>NC_139657.1:2468201-2475701 GCF_951799395.1 Argentina silus | reverse complement strand
GATTAGGGTTTGGAGTGAATGCCACTAAACTATTATTTATTGTTCTCATGTTTATCAGATGGCCGACCTCGAGACGCGTGACCTCCTGCCTCAAACCCAGACCCTGGATGAGGATGAGCTGTGGCACCTGCGTAGGTATCATGCCTCCTCATTGGCAGCCTACGCTGTGAAGCACGCGTCATACGACAGGTATGAGTAGAAGCCGACTCTTCAAAACAACATATTTTGTTTATTTGTTCAACAACAACAACAACAACAACAACAACAACAATCAGTAACACAACACTTAAGATCATAATATACAGTACCAGTCAAAAGTTTGGACACACCTTCTCATTCACTGGTTTTTCTTGATTTTTAAAAATTATTTTCTACATTGTAGGTTAATATTGAAGACATCAAAACTATGAAAGAACACATATGGAATTATGTAGTAAACAAATTGTTTGTTTATTACAATAAACACCTGAAGGACAAAATTGATTCAGTATTTTTTTTTTTTCCAGAACACATGCATTCCTGACCCTTCATGGCACCGAGGGTATCATCTCTGATGAGGAGATTAAGGTAAGGAGAAATCAAATTGACTGAAAAATGCCATTGATTTCAACTGGCCAAAATAACCCTTGAATTTACTAATAGAGCATAACCCGTGACTTTCCCATCAGAGCGTACGACAGGAGATTGTTCAGGGCGCAGTCAGAGAGAAGAGCATGCTCCAGTGGCAGAACCCTTCGTCCAGGCGCTCGGAGACAGAGGCGCATAAGTTGAGGGGGTTTCCTGCAGCTCTGCCAGTACCACAGGCAGAAAACCTCATGAAAAGGATTAAGAGGGCCCTCACAGAAATGTACCACAGAGGCCCAGATTTCGATTCACAGTCTGATGACTTTGTGTTCGACCTGATGCTGCTTGAGGTATTTAAATCAGATCATCAAATCATCATTTCATATACAGTACCAGTCAAAGGTTTGGACACAAACTCGGCAAGAGTGTGCAAAGCTGTCATCAAAGCAAAAGGTGGCTACTTTGAATAATCTAAAATATAAAACATATTCTGGTTTGTTTAACACTTTTTTGTTTACTACATAATTTCATATGTGTTCCTTCATAGTTTTGATGTCTTCAATATTAATCTACAATGTAGAAAATAATAAAATATTGTAACGAACGGCGGGGCAGAGCAGCTTGCCTTAAGCGGGTATCGAACTCGCAACCTTCCGCTTACAAACCGGCCGCGCTAGCCACGAGAGTTAACTCACTTGGCGGAGCTGCTAACGGGCCTTACACAGGGTCGTTACACTATCCCCTCCGTTCGGGAGAGCGTGCCCTCACGCTTCACTATACAAGTCTCTCACGTGGACACGCCTCTCCGATGGCCTCACGGGCGCCATCCCACTTCTGACACCAATGTAACGAACGGCGGGGCAGAGCAGCTTGCCTTAAGCGGGTATCGAACTCGCAACCTTCCGCTTACAAACCGGCCGCGCTAGCCACAACACCAAGAGAGTTAACTCACTTGGCGGAGCTGCTAACGGGCCTTACACAGGGTCGTTACAATATAAAGAAAAAACATTGAATGAGCAGGCGTGTCCAAACTTTTGACTGGTACTGCATGTCATCATCTTCAGTGTTGTGTTACTGATTGTTGTTGTTGCTGCTCTGTTGTGTCATTGTGGCTTAATCTCCTACAGATCACAGTGAGGATTCTGCAGAGGGTTGAGGGCTGCAGTCACTTTTGGGCCAAGCAGGTTGTGAGGAGCGAGTCGATGAACATCTTCAGGCCTGCAGACGCCGGGCAGCAGAGCATAAGGCCGGCAGAGTTTGCGAGAAGCTATGAGAGAAGATCGGGGAGCTGGGAATTAATGTGTTGAATGTATGTATTTTCCAGGCGTTTGCTTGATTGTCTTCTTGCTGGGACCATATATACTGAAACGTATGCACTCACTGCAATGTAAGTCGCGTTGGATAAAAGCGTCAGCTAAATGGCAGATATTATTATTATATATTATTGTTGAAAGTGATCAGTGATCAATTTTTTTTACAATCAACTTATGCCTCTTAGTTCAGGTCCAGTCCAATCCTTTCTCTATTTGTCTCCAGTCTAGATAAATATACTCTGCGAACCCCAGAACTGTCATGTGATCATGTGAACGTCATGTATTTATTTATTGTAATACTGTACCTTTATTTTCACATCTTTAAATGTTCTCACCTGTAGCCTGAGCAACAACAACAACAACAACATATTATTGGTTTTCCAATAACGCCTGTATGAAATACCTGTTTTCCTTCGGTAGAGCTGTGAAAAATGAATAAACCACAAATGTCAACACACACTAATAGTTTACACATAGTACTGACACTCACAGTGGTTGGGCTGGGTGAGGGAGCTGAATACGCAGCGAGCCAGACCCTCCACTGTCGGAGATAACACACATTCTTACACATCTGTAATGTCATGTGAATATTTATTGAAAAATAAAAACGTATTTAAACATTTTATCGACAGTGTAGCACAGAATTTGTGATGGCAAGTTGAAAACTCAGATCAGTTTGTAGTTTTCTTCTCACTCAACGTGCCCAACTATTCAATCTTTTCCCAACCATTACCTTTTCATCCATCCGACCATCCCACTTTATTTCATCCACCAGAATTTGAATCATCCTTCAATCCATCCACCCAACTTCTATGAATCTATCCAGAAATACTGTACTGTCCCTTAACCCAGCCCTGATCCTAATGAATTCACCTCAGATTACAATAATCTTGAAATAAATAAGTGTGCATCTGATTAACTTGGTTTTAGTAACCTCTAATTTATTGAGCCAACCTACAATAGTTGTGGAGCAACGGGTTTGTTGTTGATTAACTATGCTACTGTACACCACACAAACAATGACAAATATGACTAGATAGATTGCAAAATGTAGCAAGGGAAAAAGCTACTGTAGTTAGATATAATTAGCAGTAACACCGGCGGTATCAGGTGAAAACACCACCGCGCTGCCGCGCTGCCGCGCTGCCGCGCTGCCGCGCTGCCTCGCCTGCTCTCACGTGGGTGGAGGAGAGGTAAATATTGACGTGTTCATGACAATAAGCAGGTCAAGTGCCATCAGGTGAGCTGAACAGTCTGGCCTTGTAAATAGCACCAATAGCACTAATATTTCAGACACACCCGCTCAGCGACACTGCCAGCGCCCCCGACAGTGCCAGTGTTTGCACGAACTCTGGGTTTTACGCCGTTAAAATATAGCCCACAGTATGCCTCCCAATGACAGACAGAACCCTACTTTGGCCCTGCCTCCCTCTGGTGGCGAACATGTGAAAGCACACCCCTGCAGCCCACGGGCCACAGTAAGAGAGAATATTAATATTAATAATAATAATAATAATAATAATAATAATAATAATAATAATAATAATAATAATAATAATAATAATACAAATGATAATAATAATAATAATAATAATAATAATAATAATAATAATAATAATAATAATAATACAAATACTATTACTACGACTACTACTACTAATAACAATCATCATAATCTTGTCATCTTCATCAGGCACTGAGGTCTCAGTTCAGTGTGTAAATGTCTTGAATCACACTTCTGCATTCCAAGAGAGCGAGGCGGGGCACAGAGCCTGTGAAGATGATAACAAGCATATAGAAAAACATTTGGGTTACATAAACAAACTGGATCACAGCAGCAAGATGTGTCAGACATGATTCTGCTGTTCCCCAGCACAGCTACACACGCTGCTCTGGTAGTGATTGTCTATGTTTTTGCAATGTTACATACTTTGCAGGGGAGGCTGGTGGAGGTAGAAATCGGAGGACGGGCTCATGTTTGACAAAATTCCTGATTCCGTTCCATGCATTACAATGAGCCCGTTCTCCGATTTCTACCTCCACCAGCCTCCCCTGCAGGAAACATGAATGACCTTTATTGATGCGTCTCCCAGTATTCGCTATTCTGGTCCCATTGCGCCCCCCTGTGTTAGGAACACGTAACTACTCCCACACTCCAGTGTGTAAATGTCTGTATTCTGGTATTCTTACTGAGGTAGTCAGGGCCTCTGGTCTCCTGTCAGTCTCAGTGTCACTGGGGTGCTGAATCCTCAGTGCTCGAGCAAAGCTGGCTCTCATCTCAACCTTCTCCTTACAATCTGAACCAGGACAAAAGACAGCAAACAGTTTAGTTTACGCTTATAACTGTCAGTATGAAAAAACTACCACACACAATATTGTGCTGATTTATTAAAAAAATAAAAAATAATAATAATACGGGAACGGCTATTGGGTCGCAATCTCTGTCTGAGAGTAAAACAGTGAGGAGGGTCAGAGGTCAACCTGGAGGAGGGTCAGAGGTCAACAGGGAGGAGGTGGGGGGGTGGGGGGATCAGCTGACCTCTGGGAGTGACGTAGGGCTCTCCTGCTGATGTCACACAGAGCAGCGCGTCTCTGCTGACGTCGTCCCAGCAGCTCAGAGCCCTGCCCTCCTCCGTGTACAGCCGGCAGGCAGCCTTGGACAGACCCAGCTTCAGGCTGCTGCACTGGAGGACCTGGGACAGGAGAGAACGTATCGTAATAACAACATATCTGAATAATCAATATCTGATATGATCATATTGTACTTCATTCACCCGAAATTAGATTAGTATAATTTTGTTTTTATAGGAGGGTGGGATTCTATACACCCCCCTTTTGTATTCTTAGACATTGGACGTGTGTGTGTGCGTGTGTGTGTGTGTGTGTGTGTGCGCGTGTGTGTGTGTGTGTGTGTGTGTGTATGTGTGTGTGTGTGTGTGTGTGTGTGTGTGTGTGTGTGTGTTTGTGTGTGTGTGTGTGTGAAACGATCAATCTTTTTCTACACTGGGGAAGAAGGGTCCGTGCCTCTTGGATGCTCTGTCCCCAGACGTAGACAGGCCTCTGCTGCTGGTGTCCGTTGTGGTAGACCAAGACTCTCTTGACCCTGGGCTGGTGGTACAGGCCCTGGTGCTGGGGGCTGCTCTGGGGCTGGGGGCTGCTCTGGGGCTGGTGGTACAGGCCCTGGGGCTGGTGGTACAGGCCCTGGGGGCTGCTCTGGGGCTGGTGGTACAGGCCCTGGGGCTGGGGGCTGCTCTGGGGGCGGTGTGGGGCGAGGGGGGACGGGTGGTCCTTCTCTCGCATGGCCTCCACCTCAGCTAAACGAGCCTGGTGGTCAGAGGAGGACATAGAGGAGAAGAAAACAAACAAAGGCAGAACATTGTATGATGTCACGGGGGGCGTCGATGTCAGAGGAGGAGCACTCTGAGGGACAGTACCAGAGATTGAGACCAAGGGGAGGCTGGTGGAGGGAAAAATCAGAGGACAGGCTCATTATAAAGCATGGAATACCATTCCTCATTCCGCCCCACGAGCCTCCACTGGATGTTACACTGTGCTATGACAAGTTATGAAGAAGGTTGAAGGTCTGCTGGGTGAAACATTGGTTATTTGATTTATTTGAATATCATATTTATTTGTTTATTCCAATAAATGATGGTGGAGTTTTGCAAAGGAGAACACCAGTGTGGTTAAGTCTCCTTTGTTTTGAAGTGACTAGTTTTGTATTTTTAAACCACCTGGACCGAACTACAGGTAAGTAATGCGAAGGCCTCCGGACCTCGGTGGTGAGCAGCTCCAGGTCCAGACTGAGCTCCTCCTGACTGGGCTGTAGCCAGTTCTGCTCCACCACCACGGGCTGGGCCGGGCTCTGGGTCGGTACCAGGGTGGCTGGGCTGGGGCTGGAGAGACGACGGGCTTTGTGGACACACAGAGATGCGCACGCGCACACACCAGACACACACACACATGCACACACACACGCACACGCAACACACACACACACACACACACACACACACACACACACACACACACACACACACACACACACACACACACACACACACACACACAAACACACACACACACACAGACACAGAGAGACAAACACACACAGGGATAGAGAGGGGAAACTGTTGAAATCAAATCTACATTGAGCCACGTTCTTGGCTAAAGGGTTTGCCATTGGATGAATGCTGACTCCACTAATTAACCCTAACCCTAAAAACATTGAATAAACAAATGTAGCTCATGAAAAGCATTTTCTCACACTGAGTGCATGTCAATGTTTACACAAATAAGGTGGTCCACATTGTTATCACATTACACTAATCTGAAATTCTATCAGATATGCATTATTTTTGGCCACAACAACCCCTGATGGAGAGAGAGAGAGAGAGAGAGAGAGAGAGAGAGAGAGAGACAGAGAGCCCTAGCCCTAGCCCTAACCCTAGCCTTAGCCCTAACCTTAACCCTAACCCTAACCTAAAATGCTCTAGAGAGGGAGAGAGAGAGCAGACCTTTCAGGTGTCTCATCTTATGTCTCTTCATCTCCAGGTCAGCCAGTAGTTTCTCCTTCTGGAGCCAAACGGCCCTCCGCTGCTTCTCTCTGCTCCTGACAACTGGGGAAGAAACCAGCCAACATGGGTCCAAACAGTCCTTCACACACTTTCCTCCTGCTGAGGTGCGGTTGATGAAGCTCCCTTGGTGCACAGGGTGGACAAGGTTACATTTTGCCAGTGTTGGGGAAGCTACTCTGAAAATGTTTTTAACTCAATTACCAATTACTTTACAAGGGAAGACTTGATCTACACTAAAGCTACCCTTGAGAGAAATATAGTTTGTCAAACTAAAGCTACTTCAAAAAAAGTCAAAACAGCAAAACTACTTTGTCTGACACACAAGTCAGTTACTGAAAGATGACCAGTCCGTACGACAGAAACTGAAACAACGGAGCAAAGTAGGGAGACAGGAATAAAATAGTTTTCCTGTTTTGTTTTGTAGTGAGTAGTGACAGTTGAGTAGTGACAGTTGCTCACTACACTGCTAGTACATGCAAAGAAAAGGTTGTTTACTACTGAAAACACTACTAAGATTTGAATTTAGTTCCTACAGCAACATGTACAGTACAGCAAAATGTAGTTAAACTAATAAAACATTTACATTTATGGCATTTAGCAGACGCCTTTATCCAAAGGGACTTACAACAAATACATTTGTCTAAGTAAGTGAGTCATCTATCCATCAGTCATCATAAGAACAAGTAATCTATGCTAGGACCAGGGGCCATAGGCAGTCACAATGCTAGAAGGAAGAATTACTTTTTTTTAAAATTGTATTATTCTTTTTTTTTACAGGAGAGAAACTTGTACAGGGGGGTGGTGGGGATGAAGAGGTCTTTAGGAGGGACAGTTAAGATGTAGCCTGAAGAGATGGGTCTTCAATCCACGGGGGAATAATAAACTAAGTGAAACCGCTGCATGTGGTGGAACTGCTCCACTGTTACCTTAATGCTGTCAGTAAGGAAAGGTATGGAATACAACACTGTTGGTTCCATGGAGCTGTGCAAGCTAATTTAACCACACCTGAAGTGTTCAAAACACTACTTCAACCCAGGTCTGGAGAG
>NC_139657.1:2458201-2460701 GCF_951799395.1 Argentina silus | reverse complement strand
CGTGAGTCCCCCACGCGGAAGACCAAAGCGTCTACCATTAGGCCAAAAGGACCTTTTTTTTTAAAGGTCTGAGGGCGACACTTGAGTTATACTGTACATCTCTCGGGCAGGGCTACCACCTCCGCTACATATGAATACTGGTAGCTGGTGGAGGTAGAAATCGGAGGATGGGCTCATTGTAAAGCATGGAATGGAATGTTTGTTTGATACCATTCCTCATTCCGTTCCATAGATTACAATGAGCCTGCACCAGCTTCCACTGGTTTTGAGATACTGGTTTCAAGATACTGCTCCATTTCTATGCTTCCTCCTGCAGCGAGGGAGGGATGGAACAGAGACATGATCGATTCAGTGTCCTCCTCATTCCTCGCCTGGCGGTGAGTGAGGTGAAACGGTAATGAGAAATTAACTTATGCAAATTATGCCAGAGATACACACACACACACACACACACACACACACACACACACACACACACACACACACACACACACACACACACACACACACACACACACACACACACACACACACACACACACACACACACACTCACACTCCCCCAGCGCCCCTGCCCTGAGTCGGTAACGAAGCGAGACAGAGGAGGAACTGACGCACACAGACAGAGAGGTCATAGGTCATGCAGGGCTGCATGTGCTCATCTGGAACCCCTGACCCTTGACCCCTGGCCAGCCTCATTTACTCTGCTCCAGGGACCAGGAAGTGATGGAGTTAATTAGAAGACAACACACGATGTTCCTGGATCAGAAACTCCAATTTCAGGCTTGACTTTACCTCAAGTGTGTGTGTATGTGTGTGTATGTGTGTGTGGGTGTGTGTGTGTCTGTGTGGGTGTGTGTGTGTGTGTGTCAGGCTTGACTTTACCTCGAGTTGTGCAAATGGGAAGAGGGTTCTGTGTATATTTTCCAAATGATTGGTGAAGAGGACAGAGTCATCGATCTTATCGCTGAATCAGGCCTGATGCACTAATGATTCATTGAATCGTCTGTGTTCCGTGATTTAATCACCACACCTACATAAATCATCTCATTTGAGAGGGATGTTTTCAGGGCGGGTGAAATCCAGCGGCCCATGTTGAGAGCAATGTTTATGCATGTTTTTTTTCTGCTTTTAATCTTTAACTATTTTAATTGTTGTTTTTACTGATTTGTGCTTTTTATCTATCTGTTCTTGTTCTCTCCATGGACTGTTGTGTCTTTGAGGACCGAGGAAACGCTATACCTAAATAAATGCATTATTATTAGATTATTTAATTTTTTTGGGCAGTTGGATTGCCATACCACGCTGTGATTGAGAACGTGAGATAAAGTAGAGATGTAGAATTAGAGATTAGAGATAATTAGAGATGATCTCAGTAGAATTAGAGATAATGAAAGGGATCACATGTTCACAGTATGTCAGTAGTCTTTTCTTATGATGACTGTTGGATAGATGATTCACTCACTTAGACAAATGTATTTGTTGTAAGTCACTATGGATAAAGGCGTCTGCTAAATGCCATAAATGTAAATGTAAATGCACTAGAGATCTGGAAGGTGGTGAATGTACAGTACAGGTGTTATGCATGAAATGGACTCGTTGTGTTTGAAACCATTCCTCATTCCATTCCATGCATTTACAATAAGCCCGTCCTCCGATTTGTACCTCCACCAGCCTCCCCTGCTGTACAGTATAGGCTCTGCTCACCGTGTGCTGAGGCTGGTGGTGAGGCTGGGTGCTGTAACTGTCATGGCCTTGGCTTGTTCTCCCCCTGGCGCTGCGTTCCTCAGCACCTTCAGTCGGAGAGGAGCAGGGCTGGGAGGCCCTCCTCTGCTGCTGCTGTCTCTCAATGGTGGAGCACAGGGGACCAGGGCGCCCTCCAGTGGCCAGGACAGGTCCTGCAGGGACGGCCGAGTGTGTGTGAGCAAAACTATCATTCCTCATTCCATTCCATGCATTACAATGAGCCTGTCCTCTGATTTCTACCTCCACCAGCCTCCCCTGGTATGGTACATCCTCTCATTCACGTTTATGGGGGCTCCTGTTGTTCTACTGTTTCGACAAACCACTTGACCTGCTGGAATTAATAAAATCTAATCTCATCTCTCACCTAATCCCATCTCTCTCTCTCTCTCTCTCTCTGTCACTCGCTGTTGACTAGTTTTTCAAACCATCAGTAGAACAAAACAAAATCAAACAAACAAAACAAAACAAAAACGATGGTAGGCTTGTTCCACTCTGGGTTCTCTACCCTGAACCAGACCAGATAAACAGGTACCAGAGGACTCACCTGGTTGAGTTCTCCACAGGGCAGACAGGGCCAGGTGTAGGTGAGCTTGTTCCACTCTGGGTTCTCTACCTTTGACTGTTTCCACTGGCCGGCTCTCCTGAGCCCTTCCTGCTTGATGGCCCATCTGACGGAGAGGGGGAACACTGTCTGACATCCATCCAAATACAAACCTGTTCTCTTCAGTTTAGTACACTACTTCGCTTAGCAACC
>NC_139657.1:2448201-2450701 GCF_951799395.1 Argentina silus | reverse complement strand
TGTGAAAAATTACCACAAACATTAAACAATCTCTTTATGGTACACCTGGGCTCCTCCTCCTCAGACCTCTCCACCCCCTAACACCCTACATTACCACAACTTGAAATAAAAAATAAATAAATAAATACGTTTTCTTCCTTTCTCTAGCTCTGTGACTGCCGATGGCACTTGTTCTTATCAAAGGTTTTACATCTGATGACTTGTGTAGTTGATTCTTAGACAAATCTACTTATTGTAAGCCCCTTTGGAATCTGCTAAATGATTGAAATGCTTATCAAATGTAAAAACAAACAAATATATATTTGGTCGTCATGAAGCGACTTCAATAACACATGCTGGTGGCAGACATCTTTGTTTTTGATTTCTTGTCCTTGACTATAATCCAAGTGTCTTTGTCATGTTGAGTTTTTGTCCCTTACTGTTACACACACACACACACACACACACACACACACACACACACACACACACACACACACACACACACACACTGGTTGCTGAGTGTTTGTCTGAACACCCTAAACGACTCTCATATGAAAACATACCACCAACCAACACACTCAGTGCCCTTTAGAAGAGGGTTGCGTTCGTTAACACAGGGCTGTGTGTAGTGACCTGTTACGCAGAGTGTAGCTCTGAACGCCCTCCTGTGTTTACCCTGCAGATGGAGAGGAACAACCTAATGGATGTCACAGTGTTGCCCAAGTGACAGAGAGGTCATCCTGAACGCACCCTCCTCCTGTTTACCTAGCGCTAAAACGCTAACAGTGGGGACAGCTTTAATGCAACGCTAATGTATGACTCCTGGCATGTTAATTACAGGGCAGAGGGAAACAAGATGGCAGCCGAGAGTTATGTTGGTGTTTCTTGTCTGACACCTGGTCAGACGTGTCGCCGCCTAAGTGAAGCCCACCAGAGAAAGAGAGAGAGAGAAAGAGACGAGTTAAAACGTCTCTGGCTAGCGGGCTAGCGCTGATGACAACCACATTAGCCCTGCTGAACCCCCCGACCTGCGGACTGCTGCGGCGGTGGGACAGTCGGGGAGAAACCTGGAACAGTCTTAATATTCTCTAGAAATATATCCTACATATAAGTAGACTCTATAATATTGTCTTCAATATATGGGACCGTGTAACATTTGACTTCAAACAGACTTTAGCCAATAGACGGTCTGGGTAAAGATATGCTGGGTGGTTTATCTACAGATGATAGTTTGATAGTTTTAGTTGCTGTGCATAAGACCATATTCCTGTTTATGTGACTTGAACTGGCTTGAAACGAGAAGCTAGATTTTTTTTATGGCATGAAAAGTGTTATTTATTTGGAATAATGCATACAACTTGGTATTTTTATGGGGAAGATATCTACTGTACATTTCGATTCACGAGACTCTAATTTAAATCATCTTTCTATTGAACCTCTACATATTCTTTAACGTCAGTATTCACATCGTTTGGAATGGATTGATTCCTAGTGACATAAATTGAAACAAAATGATTTTATTTAACTTCATTATTTTGAAATGGAGGTTAATTAACACCAAGATCTGTAATTCATACAGTACTTAATTATGTCCAACCATTTAATACGTGATCACATTAAAACACGACACAATGTACCGTCCTGCTCTCAGATGCAGAATAAAATAATTAAACCATATTTCTCTTTCTTTTTTTGCTGTAATTATTCCTCCATAACAATGAATAAATGATTTGAGAGACAGTTTAATGAAGACTAATAATTACCTAGACAGCTCTATTATTGCTATTCTGCATGTGTGCGTGTGCGTACGTGTGTGTGCGTGTGCGTACGTGTGTGTGTGTGTGTGTGTGTGTGTGTGCGTGCGTGTGTGTGTGTATGACGAGCATGTTTAAACGAGGCAGCAGTAGGAGGCAGACAGTGGAGGCTGGTGGAGGCTGAAATCGGAGGACGGGCTCATCGTGATGCAAGGCACGGAATGAAAAATGGTATCAAACACACTCAGAGCCCGTCCTCTGATTTCTGCCTCCACCAGCCTCCACTGACATGTACTGTATACAGATTGCATGGTTAATGATAAGGAAACATCGAGTCTGGTGTATATTGGCTTATCGAAATGGAATATATCAGAGTGCACACTTTACATCAAACGTTATTTGCATTTGATTCCATTCCTCATTCCATTCCATTCACGAGCCCGTCCTCCGATTTCTACCTCCACCAGCCTCCCCTGGAGCCTCAGAGAAGTGATTCAGTGAAGGCCTATTCCTAGTGAACTTTATTTAAGCCTACACATCAACAGAATACGCAGCGTTTAACATAAATCATTTGGAACTATTCCCTGCTCCCTTTGCCCAACTCCCAGGGCGTGATCTGAGCGTGGTAGAAAACATTTCATACCAATCATTACTTTTCTGATTTGTCAGAATTGATATTTGATCCACATGACCAATCAAAGCCGGGCGGTAATGGTGGATAGAATAATACTGTGTGGTTGACGTGGTGCTCATCAGTTTCGATG
>NC_139657.1:2446324-2448001 GCF_951799395.1 Argentina silus | reverse complement strand
TTTGGGGAAATTACGGTATTTAGGTCACAAATGATTCACTCGCACAAGTGATATAAACACGGTTTAACCTCGCAAAGTCTCCAGACTGGATCGTTACTGCCTTCCGCTTACACACACCATCCACTACGCTTAAATTAGCGTCAGTATGTTCAACGGGGATTTCTAACTCGCAGGAGCAGCAACATATTCTTTTCTGTACATTCACCACGGATCTTCTGGAAGCTTCTGGAAGCTTTTCCTGACCCTCGCTTCACTTGTGGACGTGTGGTGTGTTTGTGGAAAATGTTGCAGTTGTACGAACAACAACATATGCTCAAGTACTCCGCAGTAAACACATCACGCGTATTTGTGAACGAACGGTGGCGTTTGTCCAGTATGGAAGTGTGACTCCACAGCAGGGAGAGACTAAACTATGGAGATAAAAAGAAGGAAAATTAATATCACTTAGTTATGTGTTGTTAAGTGTAGGCCTTGCATGATTGGCCAGAAATCACACGTGTATTGAAAAGAGAAATGTGTTATTCATATCAGCTTACCAATCTATTGGATGCCAAGGTTTGTTGATTTGGTATTATGTCAGTGGTAGATTCCTGCTGAGAAGAGTCTTTCTGCTGCCTTCTCCTCCCTCCTCCATCCCTCCATCCCTCCATCCATCCATCCACAGGTGGGGAGGATCACACAATAGAGGATAACTGTCATCCCTCCATCCTGTCATCCCCCCGTCCCTCCATCCTCCCATCCTCCACAGGCTCCTTGGCTGTGATGAAGGCTGTGACAGTCATCAGAGGAGGTGGAGGAAAACGACAAGGAGGAGGAGGGGGGTGGAGAGAGGAGAGAAGGGGGAGGAGGGGGGAGAGAGAAGGGGGAGGAGGAGGGGGGTGGAGAGAGGAGAGAAGGGGGAGGAGGGGGGAGAGAGAAGGGGGAGGAGGAGGAGGAGGGGGGGTGGAGAGAGGAGATAAGGGGGGGAGGAGGAGGGGGGTGGAGAAAGGAGAGAAGGGGGAGGAGGAGGAGGGGGGAGAGGAGAGGAGGGGGAGGAGGGGTGGAGAAAGGAGAGAAGGGGGAGGAGGAGGAGGAGTAGGGGGAGGAGAAGGAAGAGAAAGAGGAGGAGGAGGGGAGGAGAAGGAGGAGGAGGAGGAGGAGGGGGGGGAATAGGAGGAGGAGGAGGAGGGGAGGGAGAGGAGCGTGTTGCTCCTGCCTCCCAGCGCTGTCTGCCAGGCCCACGCCGGGCCCCAGAGAGAGGCCCGTCGCCTGTCTGTCTGTCTGGGCTCAGAGTCAAGGGGCCCAGAGAAGCAGGAGGAGCGTAGCGAATGAGAAGACCCTGAGACACACACTCCACTCACCCCCGTCCCTACCCCCTCCATCCCTCCATCTGTTACAAGTGTGCCTGTCTCTACTCCCGCCATTCTACCTTTTTTTCTCTCTCCATCCTCCCTCCCTCCCCTCCCTCCATCCCTCCCACCCACCTGACACTCCTTACACACTATCCAAGTAACATTTCTTCGATCACTAGTACTAAAGCATTTATTTAAAAAAAAACAAAACATGGATAACCATTGAATAGCATCTATAAACATTTATAATAGTGTATCAATGGCCACTCTCATACAGTGTCACTCTCGAAGACTCTTGAGAAATAAACAAACCACTCTGTCTGTGTTCGTGGAGAGATAAATGAGT
>NC_139657.1:2438824-2441324 GCF_951799395.1 Argentina silus | reverse complement strand
GACTATCTATAGTTCTAGAAAAAAAAAAGAAAAAAAATTCTTCTTCTGTTTGTTCGAAAGATAACAAACACATCGATAGGCCAAACCAGGATGACGGCCCCCATCGTTGTTTTTTACAAGGTTTACTGTCAGACATCAGCCCTACGTCGCCTGCGTCATTTACATCAGGCACTGCTAAAGGCAGCCTTTTCTGGGTTGACAGTGTTCTGTCGAGCGTTACCTGTGTCTCTTCTGGGGTCCTCTCTCCTCTCCCCCCTGTCTCATATATCCGACAGCACAAAAAGAGCAGTTTCTCTGTCTCACCGCTACCTGACCCCCCACCCCCACACACACACCCCCTCACACACACACACACACACACACACACACACACACACACACACACACACCCCTCACACACACACACACACACACACACACGCACACCAATTCACAATGTCAAGAGTAAAAGTGTGAAAGAGACAGTTTCACATTGCGGTCAATGTCCAGCCACCGAGGTGCTGCTGGAACACATGCCCGGCTCAAATCAGACACATGTCACAAATCGTACCCTCTCCGTGTCCACAGGTCTGAACCCAGGTGAAGGCTGTGAAACCAAAACACATATACGGGTTTGAGCAGTGAAGACGGTGAAGATGACAGTTCTGTTCAGCGTCTCCTCCTCGTCCCCCATTGTTCTCCAACAGCGGCTGAGTAACTCCCTCTCACACGACAACCAGTGTCTTGATTAAAGGTCCAGGCTGTCGATTTTGAGCTTTACAGGAGGGCTAAATGGCCACGATAAGTCGGTAGCGATCAACCGGAGAGATCGCACGATAAAGAACGTTCATTGGAGAGAGATGTTTTTTTATATATGTTTTTAGGCCATTTCTGCTTTATTGCAATAGAGATAGTAGAGATTGACAGGAAGGATGGGTGAGAGAGAGGAGGGATGACATGCAGGATATGTCGATGGCCGGAATCGAACCAGGGACCTTGTGATGATATGGTATGATGATATGGTATGATATGGTATGATATGGTATGATGATATGGTATGATATGGTATGATGATATGGTATGATGATATGGTATGATATGGTATGATGATATGGTATGATGATATGGTATGATATGGTATGATATGGTATGATGATATGGTATGATATGGTATGATATGGTATGATGATATGGTATGATATGGTATGATATGGTATGATATGGTATGATGATATGGTATGATATGGTATGATATGGTATGATATGGTATGATATGGTATGATGATATGGTATGATATGGTATGATATGGTATGATATGGTATGATATGGTATGATGATATGGTACGCGCCTTAGTGTGGTACGCCACTGAGCGCCCTGGAGAGAGATGTTTTGGTTCACGAGGAGGAGGAGGAGCTTTCTAAAATCTAAAATGGTGTCGAGGCCGAGAGCTGTCCTTTACCTACCATTTGTGCATTTTGTGGATAGGCACACGTTGTTTGATATTATTATATTATATTAGAAAACGTAGCGTTTTGTATGTTTTCAGATGTTCAGTGATGCAAAAGAAGGCAGAAACTCACAAAACTACACTCACTGAACACTTCATTAGGAACACCTGTACACCGTCTCATGGTGGAGGTGGTGTAACGGTGTGGGGAATGTTATGGGTCTTTAATAGGAACACCTTCTCATGGTGGAGGTGGTGGTGGAATGGTGTGGGGAATGTTTTCTTGGCACACTTTGGGCCCATTAATACCAATCAATCATTGCTTGAATGCCACAGCCTGTTTGAGTATTGTTGCTGACCATGTGCATCCAAGGCCACAATTTACCTGTCTTCTAATGGCTACTTCCAGCATGATAATGCACCATGTCACAAAGCAAAAGTCGTCTCAAACTGGTTTTATAAACATGACAATGCGTTCAGTGTTCTTCAGTGGCTTTCCCAGGCACCTGAATCCAATAGAACACCTTTGGGATGTGGCAGAACGGGATTCACAGCTTGAAAGTGCACCTGAAAAAACTGCAGGAATTGCATGATGCAATCATGGACCAGAATCTCAAAGGAATGTTTCCAACATCTTGTGGAATCAATGCCACGAAGAATTGATGCTGTTTTGAGAGCAAAGGGAGGCCCTACCCAGTATTAGTATAGTGTTCTAATAAAGGGAGACCCTACCCAGTATTAGTATAGTGTTCCTAATAAAGGGAGGCCCTACCCAGTATTAGTATAGTGTTCTAATAAAGGGAGGCCCTACCCAGTATTAGTATAGTGTTCCTAATAAAGGGAGGCCCTACCCAGTATTAGTATAGTGTTGTAATAAAGGGAGGCCCTACCCAGTATTAGTATAGTGTTCTAATAAAGGGAGACCCTACCCAGTATTAGTATAGTGTTCCTAATAAAGGGAGGCCCTACCCAGTATTAGTATAGTGTTCCTAATAAAGGGAGGCCCTACCCAGTATTAGTATAGTGTTGTAATAAAGGGAGGCCCTACCCAGTATTAGTATAGTGTTCCTAA
>NC_139657.1:2411324-2433824 GCF_951799395.1 Argentina silus | reverse complement strand
TAGGCTCTCATCTGAGAGCAATTCTGCATTTTAATTCATCATGTGTGCCTTTCCAATCACATCATGAGACATTGTGTTCATACACTGTATGTCCTGAACAGTTGTTGTGTCTATGGAGAAAGGACTTCTTATGAAAGAACAATTATTTTCATTCATTGATAGAATGTTTGTGATATAAAGCACCCACTATTATTCTGTAAACATTTGTCTTTATGTTGTCACAAATTACATGAGTAATGTTTAATAAAATTGTAAAACCTAAATAAAGAGGTTTTATAGATCCTTCTTCATACAATACTGTACACTGGCGCAGGACTCGATTTGATGATGTAAGGATGAACAATATTACAACGATAGGCCTGGTTAACCTTCTGTAAATATGTTTTTTTTTATAACTGATGCAAAAGTTACCAAAATGTTTACAAAATTGGCAACAGTAGATGACCCAATAATATTGTGTGCTAAATGATATACAAAGGCTTTGGTCTGTTTTACATTCAACAATAGTTGTCTGATGTGTGTTTATGTAAACCTCTGTTTAAGACTCCTATAGGCAATGCTTTACTCTGGATTCAGTGAAATGTTTAAGTAGCACAATAAAAGGTAAAACCCCAAACCACAACTCTATTTATGACAAGGAACTTGTACCCGATTGAAGGAAATGTATTTATGAATGATGAATGAAAATGTGTATCAAACATTTATAGAATATTCTGAGAAATATAAATGAAATTAACTTTATTATAGAAATTGTTCCGGGAGACTGCTAGGGAAGACAAATACTTACAATTTCGACATAACAAACTGAATTATATCGAAGACACAATCTACCGTTTTTTTTAGCTACCAAAAGTTTTTTTTTCACCTCCGTTTCAGCGGTTAATGCTTTCCACTTACAATGTTTCTGCCAGCAAGCTTTGGAAAATAAGAACAGAGAAATTGACTTCTCATCCCCAGCTGGTTCTTGACATAGTCCAACTCTTGGAATGGTACAAACTTGAGTCCACATTCTGTACACAGACTGGTTGAGGTTCTTGATATAAGTTGATAAAAACTATTCATGGCAGAAAATCTTCACAAATGTTCTTCTTTTTCAAGACCAACTGCCGTTTCAGAGTCAGTCCCTCCGTGTGGGTTCTTTTTTCATCATGACATACAACTGGCCATATACAAATACACCAAAAATGACATAAGTTGGAAACTGAAAACAGAGATAGTTATTTTTCCCATTTAGAATGTAACACCGGGCACTTTACAGAAGTCTGTTCTCTATCTTCTTCTTCTTCTTCTTCTTCTTTTTCTTTATCTTCTTCTTCCTCTTCTTCTTCTTCTTCTTCTTTTTCAAGTCTTCTTGTCCAAAGAATGATAGTACAGAATGGCACAATCCAAGTACAAAAGAGTGTCTTTTTAGTTCAGAGTCTGTTTTCTCATGTCTGTAATAAAACACTGATGGACAGACCCGGTCGTCTTCCCCCCTGTGAGGAAAGATAGAGGCGTCCCACGTTGATGATGTCACAGATGTCTCTACTGTAGCCGGGGCCAGTACTGGGACATGTCCTGTTCATTTCCTGGGACTTGGACTGGAACTGATACTCCAGGGGAGATGAGACCTGACAGAACGAACACAGAGAGATGGATGAGTGACCTGACGGAACCATACACGCATCACAGAGTAGCCTGCGCTACAGAAGTCAGGAGCATCATCTAGACGCACTTGCTTAAACAGACCTAAACAGCTACGTATCAAATACAACTGATTATGACAATAATTTATAAAGACTAAAAAGAGTACAGTACCAGTCAAAAGTTTGGACACACCTTCTCATTCAATGGTTTTTATTAATTTTTTTATAATTTTCTACATTGTAGATTAATATTGAAGAAGGATGAAGGAACACATATGGAATTATGTAGTAAACAAAAAAGTGTTAAACAAACCAGGATATGTTTTATATTTTAGATTCTTCAAAGTAGCCCCCTTTTGCTTTGATGACAGCTTTGCACACTCTTGGCAAGTTTGTGTCCAAACTTTTGACTGGTTCTGTACATCCATGTATTAGGATGTGAATGTGTAAGTATAAATAATAATCTCTAAATATTTCAACGTCTACCGTACAAAATAGCATTTAGAATGAACAAACAGCCACATTCTTCTCAACGTCGTCTACTCCGACATGATCCTGGTTCTCTGCTTACCTGTGGAGCCAGCGCCCGAGGCCGCCATTGATTGGCTGTTCATATGTGCCTGCATATGAGGAGGGGTGTAGGTGTCATAGCTCCGCCCGTTGACTGAGGGACTCGTGGGCAGCATGCAGGAGTAGGAGGTCTGGGTGGGAACAGGGGACTGGGAGGGAGACAACACACACATGACAGTTAGCTCCGTCTGCATCACCTGTCACCTACACCATGAGAATCTATGGCCTCTCTCACTGAAGAACATGCCATGGCACATATGCAAATATAGCTAATGCAAAGTCACTGAACATAGTCATATTCAAATGTTTTTTGTTTTTTTAGAGTTCAATTTCATAACCAGGAGGAGACTTTATCTGTGTTGTTTAGCATGTGACATAACAGGATTGTACTGTTTCACCGAATGGCAACAATACAACAGACAAGCAACACATCGAATCTAATCATAATGCTACGAAATGTAGATGCTTTACTGAATTAAATGTAAACAGAACAACGCAGTAGGCACCGCAACCATAGCAAGGCCTTGTTGTTGTTGTTGTTGTTGTTGTTGTTGTTGTTGTTGTTGTCACCTCCTGACAGTGACGTGACGCTGTACTTACTTGCATAGGCAGCTGGTTGCCCATGGTGAAGCTGGGCATGGATGGCAGGTACGTGTTTGTGAGAGCTGTGTCTGGTCGGCCCAACATGGACCCTGATGAGAAGGATACTGCAGGGAGAGGAGGACATGGGGGACGTCAGGATAACAGGCTATGTTTAGACGTGCGGCAGCAGTTGCTCGCTATTAGCTCGATTTGATGCGACGCAAGATGGCGGAAAGGAATTCCACAGGGTAATTTGGAACATGAGCATACACAGCGTCTACTTAAAAGTCTACAAATCCCCCCCCCCCCCCCCCCTCCAAAAAAAAAGAAAGAAATATATTACGATCGTTATATGTTCAAAGAAAACATAATAAATACACCAATTAGGACTATTACTATATCATAATGATGGGCATAAGCCAGAAATGACTTTTGGAGTTGGTATATTGAAGTTAGATGACGGCTGGGTCTCACCTGGTGTAGAGGGCTGCGGAATGGGCTGGTAGACGCTGGAACTGAAGCTACTGCTGATCGGGATGTGACTGGAGGAGTTACTAGCTTGCCTTCTTTGATTCCGGAGTTTCTCCTCTCTCCTCCACTTCGCCCTTCTATTTGAAAACCAAACCTAAAAAAAAAAAAAAAAAAAAGTGATTGATTTTCGTTTGTTAATGTTGTTGATTTGAAAGTGTTTCAGTTCAGAGATGATGTTTGTGGCCGCGATGTGTTGTCACGGTAGGTTTACCTGTATTCTGGCCTCTGGGAGGTCGATTTTGGCGGCAAGTCGTTCCCTTGCGAACACGTCAGGATAATGAGTTCTCTCGAACTCTGAAACAACAAAAAACATAATTGATTGAGTGGGGTCATTCGAAGGGTAAATAACAAACGCAAAAACATTCATACTAAGCTGTGTAAAAACGTTTCATTTTATAAAGTTATTGAATAGAGAATAGATAGGCTGTTTGTGATTATACTGTGAGTCAGTCAATGTCGCTGCCTTAATTTGATTATGTTAAAATGTTAGTTGCTCTATAATTTACCTTTCTCAAGTGCCTCTATCTGCTCCTGTGTGAAGGACGTGCGGTTCCTTTGCAATTTTCTCTTCAGCTGGAGTCTCATTTGGGTCTCATCGGAGTCTTCTCCATTCGAACTTATTGAATTAGTGTTCTCGCCGCCCCCGTCCGATTGTGGGCAACCTTCTGCGAAAAACAATGAAGAATAAATCAATACAAATAAGCAATGGCCTACTTTCAGTTGCAGCTTTCATACCGGCATATGCACAGAGATGCACCTGCATGTTTGATCGTGTATAGCCTAAACGAAATTGTGTTATACTCTTGCATGAATGGGCTTAAATAGGCCTATGTGCCTTTACACATTTTGTGGACTGTTTTAAGGGGATGTATATATCTTTGGATTTTAAATTAGGCCTATTAAACGGTCTGTTGGCGGACATGGCGCCTTGAGAATTATTGTCTGATAGCGAATATGCCTATCTGAAATGTTGAGACTTGTTTCGCCTTCCACTGGGCCAACGACTTCCAATTGATGTTGATTTGTTTTGATAATTAATCCTGTCGTTAAGACAAGCAATTATTAAACTTCGAGAAAACTCTTTGTTGATCTTGGAAATAATGCGTGCCATCTATAGTGACGTGAGAACACATTCCACTTAGCTCCCCTTGCTTTAAGATCTTTTATTCAATTTATTACAAAGTCATACAATGACAGGCGAGCTCAAATGGTGAATACGTGTGGTAGAACCTTTTCAGATCCCCAGATGAAATGTTTCAAAACCCAAACTTTCCCTCTTTTCAACTGTACGTTTCTCAATTGTATCCTCCATATGGGCGTTTACAGCGCCATTGAGGAGCGCCACCAACACTTGAATATAAAAAGAGCTGCTTTTCACCGTGACACAATACGCGGGGAGTAATGGAAACTATTAAATTCTCGGGCTGTGGAGGGGTTGGCAAACTTTCGTGGGCAGAATTTTGAGGACACAATCGGAGGAGGCCACAAAAGGATTCTCTCTCTCTCTCGGCACGCAGTGGCCCTCATTGTGGCCCGAGGATTCCAGTCAACAGACTTTTCAGCTCAGTGTGTTAACCTCTATGCACTACCTTCATTAATCACTGTCTACTGGGGCTGCCCTGTTCAACGCCAGTTAGGATTTATTCCTTCTTTAGGCCATAGAAAGAAAACAGCCAGCACATATTGAATGGGACATCTCTATACCCAGACTCTGGTTGTTACATAAAACGGACAGAGAAACCGACTGTGAGTTTGACGCGCCTCCGCATCGCTGCTACGCTGCGTTGTTAGCCACTTGTTTAGCATAACACGGCTTCACATATAGAATAGCTGCCCTGTATCAGATTGCATGGTTATGCAGATAAATCTGCTTTGACAGTTCACTGAGGAGGTAATTACCGTCTTGCACATTTCGTGTTATGTTTTTTTTCTTCTTCTCGTGGCTATACCCCTAAGACAGATTGCTGCGTATAGGCTGTAGGCAAAGTGTTGGTATGTGCACGTTTAAGCACTGTATGGTGTAGGCCCAACCACGCAACGGTTCACTCATGTTGCAAACAAGTTAATCACTAGTGGTCCATCAACTGCCATATATATTTGATTAAAATTTGTTCATTTTTTGTACTTTATACCCTCTGGCTTTACGTATCTCGGGCGAATAGATGTATTTTTTTGCCAGACTTGTTGTTTCAAAAATAAATGCATTATTCATAGGCTAGATGCCTTATTGTAAACATACGCCATGATTAAGTTATCCTCTTTAAATGCCCTCTTGTCTCAGAAAAGGAAGCTTATCAGTGGCCAGTGTGCAATACTTTTACAGCTAATCCGTCTAAAGGAGTGAATGTGTGTCCTATTATGCCGTAGCCAGACCAACTGTCGCTAGATTTGGGATTTTGTTTTCTTTAAAAAAAAGAAAAAAAAAAAGAAAGAAGAAAAAAAAAGACGCTGGGAAATGAAACCATTCCTTAGTGTCACGTGTCGTAATCGGTGAGGCGTAAAACCACCCCAAAAAGATAGCAAACCAATCGCGGCATCTTTCAGCAATACAAACCCAAAACATTCTGGGACCCCCTGAAAGAGAAAGTATCTAAACCCCTATAGACGAGCTTTAGCCCTCTCTATACGGAGAAAGATGAGAAAAAAAACTGTCGCGTTGATCCGTAAAAACACGGAATCGCCAGTGAGAGCTTTCACCCTCTCCTCGTGAAAGAGTTGTCTCTTGTTGGGCCCTGTCACTCTCGATAGATCTGCTATTCTATTCACTGTTGCGTGGCATTTATCAGATTGCGACCATATTTGTCCCCCTCTGAGACCTAACCCACCGTATGCTTCTGGAGTAATGGCTTCTTAATGCCCCTGAAATCGCACTCCATGCAAGGATAGACACTTATGTCAGAGCATAAGTAGCGCATACGATGCTGCGATAGAATGGCTTTGGTGTCTACAAACATCTAACGCTGGACACAACAATAAACAAACAATATCATAAATAGGCCTGTATCACCATGGTTTCGATTATCATAAATACAAGTTTAATAATAATCATAATTTTCATAAGATTATTCTTGATAATAGCATACAGGCCTACTAATGATAATATTAAGACAATAATAATAATTAGTAGTATTATTATTATTTCTTCCATCTTAATTTAATTGTTCAATTATCTTATTTTAGCATCTCTTGAGAAATAAGTGGACAGATGGATTTGAATCAAATTAAAATAAAAAAAGAAAGTAAGTAGGCCCACAAAAATAATGTGGCTATGGTGTGTATTGCCCTCGATGACATACAAGTAGGCCTCAAGTCAATCCGTCTTAAATTCTCACTTGTGAAAAATCAAGACGAGCGAGGCAGGTGGTATTGTTTGCCACTTCAAACAGGTTTGGCCTCGTGCTTTGACAGGCAGATATTGTAAAACATGAAAAAAATACAAAAATAACGGTTCTTTGTATCTCTATGGTGTCCATCTTATATTGTTTGGTTCTCTTAAAAACTGACGTGTCTAATTGGCAAGTGGCGCCATATCGTGTCCAGAGGTCTCCCGTGGAACATTTCTACAGCTGTCTCCTCAAACTAGACGCTTATTCATGTCGCCTTAATGAGAAACAAAACGTTCTCTAATGAGCAATTACATAGCGACAGAACTGTTCCCATAACAAATTCTTGCGTGTGACAGAAACAGCCTTTGTAGAGATAGCCCGCACACTGACTGCTCCTGAGTTTTTTTTTTGTCATCCCCGGGCAGGTTGTTGAGAGAGAGGGAGAGATAGAGAGAGAGAGTGGGGGTGGGAGAGGAGAGGATTGAGAATTCAAAATGCCTATGAAGAATTCGTGTAGGCTACGGCCCGGGCATATCCAAAGATAACCTCCAATCATGCATATGCACCAGCCCAAACTGAAAGGACTATGAAAACACTACACCGAAAAACATGTCGAGATTTTAAAAAGTTAATAATTAGCCGAGATGTCCAAATAATAACATATTTGAAATAGGGCAATTGTTAGACCTGTAAAATTAACTGACTTAGCCATTCATATTTGAAATGACTAATTAGGTAGATCCATTCATGATAAATAACATAAGATGAATTCTCAAAAGGTATGTGTTTAATTTATTCACCTATACTATTTTATAGATGAGGAGGCGTTATAACATACAAAAAAAGATAGATGGAAACACTCTTTATTGTTTTCATTAACCATAACAATACTGATAAAATAACAACAAAAACAATAATAATAATAATAATAATAATAATAATAATAATAATAATAATAAATAATAATAATAATAATAATAATAATAATAATAATAATAATAATAAAAAAGAATAATAATAATAATAAAATATATTTAAATAAAAATATTCACTCGTCAAAGTCAATGGTTCAGCCTACCTGGGTTCGGCTGTCCTGGCACCGCGGTTCCGGGGTACCAGCCCGGCCGGGTCCCCCACGTTCCCGTCTGACCGTTCAGCATTCTCAGCTTCTCATACATGCCATCTGCGCCCATCTGTTGCTTCTCGCTAGCCAGGTTGCGCAGTACTCTGTTTATCGATGACACCTGAAAGACGAACCCAAAAATGCCCCACATTAATTAAACGCGCTTCCCCTGTTATGTTAAGACGGCAAATTGGCTGGCAAGTGATCCGTCATCCTAATAGCATGCACGCATACCCTTACATTAACAACAACCGTATCTAGTGTGATATAAGCAACTCGCGTTCGAAGTGGAAATTAATGACATTATCAATAAAATTATAAATGTATGTCGTTTCAATTGCACGAAACTGGTGAGTAAACGTATCGAGTAATATTGAGGTCAGCTGTTCAGGGTCATTTAACTCAGTGATTTTTTTGATTTTTTTTTTTTAAGTGTATAAGAGTATAGTAACTTACACTCAATGAACTTACACTGGGTATGTTGTCGTTAGTGCAGGTCCCGTCCGATAGCAGTCTGTCTCGAATTTCCCACGCGAAAATTGAAGGGCATTCCCTCTTGTATTGAGCAATTTTGCCGACCACCTCGGGAGTTGCTACTCTCGGTTTGCTGCCTCCGATCGCCCGTGGTCGGATAGACCCTGTCTCATAGTATCTGCCAAGAATCTTGCTCACGCAGCCGTTGGATACCTAGATTAGAAAACAATAGACACAAATCACATACATTATTTAAGACTAATGTGAAATATATGTGTATACTTCAAACAATGTTAAGCTTACGTTTTCATTGTCCAGCACTTGGACTTTTGCATCACCATGGGTCTATAAACACAAGAAATATACCTTAAATGGTACGGTAACTTATCGTGCACTCGGTTAAAAATGCTTCCGTTCATAATGTGAATAAAGTGACCTATAATATGTGTACACAAATAACAACACATAGTTCTAATTGCGTAGTGAGCTGGGAAGGTTGTGTCTGCAGCTTGTGCGAGCGGTTGTGAAATGCTCTTGTGGAAATTAGAATGGATACAATTGATTATCAAATGCATTACGACAAACTACTACTCGTTGTTTACAATGAAGTAGTATGAGTCGTGGAAAAATGTCTCATTGAATGTTTGGTATAGTCGTGCGTAATTGTTCTATCAACAATCACAAGTCAACTTGGAATCCAAGTATGAATTGGAACAAATGTTTGCATTTATCTAGCACATTTTTAAGGAAAAAACACACAATGTTGTGAAATATTAAGATTATAACAATATACTAGTTGTGTACGGAAGAAGGCAGGCTCGTCACCTGCAGAATCCTGGAGATATCGCAGGGCCGGGCTCCACTGTGAGCAAGCTCGACTATTTTCTGCCGGGTGGAGTCGGGCAGGGGTCTGCCGTTAACGAACACTCCTCCGAGTTGGTTCACTCCGCTGTGACCTGCAAGGGCAGAGACAGGGGGAGCAACATTCTCTTTAGTTCAGCCACTAATCAACCAGCTTTATTGTCATGAAGAAAAAAAAGAAGTCAATTTGACTACAGA
Organism: Argentina silus; assembly: GCF_951799395.1. Classification (NCBI taxonomy): domain Eukaryota; kingdom Metazoa; phylum Chordata; class Actinopteri; order Argentiniformes; family Argentinidae; genus Argentina; species Argentina silus. The sequence continues at coordinate 2,424,534 of NC_139657.1, read as the reverse complement.
TGTTTCCGATGCAAGCGTTTAGTGCTTAACTACGCAAAAAAAGGAAAGAAAAAAAAGAAAAGTTATCAAGCATAGCAGAAGACTAGTAAATAAAACTGAACGTTCAGCACCAAACAAGGGTGGAGGGGGCGATATCACGTTGGAATTAGCATAGCCTGTAATTATTGCCATTGTTCAACTGTCATATGTTTGAAATGCTTTCCGGATATGCTAGCAATATCATTATCCTCCACAATCTTATTCCTAATCACACATGCATGCAGAACATTGATTACGCGTCAGCGCTGTGGTATGATCTGGACCAACACATCCCCAGCCCACTGAGCCGAGATTTGCGCATCTTTGCAAAGACTTAAACAGCTCAAATGGCGTAATACTATTTGCGTCACAGCATTATAAAGTCGTAATTACAGTATAATGTCAAGACTTAAAAGGCAAATCGTCACCTAATCCTCACTGTGTATATCAACTTGATATTACCAGAAGCCAAAACACCATAAACGCCTCATGTAAAACAGGTAATTTCATGCGAGTTTAATTAACAATATGCAGCGTAGGATATAACCCATGAAAACCAGCCCAAACCTGAAGTCAAATGGAAAAGAAGGCTCCCTGTAGTTGCAAGGTTTGCTCTAGTTCTCCGCTCCCTTCCCTTCGAAGCCTCCCGTTAAATTGACTCCAAGAGCACAAGCTCCTTAGCAATAAATAAGCTCCGAATATAGAAGAGGGGGAAAATATGATGAGCCTGGCTGACATTTGTCTTTAAAATAAAGCTAGCTGCACGTCAAGTTTGAGCTTAATTTCTGGAAATAGGCGGAAGTCGCCCTGGATCATGCATGGAAGGCTAATTGAAAAGATCAGTTGGAGCACTTGTGGCAGGCTTGTCACTTCATGACACTGCCCTGCTTTTGAAAATCGCATCGTCACGACAAATAGTAGCATGATAAAACGACCCTTTCTGTCTGCATTTGGATATCACTCAGACTAAATTGGAGTCTACTCATTTACCCTTCAAGGGAAGCTTCATTTTATGGTAGCCGGGGGGTTGTGCGCGGGCACGAGGACGGGGGCGCGCGTCGCTCTTAATATATCAAAAGTGACAGTCTTTTTTTTTTTCTTTTCCCCAAGCGACACACACCAACACGGCCTATATTTACACTTTTACTGGGAGTCTGCTGGAGACATTTCTACCCTCCGTTCTGTCACAGGCCTTTGAGTTTAGTACTATCCTTATTGCAATAACAGAGTAAATATATTCACTCAGAAATCAAAAACTATAATTGAAAAAAAAAAAGTTCCTGTTTATATTAATTTTATGTCTATTTTTAATGTCAAAGTCGAGCCATTTTAGATTCCTGTTTGAATGTTTATTTATGGGTACAGGCCAAACTGCTACATGGGAAAATCCATCGCTATGTCTTTTTTTGGAGGTTAAATCCAGGATTAAATCAATTGTCTTTTGTGCATTTAATAGGTCAACGGGGGAAAGCATATTGAAGATTTTATTATTGGCTTTGACCGCGTCACCCGTATAGCGCTCAAATAAATCCAGTTGATCGCTGCAACGCTGAGATAAGAATATAAAATCTAACTTTTAGCTCGAAAGGTTAAGTCTTAATCATTATATAATTCCCAGCGGTGCGCGGTGTCGATGGCGCCCGTTGGCAATGATTATGCGCCTTCTATTCTATTGCAAGTCAATTAATAGGAAAACATATGGTGTCAATTTGGACGCTCAGCTCCATGTAGACCCAGGAGTTGTTAGCACAAAGCATGGAGAGCCCAGACGCGACCTTTAGACAAACCGAAGGCCTCTCTAGAACGGCATCCCCTCAGTAATTCGCTCAAGAGAGATCACCCACATATAACATTGCGACAGTCCATTGCCATCATTGGTAAAAAAAAAATGTAACTGTGAAAACGGAGGACGATGAATGAAGTCCCATAAGCTTGAATAGGCTAATATTTTCCTACACTGACAGCTTGAAAAGCACAGCCCTATAGCCGCGGCTTATGTGCCCATTTTAGATGAACACACATTACAGGCTATCATTTTGATATGGGCCGAATTATTCATCTAAATGAACAGCCAACACATGTAAAAGAAAACATTTCTCTCTCGGAAAATGTAGATCTTTTCTTTTCTTTTTTCTTTTTTTGGCCTGTGTTTTTTCCTTTTCCTTTTTAGAGATGAGAGAGGGAATACGGGACTTCACTTCAGCGCTCAATTATTTCATACGCTCTACTTTAGATGACCTAGATTCACATGCTTTGTTTGGTCTCTCGGTTTTCCAAGTGTAGGCGTTACATCTTCCCTCTCTAATCCCGTTCTCTAATAACTTAGATTTAGGCTCTGATATGACAAATATTCTCGACGTACGCAATCATTATGATAATACAACTACAACTACACAACAAGCCACGGTAATATACATGTATTGACATATGTGATTATGAAAGCATATTGTTGCAGCACAGACGAGTCGGTAATGTGTTTCAGAGAGAAGAAGAGAGTAATCCATTCCACACACCTTCATTACAGATGTCATACACCTCTTGTCCAGCATTAAGAAAGAAGATGTGCCTTTTTATTGTCATTGACACAGAATTATCAACGATGAAATTTTTGCTACATAGCACCTCACTACACACAGTCAACATTAACAGAATTACACTACTTTACACCATTGCATTAGGGTCTATCGCGACATATCACAAAGTGGGATTCTTACTAAAAAAAACAAAAAAACAAATCGCACTCACGTTTATGGGACCAATGTATTCATAAACTAGACTGTGGAAAAGTCTCATCATAGCACATTACTTCACTCCCACACTGTGTTTGAGGAATAACATCTTCATAAACATTACATATTCTGCCTGAGACACATGCAATGCCCATTAATGCGTACATAATGGACGTTGAGAATTGGCAGTCTAACCCAACATTAATTCAGCAGCTTCTGCAATTCTTTATTATCATATGAAGCAGAAACTCCTCCACTCCTCTTCCCCTACCTCCCCAACCTCCCTTTGTTTTCTTTCCTTGTCTTTCTTTCTTTCTTTCTTAATCTATGTGTGGATGATGTCAATAATATTTTCTATTTTTTTTTTTCTCGTATTCTTGTGTGCGTGTGTGTGTGGGTGTGTGTACGTGTGTGTGTCAAAATAACGTCTATTCAACGTTATACATGCATACTATCATTGAAAAAACATCTGCATTCATTAAACCATGTGTTTACCTACTACTAGCCTCTCTGTCTATCTGCCATGGTGCAAATATCACACATACCAGTTGTTACTAGGCGTGTAGGTTAGGCCTACGATACACTTGCCAGAGGTAACTCGTGAAATAAAGAGCGATACGGGTGAATACAAACAAACAACATGGGACTATGAGAAACGAACAGCAATTCATAAACAGGCCCGTCTGTCTCCGGGTGCACATCCACAAACAACACACATCCTTCATCATCTGTGTCATGCATCTATACCAGCAGTTTATTTACGTGTTAAAGTGTAGTTAACTCGGCATAAAACATCACTTACTGTTTTGCATCATGGAGGCAACGCCAGATTCCCACGAGGCCCGGTTATAGTATTCTATTAGTCGTGGGGAAAGAATAACAATGATCAGTATTGGCTCACTGCTAATCATATAACTAATCAATACTCACAGTACGTACACATCGCAGACATTGATTTGGTGCAATTAGACAATTACGGTGGGCATCGTGAACAACAGATGAATAAGTCAGGATGCATTCTTATCCAGTCATATTTCATCATAAAGGGAGCATTCTCTTTTGATTTATTATTTCTGAAAATATGTATTCAGTGTTTAAACTTGCCTGGAAACAGTGTGGACTGTCCGCTTAAAACAATTTAAAGATTCTCTCATCTGCTTCTCACTAGTTAATATCTCCCTAGGACAAAGCAAAACATTTAATTAGTACAACTTATCGTTTCGTTGTTTCTTTTAAGATGAACTTTTAACGATATTTTCAACTCAATTCATGAGGTAATAAAAAGAGTCAAGCAAATTACGTTTCTTTTGCAGTTTTTTTATTTTTTTTTATTGAGAGTGAAGTTCATGCATAAAGTTATGGCTATTATCATATATTTGCATATGAACAAACTCGGAAACTGTTTGCACGTCATGTAGGCCTAGCATTTACCGGTTTTTTTAGAGGCGAAAGATTGCCCAAGTCTATCCATATCAATATTACTGTTAGTGGCCCAGCAAAACCTGCATCTATTCACCGTCTTTACAACTCAAAACTTCAGTAATATACGTTTAAGACCTCTTTAGAAGCGGTCGTCTGGTGACACACGCTGTCTACCTCGCTTGGCTGCTCCGGAAAGTGAAATCGGGAGGGGGTGAAGGTTCTGCAACAAAGCCTGCAGAATTCCAACAATGGCGGCCTTTCTGTTCCTACACCAGGACCGAGAGAGTATAACTCAGGCTCTCTAACTAGCTACACAGCCCCGAACTAAACGTACCAACAACTCTAAGCAATACAAAGAGCCGAAGGGAGCACTCCCCCCTCCCACGGCAGCAACACAGCACAACAACTCCCCCCCAAAACACCGACACAGTTACACTAGAGTTGCCGTGACCCTGGTGCCCGTTTCCCTAAGCTTCTTTTTTGTGTGTGTGTGTCTCGTTTTTGGAAAATAGAAACGCAATTTCTTGTTATAAATATCTGGAGGTAATTGTGTTACTGGTGTGTGTCGTTAGGGGTTGTAAAACGACACAACAGCGCGACGGGGCGCTCAATTTGAAAAAGACAATTGCCATAAAGAGCCCCATTCAAAACATTCGCCGAATAGGAGGCCGCTAAGGAAATAGTCCAAGCTTTGATTTTTCTCTCTTTTTATCCCTTCTCTTTAAGCAGCGATGGACTGTGTGTGTATTTACAGTGGGCACTGTGCACGAATACACCAGAGACACAAGCTGTGCAGCACGTGTTATTGATATGTATATGAAGAATGAACACTGCACTAATTTCATCCAACTCAATTATAGATTATAACTGGTCATTACCAACTACGTTGGGACTATGTATGGCAAATGCAATAATGCAATTATTAAACACTATTGGTTGATTCATATGATCTAGCAGACGTTTATTGTGAGAAATGTGCAGCCCAAGTATCTAGTATCACTTTATTTATTTTTTTCCCATGTCAAACATTTTTAAATCTTGACAGCAATGAAAGGGAGGAATGCTTTTGATGCATTGATTAAATGTCTAATAATCCATTCACTCTCGCTTATCCGGCTTAATTGACAGAAATCATCTAGGAAAAACAAATTAGGCCAAAGCATAAACTTAACCCGGAAGCGGTCTACCTATAAATAAAAATATGCAGACTTTTTTTTACTACCTCACACTTTTTAAATTTAATAATAATAAATTATATCGATACTGCAAATCCGGATTATTATTATTTTTTGTCATTCATTCAATGTCGTTTTTACAACCTGCAGAATACGGAGGCCTAATCTGTACTTTTGCCGATTTAAATCTTCCTCTTCAAGAATGTTAATGAAACATGGTTATTATACTAGCCTGTTTATGCTTCATTACTATGCACAACACTACAGAACAATGTCGCGGCATGAACTGGAACGCCATTATATTTTCCATACCAGCGTTTGAGCTTCTTTTTATTTTTTTCTTATGTAATACAATAACCATAAGTAAAAAAGAAAAAACTCGCCTGCCAGATACAATCATAATGTACATTTTTATAAAAAATAAAAATGAATCGCTTACATATGACTACTAAATAATGTTGCAGTGAGAAGACTATAATGCACATTTTCGCATGTTGTAGACTACTATTTGGTTTGTTTTCCATATACTTTTGCACGTAATAACTAACTCTACATAATACAAATTTGAAATGTTCTTTTGTGTTTTCAACAGGGAAAGCAGTGTTGTCATGATGCATTATTAACGGCAGCCTATTATTATTATTAAGATATAGCCTAGGCCTGTATCTATTTCTAAACTGTCAATTTCACAACAATCAACACATCCTGCCAAAACCATACAAACGCAAACAGTTTTCATACGGCATACAACTGTTTATTAAATCATTTGTGTGAAAATGCATCGACGTTCTCCAGAGTTAAGGGGAAAGTTCCCAGTGTACGTGTGATGGCGCCGGGGTGAGTCTGACTGTATGTGATTCCGCCTGACATCCCTCCTCATCGGATCATTGCGTTCCCATTCTGTAGACTGATCACTGTCCTGGCCTAACGTGACTTTTTACTCTTTCCTGTCATAAATAAGCATTAAGCTATCCGCAAGCACCGACAGAATGCGAGCAATAACCGTGTATAAATACACAAGGAAATGCTCAAATTACCACTACCCCTCAACGCGTGTGCCGAGGCTCCCTCGTTAAAGCCGATGCGACCATGCAGCAGTGAAAACTTTTTGAGGCTATCCTGGTTCTCTCCCTAAATTACAACCACAACTCGCGCATTATCAAGGTGGAATTTTAATTTGCAGATGCATTACTTTGGCCTATATTTTTTGTTTTTTGTTCTACTTCAAACTAAAATCCTGCATGTGTAGTCTAGAGGTGCGGGTGAGTAGCCTACATGTTTGGTCCTATCCGTGCATACTGTATGAAATGTTGGGACAAAGTGCCAAGAAATCGGAGCTTACCTTTTTGAGGCATCTTGTGTTGTAGTTGTAGACTACTGCCGTTGCCAAAGCCCTTGCTGAGAACTCAGAGCGCAAAAGAAACGGAGCCACAGCGTCCGGTTGCCCCTCGGTAGACTTAGCCTTGTATATATTTTCCAAGTGGTCTTGTCTCGAAACGAGATGGAAATCCCTGCGAAGGAAGCAGAGATTGACAATAAAGTGGGCTGTCAGGACTGCGCGAGACTGAAAATGTGCGGCTCGTGAGTGAGTGGGCGATAGAGCGAGAGAGAGAGAGAGAGAGAGAGAGAGAGAGAGAGAGAGAGAGAGAGAGAGAGAGAGAGAGAGAGATGGAGTAGAGCGCACCTATGCTGATTGGCGATGGTTCTACTAGTGTATTAATGAAATGTATGTGTTCCTGGTCTGTGCCTCTCCTCCACTCCTCTTCAGTGGCCCATTAGCGCTGTCTGACCTCTGTCATCATCTTCCACGGAAACACTTCCTCCTACTCCGCGGTGCCAGAGCGGGAAACGGGGCAGAGCCACAGCTCGCTTTTCAAACCCACTAATCACTCTGCACATGCAAATTCGCTTCTCTCTCTCTCTCTCTCTCTCTCTCTCTCTCTCCCCCCCTCTTTTTTGCGCTCTCTCTCTCTCTCTCTCTCACACACACACACACACACACACACACACACACACACACACTGAATATTGCCTTTAGAAAAGCTATTGGATGGATGCTATTGAAAGCTAACTATTGGACGAGGGATGGCAAGGGCAAGTCGCAGAGCTCGCTGCTCCGTGGAAGGCAGACAGGCTCGCCTACACGAGTCATGAACCTGAAGTTACTAACGGACGGGCGGGCAGTGAACACATGGTCCCCGCCGACCCCAAGCGGATCAACATTAACCGTTTAAAGTCTACCTTCATCTTGGACCATTTGCGGAGTGATAACATTCTGATTGAATTGAGATAAATAAACCGTCTTTATAATTTCACACGATACTAATGGTGCGATTGACCCAGAATGCATAATAGTCATGTTTAATTTGACAAATGTATGCCATGCTGAAAACAGGTGCACACTTTTCTGAATGACTTCAGAGGGATAAACAGTTTGGGAGGAGGTCAATCTGTTAGGATCAAGTCATTATACTATTTATTTACATATGGGCACAGTCACTCGAGCAGTCTCAAGCTTTCCACACGTGTCCCTGTTGATTCTGACATCACGTCCAGCGGATTAGGTTGTTTACCCCTAAACAACAAACAACCTGTCGATGTAGGCTAACGATAAAGCAAAAAAAAAAAAAAAAAAAAGTATATATATAACAAATACAATGACTAATCTCTGTTAATTTTCAGTTTATAAATGATAGGCCATTAACGCATACCCCAGTACACACTAATGCAACCCCTCCGCGCCTGCCTCGGAGGTTACACTCGGAGCACCAGCCTCGGAGGTTACACTCGGAGCACCAGCCTCGGCGATAGGGGTGTTCCAATCATTTGTTCAAATGGAACAGATTCCGGGTCGGGGAATAAGAAACGAAGGAGTGGGGGCCGGGGCTGCAGCCTGCCATGGCGGGGTAAAAAAAGGGGAGAGAGAGAGAGAGAGAGAGAGAGAGAGAGAGAGAGAGAGAGAGAGAGAGAGAGAGAGAGAGAGAGAGAGAGAGAGAGAGAGAGAGAAAGAGAGAGAGAGAGAGAGAGAGAGAGAGAGAGAAAAGTGTCGGAACGAACGCGCTGAGCATAAAATGAAGTCGCGGGTGCATACACTTGACTCCGCCTGACTTGTGAAAAGTGGTAAAAGTCAGAGCTCATCAATAAACTATCTGGAAACTGAATAAGAGTCCTGACAACCATTGCATTCTCCACTAAAGTACAATGAGGAGACAAACGACACTGCCAGGGAGTTTGCATCGCGATGAAAGGCCGGTTGAATAGGAGCCGGATAATGAGTTGCAGAGACCGTCATGCACTGTCATCTCGAGTCCCGTGGTGAGAGCTCCGCCACTCCGTCTCATATTTTTTCACATAACTTTCATTCCTCTCCTTTTCTGAAAAATCCCCGCTGCAGATTCTCATGATGGGGTCGATGGTGGTTTATTATGCACGTTGCCAGACAAGGCGTTGCAGCAGTTGCGCAAGCGTGCAAATGAAGTTTCCAACTTGGGAAATAGTTTTATTTTTTATTATTTTGTTTATTGCTGGGGACTCTTGCTGTCACGGTCCGTGTCTCATACAGTGAAATGAAGTAGACCTGTGGCTTAGAATGTGTGAAAACTCCTAATCATTTAAATTAATAGTTTGTTTCATGATGCTATTCTCAGAAAAAAGAGAGAAATGATAGTCGTCTCACAGGGCCATAGGCTACAGCCTGCTTTCAATGTGCAGCCCTGTCCTAGTGTGGTGGTGTGCACTGACATATTGGCTCGTAATGTGTCTGTCATAGTCGGCCGTTATTAATATAAGTTGTGAATAAGGATAATTTGTATTGCTATCACATGGTTAATTCTACATGGTGCCTTTACAACTGTCTGCATGGGAAAAGGGCCTAGCTTGAAGACATGAGGCCTGTTGAAAATGCAGTTGTAGCCTAATATTATGCAAATCAATCTCTTGCGAGAGATGCATCGTTCAAAACCGAACTCAAGGTTTTTGAAAAAGGCTAGTGTAATTCGTTCAAGGCTGACTGAAGGACCATGCAGTGCACTGATAGCCTATGTAGGCTATGGTGGTTATCTTGTAAATCAGGACTACAAATTAGGACTACAAACCCAATTCGTTGCTCTTCACTCGAGAAGATGAGAAGATCCCCAGATCAACCTGTTGTTCGAATGTTACGTAAACAATAGCGGCAGCTATGGATCATTAATTTCTTTGGAAAACACGTAATCCGCCTTGTTGTTGTCTTGAGGTTGTCTGATGTCGTTACTTGACTTGATTGCAGATTAAACGCACTTGTTGAAATCAACAAGTGTAGAAAACAAACGTAATTCTAACTCCATTCATTGGAGGCAAGTCAACGCGGGCAACATCCACGGGTTGGAATGGCAGTTTTCAAGACTATCAATTAGCGCACTTCGGATTAGTGGCAAGTGCTCTCAGGCCATGGGAAAAGACCGTAATCTTGTCGCTCTTTCCCCCCTCGGGCAAAGTAGTCTTTGAGCACCTCCTAAAAGTTTCGAACAAAAAAAATCATAAGGGGAGGGAGGTGGTGAATACGGCTGACGTCATCCTTGGGAACACAGCAAGCGACAGGAGAGGGAGCGAGGGAGGGAGTGAGAGAGAGAGAGAGGGAGCGAGAGAGAGATGGGGGGGGGGGGGGGGGGGGGGGGGCGTTTAGCCTACTATTGCCTAGGCTGGGTTAGCAACCATTGATTAATCCGATATTCAAGTAGAGGAGTTTATGAGTTTGTCAACAAAAGTATAGTATCAGGACAAATGTGTGAAAAAACGGAATGTTCCCTCAAGTCGTGAAACCTCGCAATGACAATCGCATAAAAAACCCCATTATGGGACACGCTAGACGTACAGGACTAACTAATTAGGCTAGTAGAAGTCTCCTGCCTATTTCTCCATTATTAGAAAATGTGATGGAATCGATATAACCATCTTCTCCTTCGAGATGGCTTATGGCAATGGTGAAAGTAAGTAAGTCCAGTAGTCCAACTGTGAATAGAGAATATGGTCAAAGTGAAATGGAAGGTGGGGTCAGGTTGGGAAAGGAATTCCTCAGAAATGTGTGCTATGCTATTTAGGCTTTATGGTAATTCCTTGTATAATGAGAGGAGTATCACCCAGTCCAATGAAGCCCACTTTCAATCCATGATGACATGCATTGAATAAGGCAAACTGTCCTCGACAAAACGTGATTTAGAATTTCAGAATTTCTTTGGCAAGCGCGGTTTTTGTCGACATTTCACAAAGTTAATTGCCAGATATCAGTAATTGCAACACTTGACAGCTGGAAATTAACATGCCTATTTGCCAAGGCGATAACAGTTATTGAAGTGTAACTGCAAAGTATGAGTCAATTTACTAACGAGACGCACTGCCTAAAAGCATCACTCACAGAAACAATTCTCACATTTAGGAAACTAAACCGAAGGCCTACAACTAGACCGTACGAGTTAACCAGACTGGTCTCCTACTCAAGTAGTGTACCTATGCACGATTTAATTGGAATTAACACACAACTGCAACAAAAACATCAATAGTAGGCCCAATAGTTATACATCATTATTTATGATTAGGCCTAATGTTATTGCATACGTTGCCTTAATTCCATAACAGAACGGTGTGGGTAATGTTTACCTTCCCGAGTCGCTTGTAATATGTGTGTACAACATTCCATACTCAACTGTCACGTGGAGACTTTTCTCGCGGTGCAATAAACTGAAAACATGTCTTCAATGCTCAGTAGGGGAGACGTTTCTTAACATTAAGGTCTATGAAGAGTTTCCCGTTAGGACCAACCTCCAGCCCGTCCATCACACCGGGAAAGACCGTACATAGGCTTTGAGAAGCGTGGTTGGTTGGCAGAGAAAGATGTTGAAGTCATACCTGGGAAAATAAAGACCAATCCACTTCACTTTGCGATTCCACCCCGTGTGTTCGATCCTCAGCCAGGCTCAAGAATTAGAATACAGCCTTTAGTCGGTGAAATTTAGACTCCCAAGGCTTTTCAGACATCGACTTGCCGGTCGGTATTCACATCTACGAGAATACACCCTGCCGCTCCAAACCACCAACTTTCGCCTAATATAATCTTCAACTTGGCAGTGATTGGCCAGACTGACGCCCCACGTCACTTCGGACACCACTTATCACGCCGCTAACAAGGAAGTTGCGGGGGATGCCCAAGCCCACTTAGTTTTATGCATTACGCTCTAGCTTATCAAATATTGCCGTGCCGTTTGCCAGCCAAAACCCTCGCTCTGCTCAAATGATTCTGATCGCTCGTCTGTCATTCCAGAACAAGCGGATTCGAACGGTGATAGACGTTCCTCTGTCCGGTTTGTCACCGTCTCAGTTGTTTATCTTAAAGGCTACTCATGTCCAGGTTGTGTGTATTCTCATTGTTGTGTGTTTTTCATACCAGAACTGTCAAACATCTTGTAATACACAGTAGGCTACACCTCGTATATCACACATATTTGGCAGTAAAGAAAATCGAATACATTGACATATAAACAGACTAAAGTTTTACAGTTTGTTTTTTAATTTATTTATTTCACAACCCAAGTATTTGAGCAATTAATATGGTTGATGAATACCGACTTTCTTTATTGTTTTCCAAGATTAAAATGAACCTAACTGCTCATGCATGGTGCTTCATGCCAGCCATAATAACCTCGTATAATAGAGGCTGATGTCAAGAAAACGTGAACATATTCAACAACGTACCATGTTTCTGAGTACAGTACAGGACACGGTGCCGCTCATAGGCTATAGCGCACTTCAGCGGGATGACGTCGTAACACGTCGCGATATATGTGTTGTGTGAATAGAGTACTTGAGCTGAATTTATCTTGTCAAGCAACTGAATTAAATAAACAGCCATGACCGAAGGCAAATTACTTCTTATCCGGCCTCTGATTTATTTAATATAAGGCTCCCTAAGAACTCATGACGTTTTAAGTAGCCACAAGCCCCGCACAAACATATAAAAATAAAAATATATAAAACGTATACACCTAGTTATGTAACAGGGCCTAGTACAAGTAGTTTCCATCAGGGCAGCTCGGACGATAGCCTACCGGGGATGTGTTTGGTTGAATATTTAATGCCTCGCCACATTAAGAACCGTGCAACCCTGCAACGCTGCAGGGTTCTCGAAATCACCGCTGGACACCGCACGGCTTCGCCCCGCTTATCAGGCTGTCAATACGGCGAGATGGGACGCTAAAGCTGGGCCAGGTGCCGTCGTTCCCTCTCTACGCTACCCCGCTCTCCAGAAGCCGATCAGGCGTAAACTTAAATCTGGCCTGCCAGCCAGCCTCCCTTACCCGGCTTGACCCTCTGCTGTGTGTGTGTGTGTGTGTGTGTGTGTGTGTGTGTGTGTGTGTGTGTGTGTGTGTGTGTGTGGACAGAGAGAGCGAGAGAGAGAAAGAGAGAGAGAGAGAGAGAGAGAGAGAGAGAGAGAGAGAGAGAGAGAGAGAGAGAGAGAGAGAGAGAGAGATGACACATGTACGGAGTTATTTAGAGTTTAAGTACACAAAAGTGAGATTAATGTATAGGCTGCAGGCCTATGTGTAATGCATCATTTTATTAATGTGCTATACATATATAATAATAATAATAATAATAATACAAAGAACAGTATTAATAATAACATTCATAACAACAATAATAGTAATACTATTAATAATAATGATAATAATAATATGCTATTAATACAAAATTATAAATCATAAATTGAACGGTTTTTAGGTCATCTCATGCTTACTCAAACTGAGAAAATGCAAAATGGACATCTTAATAACCAACCTTTAATCACGAGCGCAGCAGAGCTGCCATAGTAACATTAAGTGGCCTACATCCTGG
>NC_139657.1:2401324-2406324 GCF_951799395.1 Argentina silus | reverse complement strand
TTCAAACTCTGAAACTTGTAACTTCATATATTCTTGATGGTGAATAAATGAATAAAGATTTGGCCCGACCAGATATTGGTTGTAATGCTATAACTCGGCCTGTAAGGGAGGACGGGGAAATGTGCATCAATCCACTACCGAGATATTTAATCAGCCATTGTTTTAATCTGTTAGTATTTCATTACGCTATTAATTTTTCAAAATACATTTTGCGGTGAAGTTTCATTCTCCTGCTCGAAGGCTTTCATCCTCTCTTTGAATGATCACGAATGGCCGCCTAGTGACAAGTCGGCGTATGAAGTCCTCAAAACGACTATTGTTGACAGAAAACCATCTGCTTGTGGTCTTGCTTAAGATAGACCCTTAATTACGCTTTTAATTAAAGACGGGTTCAAAGCTGCAGACCACATGAAGGGCAGTAATTACAAATTACACTACAAACCCAACAGATGTGAGTGACTGACTGACTGACTGCCATTGTCTGCGGGAAGAAAAAAGAAAAATAGTATAAAAGAAATACAATTTGACGTTGTTTTTTTTTTCAACTTGAAATTTTGAAATAAATTAATATGTTGTCTTGAGAATACGGGACAGGTTTTTCATTAGGCGTACAGGCTCGCAAGCAGGATTTAAGTTCTCCGTCATGATTGTTCTTGATGATTTCGAGGCAGCTGCAAGACTTTGTCACAAGAGAGAGGAGCAGTCACAACGCGTTAGCGTGATGGCATAACTCGAACGTTGGGAGATGGAGAAAGAGAGACCACGTGATAAGCAGTGGCATATTTTCTTCTTTCAATAAACCTCAGTAATTATTGACCTATTATCCAAATATTACCCGCCAGTACAGCCATACTATTTTCACTGCAACGGCTATTCCCATCACAAAACATTACATTAATACACATTTTTCAAACCGGTAGCCTATCAAGAAGCTGTCCTACATTCTCACTTATAGTCACTATACTTATGATAAATGTGTAAAACATCATGTAGAATTAGCAAATAAAATAATCAATAATCAAATTACTAACTAGTTGTTTATTAGCAATATATCAAATTGTTGTACATCGATGCTACAGCTATAGTCTATACTCTCTGTGAAAATGACCGTTTTCGGTGAAGCTCTCTGGAGGCCTTCACAGACCTGGATAGTCTCGTATCTGGATTGTCTGATTAGCTCACCTCTCCATGCTGCAAACCCTTTCCTAATACGGTTATTTCTGCAGCTCGGTATAACACACAAAGAAACAAAATCACCTGGAAAAAAGGTGGGTCAGTGATCTGTCTGTCTGCCATGCATGTCACCTGACTGTATATTACAGAATTGTTAAACTGCACTCACAAACTTTGGGGCAACTCAGATCATCCGCCTCACGGCCTCACGCTCATGGCCTCACCTTCGGCATTCCCATCTTATCCCAGGATCTCCAGTACTGTGACAGCATTACTGATCAAGAAAATGATCTGGAAACAGGGTGAAACGGTGCGCAATCATGCGTAATTGCGCTAAAAGTTCGAGTTCTGTGTACGTTGTTTTGCACTAACATTTGCAATACCTATTTTTCCAAATGAAAAATGTCAGATATTGAATGTTTGCATTATATAATCAACACATGGCTGTTTGATGCTTCTGTTAGGGAAACAATTGTCTGTTCAGCTAACAAAATCTAAACATGATCAGATCATATACCTTTAACGCAACGAAAAACACAGATGATTCCTGACTTCACACAACTCAAGAAATGAGTTACGACTGGCCCGAATTCAACGCCTCTGCCACGTTCTATCAACAAAGTGTCTCAGATGTTCGGAGAATGTCGTCTTCTTGTTCTAGAACTCATGCATATATTCAGGGAAATTACCTCCTGCGCTCTAAACATGCAGCGGGAAGTCGGCAGAAACATGGCTGGACATATTGCATTAAATCAAAAGTTTTCGCAAATGAAAATGATTGTGGTATTGTGGCCTAAATATTGTCTGATGGCTGGGTGGGTAACTAAGGTGCCTGTCCTCCCGGGAAGGTGATGCACAAAGCTGGATAAGGAAAGATAGCAATCTGTCCTCGTATATCAGGTCCATATGTTGTTGATACGTCTATAGTTAAATAATGAGAGGAAAATATAATTGATAGTTTAACTGTTTCACTCCCTGTTTTCATCTCTCCTATGCCAATTTTCCACATATTCAACTCATTGGAAGACTCCATGCGAGGACAAAACTGTTGTCAAACTTGTTTTGAGAGGGTTTTGAATTTGGTCTACAAAGTTTACAAAACGCCAATGGAAATGTAGATAACGCGCTATAGAGTAACTATGCGTGGAGAAACAGACTCAGTTGTGATATTCACAGGCTTACCGGGGCAGTTTAAACGAGGTAAAGAGATCAATTCCACTTATAAGATAGCCCAGTTCAGTGGATTCGTGGTGGATTCGGGGTTTACGCGGGACTTTGCTTACTTCCTCACTAAAGCTCATTACTGTACCTATACATACCGTAAAGATTAATGAAGATATAATACCACACGTTTTATGTTCAACACACCAACTGAAGTGTGTGAATTAAACATGAAACCTTCCATTGTATCTCTGCAGCTCTAAGTGATGATTTTGAAGTGCTATACATTTCTATTAATCATCTATGTAGTGGATACGTATTTTAACAGTATCTAAGAACGACTATTTGCAAGGTAAACTGTTCAGTTGTCCTCATGCCTGTCAGGGTGCTTCCATCATGCGTATCTCCATAGACTTGAGTGTTTCTCACGCTACCAAGCAGCGGTTGCCCGGTGTATAATGCTTGAACGCCCTCTAGCGGCGGAACGACACCAGCATTGAAAGATTGTGCATATCCCCAGTGTTAGGAAAGGCCGATTAAATTGCTCCGATAATACTCTTGTTTTGCATAAAGATCTTTCTCAATTATAAACTCTGAAGTTGGGATAAAACGATTTAATCTAAACACGTTACGCACAGTAACAGTTCATGTTAGAGATTACTGCTACCACGATGCTAGGCTTTCATAAAATAAAACAACAAAGAAAGAAGAAAGATACATTAGGCCTACACGCATCTGCAAGGTTCAGGAGGCTGCGTCGAGGGGTAGTTTAATGAGTACAGTGGTGTGAAAAGCCCCAGTGAAAAGCCCCTGTGAAAAGCCCCTGTCCCTATCGCTCTCACGCAAACACTGGCCTTCGGTGTTGCCAACCCCCGCCAGGTACGTGAGATGTTTGAGAGTGTCACATTTGACACAGTCGATTTGAGAGAATACATGTACCTTTGCTATAGACATGATACTTAGTTTTTTTAAAGGTACTTATGACCCAGTTCCTCTCGCAAAAAAAGGTGTTTTGAAAGGGCCAAAGTGTATTCGAGTCCAAGGTGGTGCTGAAAGGACAGCGCCTTTTTTTTTTTTTTTTTTTTTTTTTTTACAGTGGAAGAGGCATTTCACTGCGTTTACATATAGAGGCCCAAATGTTTCAATTAACCACACATAACATTGAATTAAAATTGTTGGTTGGCCTAATTGTTCAATTGCCGGTTATTGAATAGGCCTAGTCCCTAGTATTTTATATCAAATGTAAACACCGACGCAATCTTACAGAGGTTTAAATTAGTTGCTCGTAAACTAATGGGCTGAGGAGTCATGACCCAAATCCCGTTTCGTTCCTTTGGGTCAAACATTTTCCTCATCCGGCAGGCTCGCGTGTGAGTTGATCAACCGTCGCGTTAGAGCTGTCTGTGTACGGTAAACATTGTATGCTGGGAGGCCATTTGGTTGGTAACGCACAGTCAATTACATTTCTTTCGAGATCATTAAGCGCAAATCTGGCTTGTATTTTAACAAGACTGGCCGTGTGTTTAATGAGGGTCAGAGAAGGGTAGAGGGACGCTTTAATGGACCCGTGTTTTCCTCGCCGCCGTGTTACTGGCCTGCGTATTAGGCGCCCGGGGTTCGCTCTCGCTCTGAGAGGTTTTTTTTTGAGACAAGGGTGGCACGTCCATACGCCCCTGTCTGACTCAGAGACTGCGTACGTGTGTGCGTGTGCGTGCGTGTGTGTGTGTGTGCGTTTCTAAATACCTTTGACACTATTAAGAGAATACTTTATCATGCGTATGAATAGAATGTGAAGAGAATGTAATGTGCACAAGCCGTTTCAACAGGGTTAGAGACAGATTCAGGGCTGCTCTCTTGATATAGCCTCCATGGTCTACATCCGCATTTATAGTTTATAGTTTGTAGCTGGCACTGCTTCTTCCCTGTCTGACAGGTTATTTCATTGTAAGTGACATCACTGTTATTCAAATCAACTGAAAGAGACGACATCAAGTGAAACCTCTGGACGAGAGGTCTGGTTCGTTGTAATACTTGTTTATTTGGTCAGTGATTTCGGAACTTCTTGTGCCGTGAATGGAATTTATTTGAACTCTGGAATCCTGCACCACGACTGTAGGATTTTCAACTGCGCTAAAACTCGAGAATGTTTGAATGCACCACACTTTCAGGTACATTACGCTGTTGCTTGATAACAAAGGAAAGGAACCTATCATCAACCTATCACTTTGGAGAAGTTAAACGTTGACACTTTGTTTTGCTCCGTCTGAACCATGCTAGCTCTCGTCCACCCAATTTAACCCTCACTCTCTTAACACCAACCTGCCAATCTCGCGTTATCTGATAGCTACTAATTGCTGCGACTACTGTCTATTTTGTCTGAATTGCAGATTTTCTGCACTGATAAAAACTTTGATTGCCTGTCAGGCACACATAAGGAGAAGGATCTCGTGCTAAATGAGGTGTTCCACGCTTGGCTAATAACGGTTAATGAATTATTCAGGAAGAAAATAATGCTTGAACGAGGCACAACATTCGGAAGGGTTGTAACATCCGTAACAGTTCAACAGCCAAAAGAACAAAAGTATCATCCTGGAAATTAAACTAATGATTTTAAAATGGGCATTAATTCTGCATTTGGGATGAAAAGGGAAATGTCAGCCCCATTT
>NC_139657.1:2396324-2398824 GCF_951799395.1 Argentina silus | reverse complement strand
GTGGACCCATCCCTCCTTCCCTGCTGCTGATTGCATTGCTCTTAAGTGCCCTGGAAATGCAGAATCGCCACCACTGATGAATTGAACTCAGCACCTAAAGAGAAAGCTTAGCAGCCGAGGCAAAGATCCTCCTCCTCGCTGCCAGTAATCTGCCTACCAAATCAAAGGAGGGAACAACGTGAAACACAGCATCTCAAGAGTAGATTGTATCGTGTTTTAATTTGATTCACTTTGACCTGAATCACTTTGTGGATCACTACCACCGACCTCACTCTTAAGCTCTCAACTCTTCCAAAAAAAGAAGGAGAAGGAAGTTCTTCACCTGGAATCCTTCTCCTTCTCCTTCCCCCTTGATCTATGGGTGTGGAAGTTGCCTCCGGGTTTGCGGCGCTAAGGTCACGGTAATGTTATCGCACCCTGTGCCAGAGCGGGATGCAGGGAGCGAGAGGAGGAGTTGGAACGCGAGCGGATTCACCTGCTAGGCAGCATATGCCTCAGCAGAGCTCCGCGCCACAGCGCTCCGCCGCTCCCCCCCACCCTCGTACCCACCGGGCCTGGAGCACAGGGAAACAGGCAGATGTGGAGCCAGCTCGCCAGCCTGCCTGGCAGCCTGAAGACATCTCTCCTCCCCTCTAACACCCCTCTCCTCCTTCTCTCCTGCCCTCCTCCTCCTCCTCCACCTCCTCCACCTCCTCCTCCTCCTCCTCCTCCTCTGTCTCTTCACCTATGGGTGAACTCGGGGGTTTTGATGTTTAATAGGTACCCGTGGAAACGTTGGGTGGCTGAGTGAACAGTATTATTGAAAGTCTGGGTTGTCTGTATTGTTTTGTGTGCATGTGTGTGTGTGTAAGTACGTCCATGCCTGTGTGTGTGTGTGTGCCTGTGTGTAAGTGCAAATGTAAGTGTATGTGTGCCCGTGTGTGTATGTGTGTGTGTGTGTGTGTGTGCATACTTCTGTGCCTGTGTGTGTGTGTGTGTGTGTGTGTGTGTGTGTGTGTGCGCGTAAGTCCCTCCGTGCCTGGGTGTGTGTGTGTATGTGTGTGTGTGTGTGTGTGTACGTTTGCGCCTGTGTGTGTGTGTGTGTGTGTGTGTGTGTGTAAGTGTAAGTGTAAGTGTATGTGTGCCCGTGCATGTGTGTGTGTGTGTGTGTGTGTGTGCGTACATCCGTGCATGTGTGTGTGTGTTTGTGTGTCTGTGCATACGTCCGTGCCTGTGTGTGTGTGTGTGTGTGTGTGTGTGTGTGTGTGTGTGCGTATGTGTGTGTGACAGATGGGAGAGGTTGCAGGCATGAGGACAGGGCAGACGGACACAGTCACTGGCTGGCATGGTGCGGGGGACTGGTACAGCTGTGGTTGGGCATATCTGTCGCCGCTGTGTCCCCTAAGCCTGCCCCCCCCTAAGCCTGCGCCCCCTAAGCCTGCGCCACCTAAGCCTACCCCCCCTAAGCCTGCATCCCCTAAGCCTGCATCCCCTAGGCCTGCCCCCCCTAAGCTTGTGCCCCCTAAGCCTGCGCCCCCTAAACCTGCCCCCCCTAAGCCTGACCCCCCTAAGCCTGCACCCCCTAAGCCTGCCCCCCCTAAGCCTGCACCTCCTAAGCCTGTACCCCCTAAGCCTGCACCCCCTAAGCCTGCACCTCCTAAGCCTGCACCTCCTAAGCCTGCCCCCCCTTAAGCCTGCCTCCCCTAAGCCTGCATCCCCTAAGCCTGCATCCCCTAAGCCTGCATCCCCTAAGCCTGCGTCCCCTAAGCCTGCATCCCCTAAGCCTGCACCTCCTAAGCCTGCATCCCCTAAGCCTGCATCCCCTAAGCCTGCCTCCCCTAAGCCTGCATCCCCTAAGCCTGCGTCCCCTAAGCCTGCATCCCCTAAGCCTGCACCTCCTAAGCCTGAATCCCCTAAGCCTGCATCCCCTAAGCCTGCATCCCCTAAGCCTGCACCTCCTAAGCCTGCGTCCCCTTAAGCCTGCCTCCCCTAAGCCTGCCTCCCCTAAGCCTGCATCCCCTAAGTGTCATTTTTACACCATAGATATAGACCATGATGAAGTCAAGTCAAATCAAGGTTTTTCAAAATATTCCATTGGAGACAATGGAAGAAAACATGGAAGAGTTCTGTTTTGTGTGTTCTATACACTATGAGGTATTTGATTGGTTTGAAGTGTGGCAAGGTGTCTGTGGGAGCAGGAGAGGAGAGTCAGAGATGTTGAGGGATGTTTTTTATTCCAGGCAAGATGGGAAATGTCACAGAGATCACCCAGGCACTCAGCTCTACTCAGCTCAACTCACCTGGCTCAGCTTGGCTCGGCTCAGATCAGCTCAGCTCAGCTCAGCTCAGCTCAGCTCAGCTCAGATCAGATCAGATCAGATCAGATCAGATCAGTGGAGAAGAGGAGAGGAGAGGAGGAGAGGAGAGGAGAGGAGAGGAGAGGAGAAGAGAAGAGAAGAGAAGAGAAGAGAAGAGAAGAGAAGAGAGGAGAGGAGAGGAGAGGAGAGGAGAGAAGAATAGA
>NC_139657.1:2383824-2388824 GCF_951799395.1 Argentina silus | reverse complement strand
CCCGTTCCCGTTCATTAGAAGGCTATATTACAGAGCGCCGTGATGGAGGGAGGGAGCTGGAGAGGAGGGGAGGAGGAGAGGAGGGGAGGAGGGGAGGAGGGGAGGTGGGGAGGTGGAGGGAAAGGATGAGAGGAGAGAGGAGGAGAGAGGAGGAGAGAGGAGGAGAGGAGGGGAGGAGGAGAGGAGGGGAGGTGGAGAGGAGGAGAGGAGGAGAGGAGGGGAGGTGGAGGGAAAGGATGAGAGGAGAGAGAGGGAGAGAGGAGGAGAGGAGGGGAGGAGGAGAGGAGGGGAGGTGGAGAGGAGGAGAGGAGGAGAGGAGGGGAGGTGGAGGGAAAGGATGAGAGGAGAGAGAGGGAGAGAGAGCGAGAGAGAGGGAGAGAGAGGGAGAGAGAGGGAGAGAGGAGGAGAGAGAGGGAGAGAGAGGGAGAGAGAGGTAGCAGCGGCAGGAGAAAAAAGCAGGGAGAAAAAAAAGAACACAGTTAGAGAAGAGTTTCAAGAAGATAAAGAAAGAGAGAGAAGGAATGAGAGAATAGAGTGGTAGAGAGAGAGGGT
The DNA here is from genome assembly GCF_951799395.1 of Argentina silus. Classification (NCBI taxonomy): domain Eukaryota; kingdom Metazoa; phylum Chordata; class Actinopteri; order Argentiniformes; family Argentinidae; genus Argentina; species Argentina silus. Next base: position 2,388,272 of record NC_139657.1, on the reverse strand, counting down.
GAAAGAGAGAATGGAGTGGTAGAGAGAGAATGAAAGAGAGAATGGAGTGGTAGAGAGAGAGAGTGAAAGAGAGAATGGAGTGGTAGAGAGAGGGTGAAAGAGAGAATGGAGTGGTAGAGAGAGAGAGTGAAAGAGAGAATGGAGTGGTAGAGAGAGAGAGTGAAAGAGAGAATGGAGTGGTAGAGAGAATGGAGTGGTAGAGAGAGAGAATGAAAGAGAGAATGGAGTGGTAGAGAGAGAGAATGAAAGAGAGAATGGAGTGGTAGAGAGAGAGAATGAATCGTATATAATCCAACTGTATTGCCCATCAACAATGAAGTAGAGAGGAACTTGTTTACATGCCAATAATGTTACAGTCAAGATAATAAATGTTTTGGATCCCAAAAGGGTTCTACATGGAACACAAAAGGGTTCTACATGGAACCCAAAGGGTTCTCCTACAGGGACAACAGGAACCCTTCTTTAAGAGTGTAGTGTGACAGGATGCTCCAGGTCTGTCTCCTCTCCTCTCCTCTCCTCTCCTCTCCTCTCCTCTCCTCTCCTCTCCTCTCCTCTCCTCTCCTCTTCTGCTCCAGGTCTATGTCCCCTCTCCTCTCCTCTCCTCTCCTCTCCTCTCCTCTCCTGGTGTGTGGGAAGGTGTTGCATCGCCCTCTTGTTGAACTGACTGACAAGAAGAACAGTGACTGCTGTTTCCTGACTGAAAGGTCAGAGTTTAGGCGGTGCGTGGGCCAGGGAAAGCTCTGTCCTTCTGCTCTGTGCTGCCTCATCTGATCGCCTGGGTCCAAACATGAGTCTACCATGTGCCACAAGACCACAAGAAGTGTTAGCCCGCTAAACTAAAGCCTAGGCATTAGCTCAAGAGACCAAAGGCGGTTCACTGGTCGTGGAAGCATTGTCCGTCAGTTGCTGTCCTCGTGTCACCGACCAGGTTAGCCCGCTGAGCTAAAGCCTAGCGTGAGCTCAAGAAAACTCAAGCCAACATGATATCATTACAAAGCATCGGACAGTCTGTAGGTCTAAACCAAGGTCACCCATCACATGAGCTTTGTTCCAAACCTGACTACCTCCACTCCATTCAGAGGGGATCTGTCCCGAACCCGTGGTGGATTTATACCCAACCAATAAACATGCCAGCTCACCAGTTGACCTTTGACCCACGCAAGCCTTATTAACACATTTATGGCTCAGATTATATTAAATTCAGTCCATTTAATCAACACTTGCCACTCTGAAAATATTAGCAGCTGTATATGTAATTGGATTATCTGGCTAATCTGGTTAGGGATACAGTTATTTGGAGACATTAAACCAGGTTTGTTATTGTATGTTTATGGGGACCCAGAGTCCATACACAGTAGGCCTACTGCACTTCTATCAGGGGAGGCTGGTGGAGGTAGAAATCGGAGGACAGCTCATTGTAATTGTAACGCAATGCATGGAACAGAATGAGGAATGGGATACCATTATGTCTTACTGTGGTTTGGTTACGAGGGCTTTGGTGCCACTTCAGCTGGGGGGGTGTGTGTGGGGGGGGGGGGGGGGCGGGGGTGGTATAGCATTCCTCTTTCCATTCCATGCATTACAATGAGCCTGTCCTCCGATTTCAGCTTCCACCAGCCTCCCCTGACTTGCATGAATCAACAACATTTCATAAATCAATTATTTTCAAGAATCCAGGTAAAACAGGAGATTGTTCATAACTCTGAGCGTACAGACATTAATCTAGGATTAATCTAGGATTTTTTGTTATTTTCTTATTGGAGAGGAGACCGTGCGTTTCCCTGCATTGGTTCCTGTGGTGACAGAGAGAACGTGTTCATACATTTCCCAGCTGGTTTTCAAATTGAAATCCATAAATATTGTTGGAAATTAGAGACTTGGCAACGCAGACTCACACATCACAATTAAAGCTAGCTTGCGGGGTTGTCTCCCTTGGGGACCCCCCCCCCCCATCACCACCACGGCACAGGGTGTTTACTTCACTGTGGGTTAATAGGATGAATATTATCACAGTTCCTACAAGGATACCAGGAGTGGTGGTGGAGGGACATTATCACAGTGCAACTGAGGCACAGGGGAGGCTGGTGGAGGTAGAAATCGGAGGACGGGCTCATTGTAATGCATGGGATGGAATTAGGAATGGGGTGAATGGAGTCGTGGTCTCTGGCAGCACCGAGGCCACAGGACAGAGCTGTGTGGATGCTGTGTTCTGATTGGGGCTCTTTATGGCAATTGTCTTTTTCAAATTGAGCGCCCCGCCGCGCTGTTGTGTCGTTTTACAACCCCTAATGACACACACCAGTAACACAATTACCTCCAGATATTTATAACAAGAAATTGCGTTTCTATTTTCCAAAAACGAGACACACACACAAAAAAAAGAAGCTTAGGGAAACGGGCACCAGGGTCACGGCAACTCCAGTGTAACTGTGTCGTGTTTTGGGGGGGAGTTGTTGTGCTGTGTTGGTACAGGAGAGGTCACTTCTTTGACCAGTCTTTGAGCTGGTTCAGAACCATTAAAGGGACACTTCACCAATGTATCGTGTCTATATATGTAAAAAAGGTGATCTCTACAGTCTGTAGTCAAAAAGATAAGGCAAAAGGTCCTATAAAAATCCCCCCCTTTTATGTCATTGAGGGAAAAACATTTTTGTTGAATTTATTGATTTTCAAAACTACAGCCACAAACACATTCCTACTGGCTGGAAACTCATTGTAGTTTCAGTTTTTTTTTTTTGTCGGAGGGCGACACTTGAGTTCAGGCAGTTGTCACAGGCAGGGCTCTGAGAACCACCTCCACTACACAATGACACAGCAGGGGAGGCTGGTGGAGGTAGAAATCGGAGGACAGGCTCATTGTAGTACATGGAATGGAATGGAACAAGGAATGGTATCAATCACATTTGATACCATTCCTCATTCCATTCCATGCATTACAATGAGCCCGTCCTCCGATTTCTACCTCCACCAGCCTCCCCTGATTGGGTACTACGTACCAAATACTTGTACACTACATGAGTAGAGAGTATTTCACATACTTCACATATTGCATTTTCCAGTGACACACACACACACACACACACACACACACACACACACACAGACACACACACACACACATTCAACCACAAACATACACATTCAACCACAAACATACACGCACAACACACACACACACACACACACACACATTCAACCACAAACATATACACACACGCCTACGAGATACAATGGAAGTATGCAGTTTTTTCAGACACAATCCTTTGTCTTCAGCTGTGGGACTGTGACTTGGGTCCGTTGAACTAAATGCTGATGTGACTGTTTGTGTGTCTGTCCCACATCTGCCGTCCTGACCCGTGTGAGGTGTGAACACGCTCATGCATGAGACGGTGCTGATGCCGGAACACGCATGAACGCACACGCAAACAAAGACATTTATCCACCGACACACACCAAACCAAATAAACCAGCCCCCCAAACACGATCACAACCCCTCATCCCTCATCAATCTGCTGCGTCTCCTCCTCTATAACCGTACTTTTCCCTTTTTAATTCCCCCTTTTGTCTTTTATCTTTTTGACGACAGAAAATCAAGTTTTTCACATATATGGTGCTAGTGGTAATGAACCTGTTGTTAGAAATTGGTGAAGTGTCCCTTTAATGGTTCTGAACCAGCTCAAAGAAGTAACTCAGCAAACGCATGTGGGAGTTTCTGTATTCCAGAACAGTTTTGGGGATTTATGAATAGCATTTTATTTACATAGTAATAGTCAATAATAGTCCATCCTCAGCCGCCAACAGTTATCGACGTCGAGGGTGTCTCAATAATTTAATAATTTAATAATTTAATATCCACAGCTAAGTAGTGTATCTGAATCAGCTTAAAGAAAAAGAGAAAGCCCCGCCCCCCTCGCCCCCCCTCCTCATAACAAAACAACAACCCCTCATCCCTCAATCTGCTGTACCTCCTCTTTTACCCGTACTTTTCCTTTTTTAATTCCCCCCTTTTGTCATATTTAATTTCCCTCAGACGACCACATCGTACTCGCATCATAAGCCGATGTTGAAATAATAACGAAAATGTGCAACGTGGATATAAAGTTTGATTTCATTTTCAATTGGATAACGGAAACAGTTCAGCCTGTCTGGGCACAATAAAGCCACCATGAACCTCGTCCGTACAGTAAGTGGCTTGGCGCCATGTCATTTGGCTGGGAGGGTAATACGACAGCACACGTAGTTAAAGCCCCCCTCAGCCCTGGGGAGTGTAGCCATGCATGGCTGTATGGTGTCTCTGCACAAATCAGAATGGATTGGGCCTGTTTGGCTGCAGGGCAGAGGAGGTGCAGGCCACCGCCAGATCCTGCTCCCGTATTAACTATGCATGGCTCCTAACATAAGTTTTCCTTAATTAAATCACTCTCTTGCTTTCAGAGTCTCCCGGACGA
>NC_139657.1:2368824-2376324 GCF_951799395.1 Argentina silus | reverse complement strand
GATGTGCCGTGTAAAATATTAACACATTCACACCCAGCAATTATAGTAATGCCTTTTTTTAGATGGCATTTGCATATGTGACAGTGCTTCCCTCGTTTCCGTGTTTCTGAGATATAGGGCCTACTGTGAGCACCCACAGACAGAGCTCGGAAAGGAGACATTAACTAAACTGATTTTTGGAAAATAAAGATCTTCACCATGTATTTGATACCTCCTTCATTTTCCTGTTTCACAGATGTAGGGCCGACTTTGAGGACCCACAGACAGAGCTAGGACATTTTGGAACAAAATTATTGTTATACTTTCAAACACACGTGTTTGATGCCATTCCTAATTTCATTCCATGCATTGCAATGAGTCCGTCCTCCGATTTCTACCTCCACCACCCTGCCCTGGTAGAATCTAAAGATTTGTAGAGATCTTTACATAATTACAAGACAGGATCATAAAACAAATCACAAGGGATAGATACAGACTGTATAATTATCCATGTTCAAAAATCTGATACCTATCGGGGAATGAACAGCAAATAGATATGGTTGAATAAATTCAGAACCAAAGTGAATGTTCGGCTCATTGCACAAAGTAGCAATTCCCTGTGTGGGACGGCGAGGACAGCTCCACTCAAAGACAAACTTGGACAGGATCTATGCTACCCGGCTTCCCCACTGACTATTGGCTTTCCTTTTGATTCAAGTTGCCCCTTTCATTGAAGATGCCAGGAACTTAAGGAAAGAGGGTTTCAGGGTGCTTAGTGGCGTAGCACACTAATGAGCTTACCACGTAATCGCAAGGTTCCTGGTTTGATTCCGACCCTTGACCTATCTTGCATGTCATCCCTCCTCTCTCTCCCATCCTTCTTGTCAATCTCTACTGTCTCTATCCCAATAAAAAGCAGAAATGCCCTAAAAAATATATTAAAAAAGAAAGAAAGAGGATTTCAAAGACAGTTCCGTTTGCATCCGGATCATAACATTCTACCACTTACCTTAAATGACCAATGGGCTGAGTGGAAAATGAACTGTACAGTCTAAGTTCGGTTGAAGTAGTAGAAACTGAAATTATAATGCAGGAAATCAAATGACTGGTATTTTGGGTTGTGAAGTAATTGTCACTTTGTGGAGAAAATGATTTAAAAGGTCAAGTTTGTACAGTAGATTTGAGCTTGAAAAACCTGTGAAATGATCATGAAAGATCAGTAGCGATCAACGCTCACTGAACGTTTTTCAAACGATGAAGAACATTCAGTAAAGAGTGCTGTTTTGGTCCAAACAAAGGGCTTTCTAAAATCTGGTGTTGTTCTTTAATAGAAAATAAACCCCCCACAGAGAAACGCATTAAGTCCAACAGATGTAGTCTCCATCAAATCAAATCAAATCTGACTTCATTTATGTAGAACGTCATACATAAATGCAATACAATGCACTTCACAAAAACATCAAAACCGTTGAAACAAAGCACATACTGCACAACATGGTAACATATAAAAGTCTTATAAACATACATTATGGACCATAATAGAGGACTGGTAGCAGGGCTGGTAATGGTGGACTGACAGGCCAAAGCAACAGTCAATAGAACAGTCAGTTCAACCACAAAAGACGGTTTTACTAAACGATATACGCCATTTAGCTGACGCGTTTATCCAAAGCGACTTACATTGCAGTGAGTGCATACATTTCAGTATATATGGTCCCAAAGGGAATCAAACCCACAACCTAAGCGTTGTTAGCGCTGTGCTCTACTAACTGAGCCATAGAGGAGAACCAAACAACTAAACATAGTTATAATACTGGACTTCAAAGGGAAAGAGGGAGAAAAGAAGAGGGAGAGATGGAGAGAGAGAGAGAGAAAGAGAGAGAGAGGGGTGGAGAGAGAGAGAGAGGGGGGGGGGGAGAGACAGAGAGAAAGAGGGGTGGAGAGAGAGAGAGGGAGAGAGAGAGGGGTGGAGAGAGAGAGAGAGGGAGAGAGAGAGAGAGAGAGAGGGGGGGGTGGAGAGAGAGAGAGAGAGAGAGGTGGAGAGAGAGAGAGAGAGGGCGGGGGTGGAGAGAGAGAGAGAGAGAGAGAAAGGGAGAGAGAGATATAGGGAGTATCTCTGTGTGTTGTTGGTAGGCAGAAAGTGAGACCAAAGAAGAAAACTGGAAAACTGCCGAAGCTGATGTCAGGACCAGACTAGGGCTCATCTGGGTAAGAAGCTGATCTCAGGACCAGACTAGGGCTCATCTGGGTAAGAAGCTGATCTCAGGACCAGACTAGGGCTCATCTGGGTAAGAAGCTGATCTCAGGACCAGACTAGGGCTCATCTGGGTAAGAAGCTTCCAGAACAGCCCCAGACAGGAGGAGATGGAGGGGCCTTGTGGAGGCCTGATGAGACACCTGGTATGATGAAGGCCAAGGAAAGAAACCCCCCCAGAAAACAGCCTCCATAGATAGAGAGGATTGTACTAACTACAGATTCATATCAGACCCATAGATAGAGAGGATTGTACTAACTACAGATTCATATCAGACCCATGACACATTTGGATTCACTTGAACATGAATCGTTGTTACATCTACCTGCCGTAGTCAAGATTGCACGTGCGTTCATTCGCGTGTGTGTCTGTGTGTGTGCGTTTGTGTGTGTGGGTTTGTGTGAGTGCGTAAGTGTGTTTGTGTGTTGTTTGTGTGTGTGTGTGTGTGTGTGTTTTGAGTGAATTTGTGTGTGTGTGTGTGTGTGTGTGTGTTTGTGTGAGTGGGTGTGTATGTGTGTTGTTTGTGTGTGCGTGTGTGTGTGTGCGTGTGTGTTTTGAGTGAATGTTTGTGTGTCTGTGTGTGTGTGTATGTGTGTTTGTGTGTGTGTGTTTGTGTGAGTGCGTAAGTGTGTATGTGTGTAGTTTGTGTGTGCGTGTGTTTGTGTGTGTGTGTGTTTTGAGTGAATATGTGTGTGTGTGTGTGTGTGTGCGTGTGTGTGTGTGAGTTTTGAGTGAATATGTGTGTGTGTGTGTGCGTGTGTGAGTTTTGTGTGAATATGTGTGTGTTGGACAGAGAAACACATGGGCACAATCTGCCATCAATCTTTCATGATGCAGCTGGAAAGGTCACACAAACAAAATCCCCTGAGCTAAGCTGAGCTGAGCCCACGAGTCCCTCTGCCAAGTACACACAGACCTCTACTCCCCCTACAGGTCGGGAGAGGTACTGCACACGCCTGCTCTCCCCTGACTGACAGGGTTAGACCCACCAAACACCCCCACAGTCTTACATCATGAATTTTCATACGCCCATTAGGCAGCATTGCGGTTCTCTCCCCCGATAGCCACACAATGAGGGCGATATATTTTAATTTAAACACCATAAACCCATTGAGTGCTTAATTAACTTTAACCATCCTTAGCAGAGGGAAAGAAGCCAATTTGGAGAGGCTTCGCGAGGAACCCCACCATTCGAAATCAAACGGTTTTACATTCTCAATCCATTGGCCGGGGCCTTTCAGAGGCTGATTAAGACAGAGAATTACCGTGTTTGGTTAAATTCATCGTCCTCGTCGCCCCCTGGGGAAATCAGTATGCACATGTACACAGCGTGATTAGCTCCACTATTGTTTTAGTTCAACAGTATCATTTAATGGGCTTTAAACAGACAACACGCGGCCGGCCCATTAATCGGACTTCATTTCATTTAACTGCAGCTTTGTTTGTTCCAGAATGAACGGAGCCGTGTTTGTTCTAAAATGGTCCGCTGCAAAACAAGTCAAAAGTGAACCAGACACCGAGACACAGCCAAATACTGCACAAGGGGAAAATGCATTGCCAGGACCATTTCCAGGAATGAATAATAAGTCACATTAGCTGTTTGAATAATTGGTGTTTTGGTCATATTGTATTGTCCAAAGGAGTGACAACCGAACGATCTGAAATACGAACGTCTTCATTCTCTCTGTTCCATATTAAAACGTCACGTTTAACCTTCTGTCATTGATTATCTTCTACAACATATGAACTGAGATGTTGTTCACCAAATTCCCCAAAACACCCCAACATTTAATTGAATGTGTTTGGGTTTTTCTAGTTTCCCCTTTTCATAACTGGATATATATGAAATGCATATGAAGTGAAGAGCCCCTGATCAAGCACTACATTTTAACTTATGAGCACTGTGTGTGTGTGTGTGTGTGTGTGTGCGTGCGTGCATGCTCGCTCGTGTACGAGTGTGTGTGTGTGTGTGTGTGTGTGTGTGTGTGTGTGTATGCTCGCTCGCGTGTGAGTGAGTGTGTGTGTGTGTGTGTGTGTGTGTGTGTGTGTGTGTGTGTTTGAGCGAGACTAGATCACACACGATGGGGGAGAATGAATGTAAATGGGCCTGATCTTTAATGAAGAGAGAGCTAGCCAAACATTTTCATTAGGCTGTGCATGTGAATGAGCCCTGGGACCGCGGTGGTCTCTGGAGAGGCCCCTCCGCTCCTCTCCGATGCTCCCTCTCTCCGTTCCAAGACGGGGGGCTTTGTCACAAATGAGGTTAACGCCTGGGGGCTCACTCTACGCCTCCCTCCCACTCTCTCTCTCTCTCTCCCTCTCTCCCTCCCTCCCTCTATCTCCTTGCCTGCTTGTCTGGTTCCCATCGGGATATGGGGGGGGGGGCTTTGCAGTCCCATCCACAGCCCCCCCGCCCCCGCCCCCCCTGCCCTCCACTCCCGCCCCCTCCCTCCACTCCAATTCCCTAGGAGCGCTGCCCCCAAACTGTGATCTTATCTCACATGATGTTAACAGATGTAATCCTATCACACTCTCTCTCTCTCTCTCTCTCTCTCTCTCTCACACCATCTCTCTCTCTCTCTCTCTCTCCCTCTCTCTCTCTCTCTCTCCCTCTCTCTCTCTCTCTCTCCCTCTCTCTCTCTCTCTCTCTCTCTCTCTCTCTCCAAGGTGTCCGTTGCCTCCCAAGGCAGGACAGGGTGTCAGGGTAGCTGCCCTGAGTCCTTCTCCACAACGTCCCCTCTCTCCATCAGATCAACCACAGAGCGGTAAAGCAGGAAGCTCTTGGGGGCTCCGTGGCAGTCAGGAGCGAGCCTGTCCTCACGAGCCTGTCCTAAAGCCTCGATCATCAGCTCTGTTTCTCCCTCTCTCCGGCTGGGAGCTCTTATCAGGTCTCAAGGTGGTTCTGGGTCCGCTGTCCCCCGGCCCATGGGGGGTGGGGGTGGGGGGGTGGGGGTGATGGTTAGCCTCAGCAAGCCCATCTGAGCCCCTCTCTGTGCCCCCTGGCTGGCCCCCTTCACACACACACACACTCTCACCCCAATGGGAGGGGGTGATAAGGGGTGGGGGGGGGGGGGGGTGATAAGGGGGGGTAGGGGTAGGGGTAATGGCTGGCAGGGGAAATTAGGGTGGTGGTAGTGGGGGGGGGATCGGGGGCTGAAGTTCATTCCCTACCTCAGGCCTCGCAGCCCCTCTCCTCACACAACCACACATCTGACTTTGGAGGACAGACAGACAGACAGATAGACAGACAGACAGACAGACAGACAGACAGACAGACAGACAGACAGACAGATAGACATACAGACAGGCAGGCAGGCAGACAGGCAGACAGGCAGACAGACAGACAGACAGGCAGACAGGCAGGCAGGCAGGCAGGCAGACAGGCAGGCAGACAGGCAGGCAGGCAGGCAGGCAGGCAGGCAGGCAGGCAGGTAGGCAGACAGGCAGACAGACAGACAGTCCATTCCCATCACATGCTACAGTATATGAACACCAGGGAAGGCTGGTGGAGGTAGAAATCAGAGGACTGGCTCACTGTAATGTATGGAGTGGATTCAGGAATGGTATCAAACTCATGTGGAATGGAACGAGGCCGTCCTCCGATTTCTACCTCCACCAGCCTCCCCTGGAGTACAGCATCAACGGTAATGCTGTACTCCAGTAATGACAGTAGGCTTACAGTGTAACATGTAGAGACTCATCTGTGGCTCAGGCCTGCTTGACTCTCCAGCAGTCTCATTGTCATGGCCACAGGGTGAGAGGCTGCTCCTCTCTCTCTCTCTCTCTCACACACACACACACACACACACACGCATGCATGCACACACACACACACACACACACACACACACACGCATGCACACACACACATGCACACACACACACACACGCATGCATGCATGCACACACACACACACACACACACACACACACACACACACACACACACACGCATGCATGCACACACACACACACGCATGCACACACACACACACACGCATGCACGCACGCACACACACACAAACTCATGCACTCACACACACACACACTCACACACACACACTCACACACACACACACACAAACTCATGCACTCACACACGCACGCCCCCAAAGCTGCCCATTAAAGGTGCTTTCCCTTGTCAAATTAAAGGGACAGTTCACATTCCCTATTCCGTTCCATGCATTACAATGTGGGGAGCCACCTGTACAGCTTTATATAGAAGGACATTATCTATGATCTCACACATTATCTATTACCTAACACATTATCTATTATCTAACACATTATCTATTATCTAACACATTATCGCTGGAGTGGTGTGGAAATCTGTGGAACAATAAAAAAGAAACTCACAAGTTGTTTGAAGAAGTCTGGTTTTAGCTCATCAGTAACACTACTGCTTTTGGGAGGGAGGAGGAGAGAAAGGGAGGGAGAGAGAGAGGGAGGAAGGTAGAGAGAATGAGAGAGAGAGGGGGGGGAATGAGAGAGATAGAGAGAGAGGGAGAGGTAGAATGAGAGAGAGAGACAGAGAAAGAGAGGGAGGGGGGAGAGAATGAGAGATAAAGAGAGAGAAACAGAGAGAGAGAGAGGGGGGGAATGAGAGAGAGAGAGAGAGAAAGAGAGGGGGAGAGAGAGAGAGAGAGGGAGACAAAGAGAGAGAGAGAGAGAGAGAGAGAGAGAAAGAGAGAGAGAGAGAGAGAAAGAGAGAGAGAGAGAGAGAGAGAAAGCCACCTCCACAACTATATTTAGATAGGACAACTACTTCAATATTGGCACAAACACATTATCCACAAGGACAGGATGGCTCTGCCTGACCCACAGATTAACCAGGACGGCTGTCATTACACAAATGGGAAACACCCAGACGTGCACATCATCATCATCATCATCATCATCATCATCATAAGCCTCTGTGTACCCTAGGGAAACATCATACAACCACTAGTGTCCGAATCCAGTCAACACACCACTGTAGCCCACTGAGCTAAAGCCGTATGCCTCAGGCAAGGTCACTCATCATGTGAGTGTACAGTAGTCTCCGAACCACCTCTGCTACAAAAACACAGCCAGCGTCCATCATTGTCACTCTCAGAGCACTGGATGAGGAGACCAGGGGAGGCTGGTGGAGGTAGAAATCGGAGGACGGGCTCATAGTAATGTATGGAACGGAATGAGGAATGTGTGCGTGTTTGATACCGCCCCTCATTCCCTTCCATGCATTACAATGAGCCCGTCCTCCGATTTCTACCTCCACCAGCCTCCC
>NC_139657.1:2358824-2361324 GCF_951799395.1 Argentina silus | reverse complement strand
ACGGGCCAATTTGTTCGACAGTCTACGGTACCTCTCTGGCAGCGGAGGCTGTGTGGAGGCTAGGATCGGAGGACGGGCTCGTTGTAATGCGTGGAACGGACTTTGGAATGGTATCAGACACGTGTGTCTGATACCATTATTGATTCCGTTCCACGCATTACAACGAGCCCGTCCTCCGATCTCAACCTCCACACAGCCTCCGCTGCTCTTTAGAGGGCTGCAGCAGGGTACACTAAGCTAGGCTAATGGGCGAACTAAAAGGTGTGTGTGTGTGTGTGTGTGTGTGTGTGTGTGTGTGTGTGTGTGTGGGCTTGCAGATTGAGACATCGTTTTGCCTTCCATTTCGTGTTCTGTCCATCAAGACGTGTTTTTCATCTCATTTGTGTGTCGTTATTTCCCACACCGTGTCACGCTTATTCTCCCTCCAACGCCATTAGAGAGGGCCTGCAGATCGCAGTAATAGGCAGAGATGGTAGAGCCCATGTCCCAGTGTTACCAGTTAGCGTGTGTGTGTACGTGCGTGCGTGCGTGCATGCATCTCTCTGTGTGTGTGTGTGTGTGTGTGTGTGTGCGCGCGCGCATGCCTGCCTGCATGCATCTGTGTGTGTGCGTGTGTGCTTGTATCTGTGTGTGTGTATGTGCGTGCATTTGTGTGTGTGAGCGGATACACTCCCTCCGCTGAGCCGCGTCTTATTTTATACGAAATATGAAATGACATGACAAGGTGACGCGGGGACTATACGATGGTTTTTGTTCGTGGTAATTTCAAACACAACTAACAACCCCCCCCCCCTCTGTCAACCTGAGGTATCTGGGGACGCCTATGGCTGCAGTGAGAGGGAAGGGTACATGATATAATATTGAGATACACACGGATGACTGTCTGAAAGAGCCGAGGATTGCGCTGGGTAAATTGAGATCACTAAACTCACATGTTTGACACTAATTATGTTCCTTTTGCCGCCGCTCAAAGTCTAAGCTCTACATGCACACAGTACAAGCTCACTTATTGATGAACGCGCTCATTTTCACAGTTGAAAATTAGCTAATGGGCTAAAGCTGACACATTTACAGTAGTGTTTATTAATGTGCATTGTCCCTGTAAAACGAAACTTAATAAAGTCAAGTCAAGGTAAGTCCCCCCTGTGGCCCAATCATCTCAGGAGTAGCAGCGATACCTTGAAGGTGTTCATTTATTTGACGATGCTTTTCTCAGATTCAGTTCACAGTCTATTTCAAGATTGCGCGTGTGTACACACGCAAATGCACACGCACGCACGCACGCACACACACACACACACACACACACACACAGTACAAACAGGGTAATGACTTGAGTGGTTGACTGACAGGCGCAAAGTTACAGCTCCCCCTTGGGCTGGCCCTTGAATTCCCATGTCATCAAAAATAATTAAACAGATAAAAAGTAATTTACTTTATCCAAATGTAATTAACAACAAGTAAATGAAAGGGTTTGAATGTCTATCGAGTGGAAGTGTAGCTGCCTCTCGCTCCCAGGGGACGAGGGAACAGAAGCCTATACTCCAGAGAGCTGTGAAGTCAATGGGATTACACAGATCTAATTATCCTCTTATTGAGCCTTACAACAAACACACACACATGCACGCGCGCGCCGACACACACACACACACACACACACACACACCAAGGAGATCATTGATGACTTGGCTCTCCAGATGAATCAATCTGTCTCAGACATCAGTTGGATGAAGAAAACAGAGCGCTCTCCTCTCCTCCCCTCCTCATCTTTCTCTCTCTTTTTTCTCTCTCTTTCTTTCTTTCTCTCCCCTTTTCTCTGTTCTCTTCCCCCCTCCCCTCTCTCTCTCTCTCTCTCTCTCTCTCTCCCCTCGCTCTCTCCGTTTCCTTGCAGCTTTGTTGAGAGAGAGAGAGAGAGAGAGAGAGAGAGAGAGAGAGAAAAGCCTCTAGGCGATGAGGGACTGTTAGCCGGTCTCTAGAGACCGGAAGGCCCATCTGTTCCTGTATGTTCCTGAACTTTAACTACAGCTCACTCCGCCCCTCCACAGAGAGTTTCTCCTCCCCTCCCAGACGCGCAGACAGCAGATGGAGCGCGCCCTCCTCCCTCCTCCTCTCCACACACAGTGGCCATGTTTGTTTAAGACATTTAATTAATATCCCCAAACGCCTCGGTAGAGACCAAACACTGTCCCTCCCTCCCTGCCTGATCTGTCTTTCTTGTATTCCCTCTCTCATTCTCTCCTCATTCTCTCCATCTCCTCCTCTCTCATCTCTCATCTCTCATCACTTCCCCTCTCCCTGCCTTCCCCACCCCTTGTTCTCTCTCTCCCTCTCTCTCTCTCTCTCCCCCTCCCTCCCATCTCGTGTCTCTCTGACAGATCAGTGATGGGATGTGATTATACACACAGAACAGAGTAACAGTGCCCAGGAGTCATATCTGAATTAAAAGCTGTGTGTGTGTGTGTGTGTGTGTGTGTGTGTGTGTGTGTGTGTGTGTGAAGGG
>NC_139657.1:2331589-2339089 GCF_951799395.1 Argentina silus | reverse complement strand
CTGAGAAAAGGATCGTAGGTTTTCGCAATGCAGGTCAATGGGAAGTGAAGACACACCAGCTCTGTGTAACTCTGAAGCAACAGGACATTTTTCAGCATGTTTTTCGAACATATCATAACTGCAATAGTGAAACAAAACTAAAGTATTAAAGCAGTAAAATGACGCTTTATTTGATGGTCTGTCTGTGAACTTCTCACAAACGTCTCATCAGACTTTTAAAATATAATTATATAATTGTTTTTTAAATAATATGTTCATGCTTATAAACTACTGTAACCAAATACAATTATACAGTACGTATAAACTATTTATTAGAAGGATCTGTAACAAATGAGGAAGCATTGTATTCATATTATATGCGATCAATTATGTAATGATACAGCTGTTTTTAATTTTACTCTTTGAATTTAAGCGTCACAGCAAATGTAATTGTATTTAGATTTAGTCTGCTATTGTTCATTATGACAAAGCCACGCTTTCAAGTAGACATTTTGAAGATGCATTTTGTCTTTTACCCTTTATAAAATCCCATACAGCGTCCATGTAGACACCAATCATCATAGTAAATTTGGAGAAAGTGTCTCACCCACGCTTGTTAATAATTTATTAAATTGTACGCTATTTGACATCGCCCAGTCTTTGTTAATAATTGTTTGGAATTCTACAAATGTAACATAATTTGCAAGAGCTTGAATCGGCTTTGAAATTTCTTTCATACTCTTTTCCCTAGGACAAATTTTAATATCCAACTTCAGAGTCCCTGCATATTCTATCAACAAACAGATCATTCACTCTGACGTTCAAACAAAAATATGTTCATGTAAATGTATATTGTTTTGTGATCATGACTGTGGTGCCTAACCATCTTTCAACTGTCTATTATAATTTGTTTTACATTTTCATGCAAGTAAAGCTTTTAAATCCATTCAAAAATGAATATAACACATCCACTTCTCAGGCTGGGCGAGGTACACACACGGACACACATAAAACCTCCCTTCACAGCAACGTGTGTTGACCAGGAGAGGCTGGCGGAGGTAGAAACCGGAGGACGGGGCTCATTGCGACGCATGGAACGGAATGAGGAACGGCATCAAACACGACGTGGAGACAGAAATCGGAGGACGAGTTGTGTTTGATACCGCTCCTCATTCCGTTCCGTGCATCACAATGAGCCCGTCCTCCGATTTCTACCTCCGCCAGCCTCCCCTCGGTGTTGACGCTCTCTCCTCATGCATGGTAACAGTCAACAGAGATGGGCTTGGATAGGTAGTAAACGCTCCCCTGGGTGACCCTGTGTGTGTTTGTCTCTGGTGGAGCTGGCCGGGTCTCAGGCCTGACCAGGCACAGGAGGACTCTGATAAGCAGGGCTGGAGGTCGGACAGGTCCTTTGATACTGGTGTTATTTCTAATTAATGCTACATTATAAGACCAGAGAGATGAAACGAAGAGGACAAGGTCTGTTGACCCCCTCTGAGGAGAGGCGCCAGGTCTTGACTGCGGCTCACAGTGAGACCGAGGCGTAACAACATCCCTCTCCCCAAATTTCCAAATCTTGGAATATGAATATGATCCGTGGCCAAAGTGATGTCACTTTCCCAATCGGTCAGCTTCAGTTTACTCTTTGCTGTCGCAATCCTTCAAGGAATAATTATGTTTGATTGTAGTTTATGTTCGTTTACTGCCAGTTAACATAATTACATTTTCTGTCAAATAACTGTTGTTTTTTAAATTATTTATCTCTATTCATGATTTCATTATTCTTTGTCGGAGAGGACTGGTGACCCCAGAGGCTGGGGAGGGATGCCAGGACCTGGCGGGTCAGAGATGGGGAGGGATGCCAGGACCTGGCGCGTGAGAGATGGGGAGGGATGCCAGGACCTGGCGCGTGACTACAGGTTAAAGTGAGACTGTGGAGTCATATCACATTCTCCTAATCTTGTTGAGACAATTAAGAAGTCAAGGAGATGTTCCACTGGTCAGCTTTAGTTACAATAATAATAAAAAGTTAAGACCATAGCCACACACACACACACACACGGCTGGATTACTGTGTTTTCCTGAGATAAGTTTACGTCAGAAATAATGTCCTCCGTCATCGCTGAACATTTTCTGGATTAATTTCCTTTTATTCTCATGTCAGTGAAGGTCAGGTTTCTTTGAATATTCAATGTATCATAACTGTATTATGATAAGCTTAATTATAAAACAGCAACCTATTTATCTGAATTTCAGAGATCGAATCGGACATAAGCATAAAATATGTGTTTGGAAATGATAAGGTTTAAAATGCTGCAGCCATTTGTAATAACTGACTGTCTACAGTGGCAAACATACTTTAATAACTAATGTGTTCAGGAGGACTACACTCTCTTCCAGAATAATAACAAACTGTCAGTGACTCAGTGTTTATTTAAAGAGATCCAATAATGTTTATCTAATAATGTAATATATTTACGTGATAACAATGCCCTTGGGGAATTAATTGTGAATCATAGCTCTGATTCAGAAAAACACACCACAGGAAATCCTTGACTGAAACTATATTGAATGCTAAATGTGTAATTTGTAAATTGTCAATGGATATTAACTATTGTGGCAAAAGCATTCGTTTTTTTACACATATGGATCACTAAGTTTCACCCAAAAAAATCCTGTCAATATCAAAAGTCTTCCATTATCAATTTAGTTTTGTATTATTATGCATGGGAAGATCTTGTCACAGTTAATCACTATAAATTACAGTGCTCAAATCCCCTGTGCTCTACTGTTCCAAATACGCTTTTAAAACATGATTGTTTTTCGATCGTTGTATTTATTTGTCTGTGACAGAGAGACCAGCACAATGAAGTCACACAATCAGGCTAACAAACAAACTTAACAAGCATTTAGGATTCATTTGGTGAAACTTGAGGGAACCGTGTAAACAGAATACACATGAGCTGATGTTTTCGCCACGACATTTAATGTACTTAATTACACTTCTAACTTTAATATGATCATTTCAACCTGCAGTCCATTGGTACGGTTATACAGTCACTACAGTGAGAGGTATTATTAAAAAGAAAACTCGTACAATAAACAGCTATAAAACAACTAGACAACATGTACTATTAACTGTATACAACCACATTAAATTAAGCTGTTAAGCTGCTCTAATTAATGTTAATGTTGCATAATTGCATGTTGAGTATTAAAATGTTCACTACATACTGTCATTCTCAACTATGAATATCCAACAGTCCTAGTCTCAGTGTATACATATTTGACTACATATTTATATATTTACACATTTTATATTATATGTACATATTTGACTACACTCAAGTTGAAACATCCTAACCGGGGGAAACAGAGGTGCATCCTACCCTGGGGTTATGACACCCTAACCGGGGGAAACAGAGGTGCATCCTATCCTGGGGTTATAACACCCTACCTGGGGGAAACAGAGGTGCATCCGACCCTGGGGTTATGACACCCTAACCGGGGGAAACAGAGGTGCATCCTACCCTGGGGTTATAACTCCCTACCCGGGGGAAACAGAGGTGCATCTTACCCTGGTTTCTGGAGGGAGGCTGGGTGTCCATGCAGTTGGTCAGGTAGGGTGTGTTACTGAACATCCTGGCCTGGGTATGGCTGGGGGGGGGCTGGCTCGGCGGAGGAGGGGGCACCCCGTAGGCCCCGTACCTGCAGGCCCCCGTCCCAGTGAACTGTCCCGAGAAGTGCACGGTGAAGGCGCTGAGGCCGCAGTGGGGGTCTTCGTGGAGGTCCCCGGAGCTCCAGCTGGGCTCTTGTTTAATAAAGGAGTGGGGAGCCAACGAGCTGTAGGGGGCGCTGGTGTGGAAGTCCAGGACGGGAGCCCACTGAGGGGCGCTGCTGACGGGGAGGGGGCAGTTGGCGTTGCCCCCTGGCAGGGCGGGCACGGGGGGCAGCAGGGCGTTGAGGTCACGCAAGTCCGAGCCCATCTCTCTGGGAAGGGCCAGGGCCACCTGTGTACCAGCTCTGGCTGACAGAACCCTGGGAGAGGGAGGGAGGGAGGGAGGGTCACGCTGGAAGCGGACCTGAAGGTTCTTCAGTGCCCGGACTCTGCAGGACTCTGGAGGACCCGGCAGCAACTGGTTCTGGGGAAACTCAAGTCCAACAACACAGCTTCATGGCGGAGTAGAAAGACAACCGAGTTTGTTTTGGCGGCGAAAACACACGTGAAAATTCCGGCCACGGACAAAAATGAAACAAAAGAAAGTGTCTCTTGGTGTTGCGGTGGTGGTAGTCCATGCAGTTAAGAGAGAGAGCGAGAGAGAGACAGAGAGAGAGAGAGAGAGAGGGAGAGAGAGAGGTAGAGGAGTCTGTCCAGAGGTCCAACCAGGGGAGAGTTCTCTCGGCTCTGTGAATGGAGGAGGACGAGTGGGCGCGGAGGAGTGGAGAGGAGAGGAGGAGGAGAGTGGAGGAGAGGAGTCGCCCTCTTTTCCTTAACTGATGCGTCTGTTTTCCTTGGAGTCCATAAACCTCTAATACAGACCCACTCAGAGGGCAGGGGGAGGGGCCAATGGCGGGGGGAGGGGCCACGTGCCCTGGGGGAGTGGCCAGGGGTGCAGTGGGAGAGAGATGATGTCTGCTCCAGCTTCATTCACTCAGACTACAGTACACTCACTCACTACACGCCTCTGTCTCTGTGTATACTCACACCCTGAAGTGTAAGTCTAAATGAGCCCTTTATGAGTGTGTGTGTGTGTGTGTGTGTGTGTGTGTGTGTGTGTGTGTGTGTGTGTGTGTGTGTGTCTGTGTGTGTCTGTGTGTGTCTGTCTGTGTGGCTATTGTCTTAACTTTTCATTATTATTGCTTTCAAACATCACATTTAAACAGGCAGTTTAATAAATTGTCCTGTGACAATAACTGGTTTATGTACTGTAGATTTGTTCTTCTTTGGATGTTGCCAACTGCCGTTTTTTTGCCAGTAACAACATATTTCTGTGGCGCGTGTCTGTAGCTCATTTGCAATAATCAATCGCAAACAACATAGGAGTCGGGTTTTTTTCCCGTTTTTTTATCATTTATAAATAACAAAATGCATTCTATTGAAATGACATATATGTTAGTCATTTGTAATATTATAGACACTTCCATAATTGTTGAGTCATTTTTACCACATGTTTTCGATGTCATTTACTGTAAAAGCACGAGAATATAACCTACAACTAAAGGCTCGGTCAGAAGGCTTCATCTCACACACTTCCACCATGCAGTGTCCTCTTCAGTCGTACACACGTTGTTCACGTTGTTCACGGCTGCATTTAACAACACTGTTTTTGAAGATGAAGAAAACAGAATAGGCCTGAGCACGACGCCGTGGCCACGCTGTCGCCCTGTAAAAACAACGTTTGGATGTGTCTTAATAAAGGTGATTGAATAAACGGCTCTTGAAGGATACAAGTTACTTTTCGATAAATTCATTATTTTAAAAGAATCTTCTGCTGGTCAGATTAAATGTTTTTGACTGAAAATATGAATGTACAGTGATGATTGTGAATACTCTTCTCATTCGATAATTCTGTGATTCTATTTATATAAAAGTAATGATAATGAAATAATAATAATAATAATAATAATAATAATAATAATAATAATAATAACAATAACAATAACAATAACAATAATAATCAAGATACTTTGAAATGTACTATTTCATAATCTAGTTAATGTATCATTCTATTTGGAATAAACTTATAATAGTGCTTTTTTGATTAGTTGATGGTGAAATTAGTAGCGTCTACTACCAGACGTTATTTGTTTTATTTGTGCCAGTACAATTCCGCCCCAACAGCACTGACCTTGGCACGTAAATAGACGGTCATACGTCCATGATTAACCTATAAATAAGGACCCAAGCAGCTTCCTTAGGAAACTGCGTGTTCGACTCAAACTACGCACTGACCAAACAGACGGAAAAAATAACAGAGGACAGTACATCACGTTTGTCAAACACTAATCTTATCGTAAATTTAATGCAGCGTACAGAAAAACGAATATTGGCCAATCTCACAAACGACAAAATAAAGAAACAGGCAGCTCTCCCTTAAGTGATCGGCTTTAACTTTAACACTGCTACACTGTCTGCCTTCAGCCTGCGAGACAGCACCTGCATTAGGCCATATATTCAAAATAAACATCTGCTTTTATTGCCGGGATGCTTTGGCTGCATAGGGCTCTGCGGTGGCAGCCTACAGGGGGTCAGAAGTTATCAAGTTAATTGGGCCCGGCCGGCCTAGCTTTCCAGATTTCTTTGGAATCTGCCATCCAAAGTAGAGGGAATTTAGGATGACACAACGTGGTTGGAGATGATTCATGTACTTCTTCACGGTGGGAATTCCGTTTCGATTAGAGTCTTATCTACTTACTAGGAAGAGGGCAGTTCTGTTCAAAAGTCACAGTCAGCACAGACAGGTGCTGACTGTTATTTGAACTTTCTGGGAGAAACGGTTACACCTTGAGTTACCTTGCTGTTGCATGCAAATCACCCCCGGACTGTCCAAGAGATGCAAATTATTACATACGCAATTTATTTTCCTGACACAGGCACCGTCGTTTATTCTGTGTGTAGCGTTAATCCTGACCATATTCACATTCATTCAATCAACTAAAATAATTGCGCAACTGCGTGTCGTGTAGACGGCAAACATAAAAAGATGGACTGGGCCTCTCCCTCTCCAACACGTAGAGCATTGTTGACGCAACATCCGTAGGCCCACTTAAGACTTCGCTTCTCCCTGAATTTCCGACAGTGATGACGAGAAAACGAATGGCGAATGAATTTGCGAAGTGGAGAGTGTGGAAAAGCATTCAGCAGATAAAAGGCAATGACTAGTATTAGCATCTAAATAACATTGCCAAAATCATGCTTATTCAGCTTCAAAGAAAATAGCCCTTTCCCTCTCTTCAATGACAATGCGCCAACTCCCTTTTCAACCCTGTCTCTTTTAGACATTTAGCGAGGAGGAGAATGTGATTCCTCTCGTGGCCCATCTTCACCTGGGAGTCGTACTGTACGCCCACAAACAAGCAGGCTTGCCCATATAAACAAACACACCCACACGCAAGCACACACACGCACACACACACACACACACACACACACACACACACACACACACATACACACACACTCATAATCCTAATGTCCAACTGTTAAAACAGGCAGAGACCCAGCAATCTGTCGGGACCCTGTCTGTGGTGTGTGTGTGTGTGTGTGTGTGTGTGTGTGTGTGTGTGTGTGTGTGTGTGTGTGTGCGTGCGCGCGCGTGTGTGTGTGTGTGTGTGTGTGTGTGTCTATTCCTCAGTGAGTTTACTGAGCTCAGTAATAAATGGACTGGGTGACCCAGTGTTGGCCTGAAGGCTGGGGGACAGAGAATGCTGCATCAGAGGTCCATCAAGGCACACTGACACTACACACACATACACACACACACACACACACACACACACACACACACACACACACACACA
>NC_139657.1:2272478-2322478 GCF_951799395.1 Argentina silus | reverse complement strand
TGGAATGAGGAATGGTATCAAACTCTCCATTCCCCGCGTTACAAAGTCCCCCGTCCCCCGATTTCTACCTCCACGTCAGAGACGTTCTCCATCAGAGAGGACGAGAGAGAGAGAGAGAGAGAGAGAGAGAGAGAGAGAGAGAGAGGTCCTCCATCAGAAAAGTCCTCTGTCAGAGAGGAGAGAGAGAGAGAGAGAGAGAGAGAGAGAGAGAGAGAGAAAAGAGAGAGAGGTCCATCAGAAAGGTCCTCCTTCAGAGAGGACGAGAGAGAGGACAAGAGAGAGAGAGAGAGAGAGGGAGAGAGAGAGAGAGAGAGAGAGGTCCTCCTTGCCGTCAGGGGTCGCTGGGTCGGAGTAATGGACCATGTCATTGAAGACTCATCAGGGGCCTCTCCGGTTGGTTGGGAAGAAAAGCACGTTCTCTTCTGGGTAGAAAGAGACAGAAAGAGAGACTCTTAGGTGTCTGAGATATGCAGAGATAATACACAGCAAAATACACCTTCCTATTTTGTTATTTAGTGTGCGTGTGTGTGTGTGTGTGTGTGTGTGTGTGTTTCCTAAGTTCCCTACACCTAAAACACTAATAAATGATTAGCACAGAAGAAACTCTATAATACTGTATAAACACTGTTTCGTTTGGGTTTTAAGATACAGATTACGTAATCGACCTCGCAATCGAACTCGAGAAGGCCCATGTAGTCAACAACCCCGAAAAAGAAAAGCTCTCAAGAACATTTAACAAGTTGGTAACCAAATACATTTGTAGCCTAATGGATCTTGGCATGATTTAGTTTTCTAAGGAGAGCTGAGGTTCAGGAGGCTGAGGCCAGACCGGGAGGGGAGGCCGGGGGCCGGGGGCAGGGCAGTTTTACAAGATCCCCTGGAGTGAAGACGTTGTCCTCCATCATCTGGCCGTCTTCTGCCTGGTCCCGCTGTGGGAGACTTATAGGCTGACACCTCAATGGGGGACGCCTGCTAATGCAAGCCGGCGTACGGGTTAAGACCCGGCCCCAGTTCCTCCTCCCTCCGTCACACAGCTGAACTGGCTCATCCTTTATGGTGCACAACACACACACACACACACACACATATGTACGCACACACACACACACACACACACACACACACACACACACACACACGCACGCACATGCACACACACACACACACACACACACACACACACATACAGTTGAGAGAGAGTTATTCTCCTGCAGATATATAGGCATCAGTGACATACTGCATGGGCGTGGGAGGATCATGTACCCATGTGATGTTCTCAACCTCGGGGAAAATCAGAAACGTATGGGGGCAGCCACGGTGGTCCTCCGGGGGCATAACTCAGTCAGGAGGGGCCGTCCGCTGGGTATTAGCCTTGCTCTCATATCTATCACCATGAGGATTTGTCCAGGGATATTTCATAATTTGAAAGAGTGATAGCTGAAGATGGAAAAGGAGGAGGGAGAGAAAGCGGGAACACGAGGGTTGAGCTTATTTAAGAGCATATAAATGATGTAGAGAGTGAACTTTGAACTCCGGCGACCTTTGACAGTGGGGGACGGCCTGAGATTATCTTCTCCATTCTCCACGCATGCAGGATGACATGAGTGTGTGTGTGTGTGTGCGTGTGTGTGTGTGTGTGTGTGTGTGTGTGTGTGTGTGTGTGTGTGCGTGTGGGTGTGGGTGTGTGTGTGTGCATGCGTGTGTGTGCGTGTGGGTGTGTGTGTGTGTGTGCGCGCGCGTGTGTGTGTGTGCGTGTGTGTGTGTGTGTGTGTGTGTGTGCGTGTGTGTGTGTGTGCGTGTGGGTGTGTGTGTGTGTGCGCGCGTGCGCGCTCGTGTGTGTGTGTGTGTGTGTGTGTGTGTGTGTGTGTGTGTGTATGTAGGGCAAGATGAGAGGGGGTTGAACAGAAGTTATTCACAGCTGTGGACAGGCACACCGGGGAAACTAAACATGTAGTCACTCATCTATAACCTTGCAGGGAAGGTAGAGTCACTTCTTATTATTTACCAAGTTGGAAAGTTTAATAGGCCGAAAAATGCTAGTAGAAGCTGTAGCGTTTTTGTCAGTCCTGTACATAACCCTAACCCTCATGTCATAAAACATAGACATGATTTCAGGTTATTTAAACAATAGATCAAGAACATATAACACAGTGCAACACATTTGTTTCTGTTTAAAAACGGTTTATTTATTTATTCACTCTTTTCTGGGATATGATTCCCCACAGAGGAACTGCGGCATGTTACGACTAGAAA
Source organism: Argentina silus (assembly GCF_951799395.1). Lineage (NCBI taxonomy): Eukaryota > Metazoa > Chordata > Actinopteri > Argentiniformes > Argentinidae > Argentina > Argentina silus. Next base: position 2,320,225 of record NC_139657.1, on the reverse strand, counting down.
GAAAGCAAACCGGCCCAGTGTAATGTGTGTTCAGGGATTAAACCAGCCCAGTGTAATGGGTGTTCATGGACTAAACCAGCCCAGTGTAATGTGTGTTCAGGGATTAAACCAGCCCAGTGTAATGTGTGTTCATGGATTAAACCAGCCCAGTGTAATGGGTGTTCATGGATTAAACCAGCCCAGTGTAATGGGTGTTCATGGACTAAACCAGCCCAGTGTAATGTGTGTTCATGGATTAAACCGGCCCAGTGTAATGGGTGTTCATGGACTAAACCAGCCCAGTGTAATGTGTTTTCAGGGACTAAACCGGCCCAGTGTAATGGGTGTTCATGGACTAAACCAGCCCGGTGTAATGTGTGTTCAGGGACTAAACCGACCCAGTGTAATGTGTGTTCATGGACTAAACCAGCCCGGTGTAATGTGTGTTCATGGACTAAACCAGCCCGGTGTAATGTGTGTTCATGGACTAAACCAGCCCAGTGTAATGTGTGTTCATGGACTATAAGTATTTTTTTATAGACCAGCAGCTGCTGTATTTCACTTCATGAGACAGTGATCTTGTAATGCCAGAACTGCACTCAAGCTTTCTATGAGGGCATTTTCTCTCCACAGTTTAATAAGACTTCCTGGTCAGATTTACTGTGATGGCTTTTGAGGCAAAGAGGCATAATATGACAGAGCATGGCTGTATAACCCCGGGATATAACCCCGGGACATCCAACAAGCACCAGAGAGACGTTTAGAGGGAACAGTTTAGTCGGAGGGTTGCAAGAAAATTGGCAAATAAAATGTTTTCCCCGCTTGTAAAGACTTTCAATAAAACAGGACAGTAAATCAGGGTTGAATTCAGACTCGTGACTGTTCCTTGCACTGAGGGTGTGCTGGGTGGAGGCTTGTGTTCCTTCGGCTCTAAAGCTTACAACTACTGTCGGGCCCACATTTTTTCCGAAGGATGTCATGCGGTCAGGAAAAAAACCTCCTTGGCCTTGATGATATAACCTGTGCAGAACTAAGAGGGAGTTTAAACTACGTGGTTTAATAGCAATCTAATATTCCGGTTGTAATTATCATTAAAGGCAGTCATCAGCGATCATTGTCTCTCTGACCCCTATAAAGGCTGTCCAAATGGAACAATCGCTCAAGTCAGGCATCAATGACATGTGAACACATATAACACAATAACTGTCAAACAGGAAACATGATGTCTTTTGAATGGCGGTCTATTCCAGTGGAGGCTGGTGGGAGTAGACGCGTGGAACGGATTACAATGAGCCCGTCCTCCGATTTCTACCTCCACCAGCCTCCCCTGGTCTATTCAGGTCTGTACTTCACACACACAGTGGGAACCGGCCTACTGTAGCGAATGGGCTTCAGTTTAAAACACAGCTCCTTGTTCCCAGAGCCCCCTCCTCCCTCCCCCCTCCTCCCTCCTCCCTCCTCCCTCATCCAGCCTTGTTTGCATTGTGTTATTCTAATGTTAGATGGATGCACATGGAGACCAGTGGAGCAGACAACAGGGGGGCCCGAGGGGGGGTGGGGGGGGGGGGGGGCTGAGGGGGGGCCTGAGGGAGGGGGGGGGGCTGGTCGGGGAGGCCTGAGGGGGGCTGGTCGGGGGGGTGGGGGCTGGCTAATTTGCTTGGCACTCAGGACACACTGATGGAATGTGAATGTCAGCAGAGCTCTTTATTTACACACTATATAAAACCCTGAGGTAATTAACACCCGGGTCCCTCCCGCGCACAAGTGTAATTGACTGTTTCAAAGGACCACCTCTTCATAATCCTGCTGGGTGTGTGTGTGTGTGTGTATACAGTGTGTACAGTGTGTGTGTGTACAGTGTGTGTGTGTGTGTGCGTGTGTGCACGCGCGTGTGTATTAAAATTACACTGGCGTCCATACGCCACATTGCCCCCATCCCCCCCCCCCCCCCCCCCCCCCCCTCCACCACCACCACCACCCTCCTCTTAAAGGATAAGGGTCAGTAGTAGAGGCACAGATACTCAAACGCATCAGACTTCTTTATGAGGGCATTAACATTTTGACGTATTCATAATGAGTTAGTGTAGTTAGATGGACCTCGGGGAGACCTTGTGCCACCATCTAAAGGTGTGTAGTTAATTTGTGCCGTGAGATGAATTTGGAATGAGTTTTTATGAGAAGATCGGGTGGCACAGAGGTTGTGTGTGAGAGCACAATTACCTTTGTCTGTTTCTACGCTGCAGTCTCCTGGGCTAACTGAGCAAAGATCCATGCGCTTTGTTTTGTTTGTTTGTTTGTTTGTTGACCGTCTTTGTAAATGATCTCCATGTCAACACTGTACTGCATCTCTGTGGAGAACACGTTGTACTGTAGGCGTCAGGGGAGGCTGGCGGAGGTGTCAAAAAACTGAGGATATTTTTTTGCAAATTAGAATATGCTTACCAGTGGAGGCTGGTGGAAATAGACAGGCTCATTGTAATGCATGGAAAGGTATCAAACACATGTGATTTCGATTTCTACCTCCGCCAGCCTCCACTGGTTGGCATATTGTAATTTGCAAAAAAATATCCTCTGATTTTTGACACCTCCGCCAGCCTCCACTGGTCGGCATATTGTAATTCGGAAAATACCCTATGATGTTTAACAAACATTCACCACTCTCAACTGTGTCATCCATTTTATTTATTTTTTTAAATCATCCAATTACCTAACTTTTAGCATTTACGCTAATTGATCTGTGAGCCAACCAAGGAACCCCGGGAGGCCCGGGTCCCTACCCACAACACGTCTCTACGCCCCGGCCTTCTGTCGGTCTAATAAACCGCCCGCTCGTGTCGAACGTTGACCGGTGAGGCCCATGGGCAGCATGTGCTGTTAACGGCATCGCCCTAACATGTGTCCACATGCTCTCCACCGTCTCCTCACAGGGGACATAAACTTAATGAGGAGCTCATTTGCATTTGTTAATTTGGGTTAATGTGCGCTAATTGATTATTGTTACTTGTGTATTCCAATTAGTCCCCAAGTTATGGTAGGCGGGTGCGAGAGGAGAGGCTGCCTCTGCTGGGGCTGCTGCCTCCATTAAACCGCCTCGGAGGCCCCTGCCAGATCGGCTACGGAGTAATTAGTGTTAATTAGCTTGTAAACAATTAGCGAAGAGTGATTTCCTTGTTAGGGATGTTTGTCAGTTACAGCCTGGTGAATGTATTGGAGGTATGGATGGCGGCTGGTTATCTTGTTCAACTCACATTACATCAAAAAATCGACTGTATGTGTAAACTTTGGAGCACACAAATGACTTCACAGTGCAAAGACAAAAACGGACAAGCAGTTTTAAAATACAGAACTGTTAAATTCATAACAAACAACATACAAATACATTGGAACACTACAGAACAATGAAAGTTCAACAATGATCGAACAATGACTACCACAGTGGAGATTTGTATTCACATCTCAACAAGATAACATTTAACAATTTTAACAATGGAACCTTTCAAGAAATGTAATGCAATTTAAGTGCTGACTGTCTCCAGAACGCCGAAGTTTTAACTGTCATCCATTTTGCGTCTCTTCGGGAGCCTCAGCCTCTCGGAGCACAGGAACTGCTCTATCTTGGCGATCTGAGCTCTGATGGTCGACTGCTGACACTCCTCGTTGTCCTGTGACCCGGGAGAGAAACCCTCAGACCCACAGTCACTCCCAGGGGTCAGAGGGTCACTCCCAGGGGTCAGAGGGTGACGGGGAGAGGAGACGGAGCCTCTCGCAGAGGTAGGGTGAGAGGGCGAGGAGGAGACAGAGCCTCGGCAAGGGGTCAGGGGACAGGGAGGGGAGGTAGGGTGGGAGGGAGGGGGGAGGGCAGGGTGGGAGAGGGAAGGGTTTATGGATCTGGGGTAGTCTTGCCACAGTCTGCTGCCAATAGGGGAGGCTGTTGTTGGGATGCTGGGCCAAGAGTTGTTGGAACCAGGAACTCTGCCCTCCTGCAGAGAAATAGCACGAATAACACCTTACATTATGTTGTTCTTACTGTACACCAGGGGAACGGAATGAGGAATGGTGTCAACAAACACGTGTCATTCCATTCCATGCATGACAATGAGCCCGTCCTCCAATTTCTACCTCCACCAGCCTCCCCTGGTATATACTGTACCTATGTTGTAAAACTGTAATTTCTAGTACTGATATTGTATTAGCAGGCAATTCAGTAACATTCTGTGTACTTTAGACAAAAAATACTGTTATGAGCAATCTACGGTAGATACACTAGACTAGAGGAAATGTGTTGAAATCGCTCCCCTCACTTTTTGGGGGGGTTTTTCCCCTGGTCTACATTAGGCAGGCCTGGTCATTCCCCTGGTCTACATTAGGCAGGCCTGGTCATTCCCCTGGTCTACATTAGGCAGGCCTGGTCATTCCCCTGGTCTACATTAGGCAGGCCTGGTCATTCCCCTGGTCTACATTAGGCAGGCCTGGTCATTCCCCTGGTCTACATTAGGCAGGCCTGGTCATTCCCCTGGTCTACATTAGGCAGGCCTGGTCATTCCCCTGGTCTACATTAGGCAGGCCTGGTCATTCCCCTGGTCTACATTAGGCAGGCCTGGTCATTCCCCTGGTCTACATTAGGCAGGCCTGGTCATTCCCCTGGTCTACATTAGGCAGGCCTGGTCATTCCCCTGGTCTACATTAGGCAGGCCTGGTCATTCCCCTGGTCTACATTAGGCAGGCCTGGTCATTCCCCTGGTCTACATTAGGCAGGCCTGGTCATTCCCCTGGTCTACATTAGGCAGGCCTGGTCATTCCCCTGGTCTACATTAGGCAGGCCTGGTCATTCCCCTGGTCTACATTAGGCAGGCCTGGTCATCTGTCTCTCAGTACAGAGCACCTGGCTCTAATAAAGGGCTGACTGACACGGTGTGATGATGGTCACAACAGAGTGAGTGAGTGTGTGAGTGAGAAAGGAGAGGTAGCACAGTACCATTAGCTAGTCTTTTCCCACAGCCCATCCATTCTCTATGGAGCCTAGCTCTCTGTGTGTGTGTGTGTGTGTGTGTGTGTGTGTGTGTGTGTGTGTGTGTGTGTGTGTGTGTGTGTGTGTGTGAGTGCTGTTTGTGTGTGTGTGTGTGTGTGTGTGTGTGTGTGTGTGTGTGCGTGTGTGACTGCTGTTGTGTGTGTGTGTGTGTGTGTGTGTGTGTGTGTGTGTGTGTGTGTGTGTGTGTGTGTGTGTGTGTGTGTGTGTGTGTGTGTGTGTGCGTGAGTGTGCACAGTAGCATCTCTGTGACCCTCCATTCACATAGACACTTGGGACACAAAGAAAGAAAAATGGCAGATAGGAAATGTTCTGTAATACTCTCCAGTGACTTCTCCCTCCTGTATGGCTCGCATTGGACAGAGATGTCTGAGAGTTCTGAATAAGACTTCACACGGCATTCTAACGCGCCTCCTCAACATTCTAACGAGACATTCCACACCACAGAGATACAGAACAGGAGAGGTGTCTATGACATCAGTGTAGTGATTGTTCTAGATCTATGTTCCACACAAACACTAATGGATTCAGTGGGATCTCTCAGTTCAAGTTTGGGTCAATCCCTGTTGGGACAATAACGTTCCGAGTCAGGATACTTCGACGTGATGAACACACTGTGACTGTTTCCTGCTGGTCTCTATCAACCTTTAATTGAGAAAAATGCTGTCGTTTCACCAGGCTGAAATGTCTTTGGAAATGAAACTGGACTGGAAGCACGCTTAGGCCTTTTGATTCTTCCACATAGCTTAGAGGTTAGCTCACTAAACGCTTATTTTCTCTAGTCCTTTCTATCATGTCAACTTTAGGGGAGGCTGGCGGAGGTAGAAATCGGAGGACGGGCTCATTGTAATGCATGGAACGGAATGCGGATTCCTCATTCCGTTCCGTGCATCACAATGAGCCCGTCCTCCGATTTCTACCTCCGCCAGCCTCCCCTGTGGTCGGCTTACTTTTTCTGCTGACGTTTCACTGAAGGTCTCTCTGATTGCGTTCCATTCCACACGTTGATCTCTCTTGTGGGACGCAGGGATGCCGGGAGGAGGCATCAGGTCAGCAGCCCTGCTCAGTAACAAGGGATCTACAGGACAGACAGGGAATAATATATAATAATATTAAATCATATGCAGCAGGGGAGGCTGGTGGAGGTAGAAATCGAAGGACAGGCTCTCGGAATGGTATCAAACACGCATGCATTACAATGAGCCCGTCCTCCGAATTCTACCTCTACCAGCCTCCCCTGATACACAGGTATTCTGCTGACATTAATACAATCATGAAGCTAAATGGGAACAAAACAAAACTATAATATCATTTTTTCACAGTAAACACTAAATTCACAAGAACCTTACGTTTACTTTCCTGTTCTCAGAAACAGGACGACAGTCTCACCTTTGGTGTTTTCTTTGCCTTTTAGAAACGTTGGTATTGTGAATGTTGAAGGGCGTTCCTGGAATCCAAAGGACATGTTGGTTTTCGCGTCAGGCGCTGGGGATATCTGGCATGTCGGGGGTGTGGAGGTGTCACGGTAACTTTGACCTTTGACCTCCGCCACACCTTGCATGTTCCTGGAACGTACGTTCCTTCTCTCGGCGGTCCATTCGAACGATGACCGATACCTTTTGTTACTGGCTAGAAACGAGTAGTCGATCTCTCCATACGGCCTCTCCTCGGCTCTGTGTTTCGATTGGCTACTTTCACCTGTCTCGTCATTTGGGGGTGGGATATCACCCTTTTGGTTGACTTCAGCATCAGCCTCAGCAGCATCTGGCTGTCCACCCAGCTTCTCCTCGACGGGAGTGTTAGAAGAACAGCGGCCTTCTTCAGCCCCCCTCTCAGACCGCGGTGGGTCCGTAGCCATGGGAGGTGTTAGCGAAGGAGATCCAACTAGGCCGACGTCATCATCATCATCATCCACACGACGGACATCTACAGGGGCTACAGCGTCAGAAGACACTTCAGTGTGTCCACCACTCTGTAGTAAGGCTTCCTGAAACATAGCTACATCCTGACTCACAGTGATTGGTTCTAGAACTGATTCTAGAACCGGTTCTAGAACTGGTTCTAGAACCGATTCTAGAACTGGTAACCCACACTTCTCCTCAGAATCCCTTGTGTCTGTGTTACAGTCCGATTGAGGACAGGACTGTGGGGGAGCATGCTGAGGACTGATTGGCTGAGGCAGCCTGTGGGGCTGTGATAGAAGACTGGACACACGTTGTTGTTTGGGCGGATTCTCAACGTGTGTCTTACAGTCTTGTTGGGCTGTAGACGGTAATGAGCTTTGTGATTCGCTCGTGAGGATACTGACCACACTTCCTTCGTCCGTGTGACGTCCAATCCCCTTGTCGTAAGTGACCCTCTGTAATAGACCGCACGGATGTGAGGAGTCGTCAGCGAGGGTTTTCTCCCCGTTTTGATCTCGCATGTGACGTTTCCGTGGTGTTCCGTGGTGTTCTACGAGCCTCTGTGTGAGAGTGCACGGATTTGATGAGGCTTCAGCTTCGACCACAAGGTCAACGTCCTGAGATGATGCCATGCTCCCCTGGCTGCCTCTGTGCTTATCATCACATGTCTGGGACTGTCTCACTTCTGGTATACACACAATCTCTTCTTCTCTCTCTCCATTCTCATCCCTTCTTCCTTCAGCCACCGGGTCACCGCCGCGGTCTCCAGCGCCGTAAACAGAGCTGTTTTCAGGGCCTGATAGGCCGGCGCTCGGAACACAGCCACCTTGGTCGCTCAGGAGGACATCACTAACACCACTGGGGGACGGCGCGCAGACATTATCAATCAAACCGCAGACTGCAGGATCATTCTCGTTTTCATCCAAACTGGGATTGGAGTTGGAGCTGGGTTTGTTGTTTGAGTCATCTGGCTGACCTCTCCCTTCTCCACAGATACTTAGTACATCTTCATCCACCGGCAGCGTGTTTACGACCAGACCGTCTCCAGCCTGGACAGGGGCCAGGCCCTCCAGACTTCCCCGTGGCAGGAGGCCTGAGCTGGGGTCGCCTTCACCGTGATCCTGGTCCCTGCCGGCTCCAGCCTGGACAGGGGCCAGGCCCTCCAGACTTCCCCGTGGCAGGAGGCCTGAGCTGGGGTCGCCTTCACCGTGATCCTGGTCCCTGCCGTCTCCAGCCTGGACAGGGGCCAGGCCCTCCAGACTTCCCCGTGGCAGGAGGCCTGAGCTGGGGTCGCCTTCACCGTGATCCTGGTCCCTGCCGGCTCCAGCCTGGACAGGGGCCAGGCCCTCCAGACTTCCCCGTGGCAGGAGGCCTGAGCTGGGGTCGCCTTCACCGTGATCCTGGTCCCTGCCGTCTCCAGCCTGGACAGGGGCCAGGCCCTCCAGACTTCCCCGTGGCAGGAGGCCTGAGCTGGGGTCGCCTTCACCGTGATCCTGGTCCCTGCCGTCTCCAGCCTGGACAGGGGCCAGGCCCTCCAGACTTCCCCGTGGCAGGAGGCCTGAGCTGGGGTCGCCTTCACCGTGATCCTGGTCCCTGCCGGCTCCCTCTGGGTCAGTGTAGTCTGGGTTGTAAACATGGGAGGCGGCCTGGGTGTAGCTGATAACCCCACACGGGGCTGTCTGCGGAGAGACATCACTCACGGTCGCCGTGTCTGGGATTACGCCGCTGATTCTATCTGTGGAGGTAAATCCCAAAGCCAAACATCATTGAAAAACCTGAATACCATCTGTGTTTTTACAATATCAATAATTTCAACATAGTAACAAATGCTAACTAGCTAGCAGCACATCCATCCATTGCTCCAACACCAGCTGTAATTCAAGAGGAAAGAATATAATCCAATGGAGATTTGACCAACAGAATCATGGTAAACTGAGGTTTACCTGACACACCTATATTCCCCACTCTGGAGTTGCTCTCTGTATGTTGATCCCATACAACAGGGTCCTCTCTGAGGTCTTTTAAGACAAGATCTTCCTCAGTGGATATTCCTCTGGTCTCAGACACTTGATTCTGGGTGTCTTTATCGAAGTCCTTCAGCCCAATCTGTAAAGGGTGGATCATTTTATTTTATTTAATTGAGGTATCCATCATGGTATCATGAGACCATGAGATGCTACAGCCAGACATTCTGTCTTTCTGTTATATAACTCTTAACGTATGGGTCTTTCTGTTATACATTTGTTTGAGTATCTGATTTCACAAAGATCTGTTCAGCTGTTTTCATTGAACACAGATTGTGTGAAAATGTAACATGTTTTATTAGGATTTATTTGCGGTCATAGGCATTGTGTTTTCTTTGATAAAGCTGTCACGTACCTCTAGTCCGTGGATGTGTTCAGCCTGATGTATGGCGTGGGAACACAGCTCTGTGTGTTTCTCATGGAGGTGATCGTAGGCCTCCTTCATTGATCTCAGGTCTTGTTTCTCTGAGTGGATCCTCTCCTGAAACGTCATCCTCTGGTGAAGACACGCGCCCAATTAAACAAAACAATGAATCGCTTTTCAAACAACACAGCAAGAAGATATGGATGCAGAATATGGCTTTAAACAAACAGGAAGATCAAAGCAAAACTACATTTGCTGGTGTTTCTAACACGCTAACACAGCAACATGTTCAAAAATAACTAAAGTAACAGCTAACATCATCGCGTAGTTCTGCTAACAGCTATATCACAACACACACAATGCTTTGTCCTGTCCATGTCCTGTCCTGTCCTGTCCATGTCCTGTCCTGTCCTGTCCATGTCCTGTCCTGTCCTGTCCTGTCCTGTCCTGTCCTGTCCATGTCCTGTCCTGTCCTGTCCTGTCCTGTCCTGTCCTGTCCTGTCCATGTCCTCTCCTGTCCTGTCCTGTCCTGTCCTGTCCAGTCCATGTCCTGTCCTGTCCATGTCCTGTCCTGTCCTGTCCTGTCCATGTCCTCTCCTGTCCATGTCCTGTCCTGTCCTGTCCTGTCCTGTCCATGTCCTGTCCTGTCCTGTCCTGTCCTGTCCTGTCCTGTCCTGTCCTGTCCATGTCCTGTCCTGTCCTGTCCTGTCCTGTCCATGTCCTGTCCTGTCCATGTCCTGTCCTGTCCTGTCCTGTCCTGTCCTGTCCTGTCCATGTCCTGTCCTGTCCTGTCCCGTCCTGTCCTGTCCATGTCCTGTCCTGTCCTGTCCTGTCCTGTCCTGTTCTGTCCTGTCCTGCCCTGCCCTGCCCTGCCCTGTCCTGTCCTGTCCAGTCCATGTCCTCTCCTGTCCTGCCCTGTCCTGTCCCTGTCCTGTCCATGTCCTGTACTTTTACATTTCGTAACATGCTTTCCACTTTATTTCACTGCTCATCCTTCAGTGATACCTCATTGTCCCAGATCATTCTAGAGTTCTGGTACTCCTCCAGCAGACGGTGGAACCTGTCTCCTCTCTCCCTGGCCTCCTCTTGCATCACTTCATGTTCTCTTTTAAGGGCCTGCCGTAAAATTAATCACCCGTGAGATTTTTAATGCAATACTAAATTTTTATGTGTTTATATAATCTGGACAGAGGGTTCTAAGCAGGCAGAGGGGCCCCAAATACAAATCAGTTGGGCTGTGTGTCGTGTTAATAATGATTTTAATAAATGAATGAATATGTGAATCAAAGCAGGGAGGTGGAGGAGGAGGAGGGGTGGCGCCGATGGAGGGAAGGAGGAAGGGAAGGGGGTAATAAAGGAGAGGAGGCAATAGGCGGAGGAACAAACACACTTACTTTCATTCAGTTGCGCTTCGTGTGCACTAATGTGCAAAGTGTGATATACAATGCTCTCCATCATCTTTATGTGGTGAGGGACTATCATCATTTATTTCTGTCCTTGTATAAATTCACTCGGTAATCGTTTAAATGCAGGGTAGGAAGTCTCTGATCCAGAGAGACCAGCTGATGGGAAGGGTTCGCTCAATCATGTGTGCTTTGTAGCTTTGGTGTTTAAACCATGTACATTTTGGTTGATTTGTAATCCATACCATTCAAACAATGCTTTATGACTAAGTTTAATTAATTAATTGTTTTTTTATTTCACTTCATGACTAAGGCCTGGAGATATTCTTGACAACCTGACCTACAACATTATCCCATAATTCAACATATAAAAAGTTTATAAATTGAGTTTTCAATTTTTATTTTATTTGCATGTCAGAGAGACGCACGCCGTCTCATAATTCCTAAACATCCTCACCTGGTTCTCTGTTCTCTGTCCCTGAAGCTCCAGCCCCATGCAGCTCACAGTCTGCATCTGGGCCTGCAGAAGCTGCTGGGCATGCTGTAGGGACTTCCTCATCTCCTGAACGCACACACACACACACACACACACACACACACACACACACACACACACACACACACAGACACACACAGACACACACACACACACACACACACACACAGACACAGACACACACAGACACACACAGACACACACACACACACACACACACAGACACAGACACAGACACACACAGACACACACACACACACACATACACACACACACACACACACACACACACACACACAGACACAGACACAGACACACACAGACACACACACACACACACATACACACACACACACACACACACACACACACACACATACAGGGGGAAGGGGGGACAGAGACGAGATGTGATAATGACATACAGCATAACTGCCAAACCCACATTCATCCTGTGTGCGCGTGCGAGATGTGTGTGTGTGTGTGTGAGAGTGTGTGTGCGCGTGCGTGTGTGTGTGTGTCTGTGTGTGTCTGTGTCTGTGTGTGTGTGTCTGTGTGTGTCTGTGTGTGTCTGTGTCTGTGTGTGTCTGTGTCTGTGTGTGTGTGTGTGTGTGTGTGTGTGTGTGTGTGTACATTCACCTGCTTCTCAGCTCTTTCAGTTGCGTTCTCATCCCTGAGCTTTTTATTAATTTCCATTTCCTTAAAATGTAAAAAAAAAAAAGAAAAAAAAAAAAAAAACCAGGAAATTATGAGAAATATGATATGAGATTAACAAAGTGAGAGGTGACTATTACTCTTCATTCCTACATTTAATTAAAAAATGAGGTATATGAAATAAAAAATCTTGAAAACTACTATTAATTTACTCCTCCAAAACAGAGAGTGTTTTACCACGTGCAGCCGGTGCTGCAGCTGCTGGACGTGCTGCTCCTTCAGCGCCTGATTGCTGCTCTCCTCACATCTGCCCAGAGACGACACTCTGGCCTTAATCAGCTTGCTGTTCACTTCCTCCAACTCCTTGATGAAGAAAGGGAAAATGTTTAGCTTTAACTCATTCAGTGCCGAGGGTGAATAAAGTCGCCCAAAATTGTCAACATTCTAGAGTGCCAAAGGCGACTTTATTCACCAAGAATGCATAAATGATGATGCTTCATTTTGTAGCCAATCAAAGTGTTGTTGCTAGGTAAACACCACATAGAACACTTGGCACTCTGGGTGGTGAGTGTTCTGGAATTATTTGGCAGTTGGTGGGTTTAAAGGTCAACCCAGCAATATGTTGTTACCATGGGAAGTTGGATGACATGGAATGGGATGAGGAATGGTATCAAACACATGCTTTACAATGAGCCCGTCCTCCGATTTCTACCTCCACCAGCCTCCCCTGCTTCAGAGATGTTTCAGACTCACTCAAGCAACAGAAATCCATCCCAAAAAAAGCTCAGTTTTGCTAGTCATTTCTGAAGTGAAAATCTCTGAAATTATTAGAAAATGTGTTTATGTTCATGGTAAATCATATCAGTCATGTATCATGAATCAAATCCTAGACATCCTCACCTGTTTTAGGGAAGTGATGGTGGATTCTTGTCTTCTATTCACAGAAGTCAGCTTCTTATTGAGTCTCATGGCATTTTCAACTGGAAGAGAATGACGTCAACACTTTCCAAATAAGTCATTTTACAACCCCATTATATGTGAACATCTGTAAATTAATTATAATGACAATTTAATTCATGTTGTCTTGCTAATGTCAAAGACGGTAACGATTTTGTGAGACATTTCTGTATGCTTTAACACAAAAAAAACCTAGAGGAAACTTTCAATAATTAAATTCCTTTTCTCTCTCACTTCTATCCAGGTCTTTCCAGTGTCATTTCCCTTAGACACTTACATTACATTTATGGCATTTAGCAGATGCCTTCATCCACAGCCACTGTACAGTAAATGCAAGGTTGTACATTCTTTACTGCAAATGGAAAAATGTAACATTTTCCAGACAAACTCTGCAATGCAGAGAAGAAAAAAAAAAAAAAAGGATTCCTAACTCCTTTAAATGAGCAGCAGCTGCAGCCGGGACGGCCGGGCCCGACAGACACCGCTCCTATATCACCACGCTACATAAATAGTGATACCAGGGGAGGCTGGTGGAGGTAGAAATCGGAGGACGGGCGCACTGTAATGCATGGAACGGGATGAGGAATGGTGTGTAATGCGTGGAATGGAATAAGGAATTCCTCATTCCGTTCCACGCGTTACAATGAGCCCGTCCTCCGATTTCTACCTCCACCAGCCCCCCCTGAGTGATACCATAGTTTGGGAGCAGGAGATTGACCTGTTTAAAACCCCTGGTGATACTAGGAATACAACACAGTGACTGGTTAAATGGCAGATAAGAAGGGCTACCTGATAATACATGGGCTGCCACTGTTATCAAAACTCACAATAACAAAACACATTCCCATTTCTCCTGGTTAGGAAGCCTAACTACTGTTCCGGTGAGATAGTGAGATACCTCTGTAGGCTTTAACACAAAGAACATACGGGATACATTTGTCTCTGATTATAAAGCTTACGGTACAGTAACTACAGTGGTGAATATACAGTATGTTGCTGTGAGTCTCAGTGAGGGTAGAGTATATATATATATATATATTTACTGAACCACAATGAAATGGATTGCAACCCTGCAAATATAAATATAACATCCACAGACGGTATGAATCAATGAATCAATGAATCAATGAATCAATGAATCAATCAATCAGTACCGTTTTGCTCCAGCTCCTCGTGGCCCTGCTTGACCACGGCACACTGCCTGGAGAGAGCTGCGAACCTGTTCTCCACCTCGCCCAGCTGCCTCAGGTGGCTGTCCTTCGTCTGGCTCTGCAGCTGCAGCTTCTGCTCCTGGACTCAGCAATCACACACAGTCAGGGTTGAATTCAATTCAAGTATGTTTAAAGCACAATTGAACGATTGCAAATAGGGCATTTTCAATGATTTCTTAACAAACTGAAAATGATACGCTTTTTATATCAATTATTACTTTTTTTCATTTCCAATTGTTAATTCAAGCCACTCCCTGAATTGACTTCATTTTAATTGAATTGACCCTGACCCTGCACTCAACTGTATACACTTTAAAGACTGTAAAAATGGAAATTGCTTTACAAATAAAACGTAGAATTAATATAATTATCGGATTAATGAAAGGAGTCGATTTTCCTCTCTGCAGAATGAGTCATAAATGGTGCGATCGTCCTCCGTCAAACACACAGTAGGAGGACACAACTAAGAGTAGTTTGCTGTCACTTCAGGCCTTCAGAGAGGACCTTTACTTAACACCATGAGAGGACCTTTACTTAACACCATGGCCGCCCTGCTCCTCTCTGTGAGATAAGGCGTCGACTCAACGCATGCCTCGGAGACTTTTATTATTCATGGATGTGGTTATTGTTTGATTGTCTGTATCAAGCACATTCTTTTTTCTCCTCTTAACCCGCGTCGGGAAGGTTAAACAGAGCGAGGCGTCAGATATAAAATATTTTAATAGTGATATTTTCTCTGCTGCCCCGGCAGTTCAAGTGTCACACACTCCCTATCCGTTACTCCTGATGAGCCGTTCCCTCGTTTCATCCTCCTCTCCCTCCCTCTCCTCACCGTCCTCTCCCTCCCTCTCCTCTCCCTCCCCTCCCTCCCTCTCATCACCCTCCTCTCCCTCCCTCTCCTCACCCTCCTCTCCCTCCCTCTCCTCATCCTCCTCTCCCTCCCTCCCTCTCATCACCCTCCTCTCCCTCCCTCTCCTCATCCTCCTCTCCCTCCCTCCCTCTCCTCCCTCCCTCTCCTCACCCTCCTCTCCCTCCCTCCCTCCCTCCCTCTCCTCTCCCTCCCTCTTCTCATCCTGCTCTCCTCGTCCCCCTCTTTAATTCCTCCCACTCCCACTCCTCTCTCTGTCAACTATGGATATAATTGGAAATTCTTACCAGCTCGCTTAATTTCTTCTCCAAACTGTACTTGAACAACTGTAAAACAGTAGTAAAAAACGCCGTTAAGTTTTTCATCAGGATTCCAGGACCATCAATGAAAGGACATTCTTTCAGGGAAGTTGTGCATAAAAAGCACTGAATAGAAACATTAACTTTAAGGATAATTAAGCAACACTTTAAGTTACAACAGTACTGTAAGTTGCTCTACACCTATGTAATAACTCTGTCATTACTATGGTAACAGCATTGCATTTACAGAATTTAGTCATTGCTTTATATTCCAGCATGGAATCAAAATTACCATGTCACGAAATCAAACTGCTTAATTAAAACATTTAATATATGTGATTAAATGAATACGAGACATGACAAAAAAATAAGATAAATCTAAATTCCCTATATATCAGACACAGCCCAAATAACGGACCTCTATCCAGACGACAACTTTATTACGTTTCTCTGAAATAGAATATCAAAAGCAGCCTTTATGGCTCTATGGCAGGGTGAGGCTGTAAATGCAGTGGACCGTGGGGACTGCCATAGATCACCTGTGCTGTGTCACCCCGCAGACTACGCCACACACACCCCAACACATAAGGCCGGCCGTGGGATAGCTCTTCTCCATGTTCCCTTATATCTTCCATACGGGATGGACAGAGGTGAACAGAGAGGTGTCTTGCTTCTCTGGGGGAGTGTGTGTGGGAGTGTGTGTGTGTGTGTGTGTGTACGTGTGTGTATTACACTATATGTTTAACCGTGTGTGTGTATGTGAGTGTGTGTGTGTGTGTGTGTGTTTATGTGTGTGTACTACACTATATGTTTAAGTGTGTAAGTGTGTGTGTGTGTGTGTGTTTATGTGTGTGTACTACACTATATGTTTAAGTGTGTGTGTGTGTGTGTGTGTCTGTGTGTGTGTTTATGTGTGTGTACTACACTATATGTTTAAGCGTGTGTGTGTGTGTGTGTGTGTGTGTGTGTGTGTGTGTGTGTGTGTATGTGTGACAGAAGTGAACAGAGAGGTGTCTTACTTCTCTGGGGGAGTGTGTGTGTCTGTGTGTGTGTGTGTGTGTGTGTGTGTGTGTGTGTGTGTGTGTGTACTACAGTATATGTTTAAGCGTGTGTGTGTGTGTGTGTGTGTGTGTGTGTGTTTATGTGTGTGTGCATGTGTATGTGCACTCGCGTGTCTGTGTGTTTTTGTGTGCATGTGTGTGTACGTGTGTGTGTGTGTGTGTGTGTGTGTGTGTGTGTGTGTGTGTGTGTGTGTGTTTCCCTGTACCTGTAACAGTTTCAGTTCTTCCTTCAGGCTGTTAATCTCCTTGTCCTTCAGCTCTGCAGTCAGTTGCTGCTTCCCCTGCAACGTAACACTGTCAAGGCCTTGTCTGCAATATGCAAACTATCAGTACAAGACATGAAATCCTATAATACACTGAAAGAAATGCGTAAAATTATGGAAATCATGGTTCATTTTATGGAGTATTAATGAGCGGTTAATTGTTAGTTATTCAAAAAATACAAATAAATTATAATCGAAAACAAAACTCAGAATTGATCTGTCACACTGTACCTTCTCACCTTCAACACCTCGGATTTTGGCCTGAAACTTAAATCGAGGGAGGGGATTATTATCAAAATGTTTACGTCACGATTTTAGAATCCCAATGGGGTCATCACACTGAGGGTTCCAGAAAATCACCTGTTTTTTAACACAGGAAAGAGACTCTGTGTGCTGGTTGGTGTTGGTGTCAATCTGGTGTTGAAGGGATTCCTACGAATCAAACAAACAGAATCACAACATCACTTCATCAGTGTTCATGCAACCAACTCCTCTAGGAACACTCCTCATTCCATCCCATGCATGACAATGAGCCTGTCCTCCGATTTCTACCTCCACCAGCCTCCCGTGGCAGGAACACACCTTCTGCCACTCTAGTTCCTGCTTCTCCAACACAAGTTGACTGATCTGCTCCTCGTACCGTGTTTCAGCATCCTGAGGCAAACGAGATCATATGTGTTAAGGTGCATTACAAACACACAGTCAATCCGTAGGTATGCTTACGTGTTGGTATCAATGAACATACCACGATCCCTATCAGTCAATATATTTTTTCTTTAAATATATGTTTTTAGGGAATTTCTGCTTTATTGGGATAGAGACAGTAGAGATTGACAGGAAGGATGGATGACATGCAGGATATGTCGATGGCCGGAATCGAACCAGGGACCTTGCGATGATACGGTATGCGCCTTAGTGCGCTACGCCACTGAGCGCCCCCATTCAATATCATTTAATGCCACAACTATAAACAAGTTGGTGAAGAGACAGCAACTTCTGGGGACTCTCTCTCCAGCACGTCTCCAGCACGCCATAAAGTCCAGCAGTGAGCCATAACCATGCATTCAATTTCTCCCCCAATATCTTGAAGTAGCGGTCCATTAGAGAGGGCTGATATTAGTGCAGGGCCGTCCCTATCCTCCCCTCTCCCTCGGCTCTGGAAGGCAGGTAAAAGTCAATTGCTTTCTCCACCCAGAGACTTTTTATATGCATGTGGGAGGCGGCGGACAGAGTTTATTTATAAGTTCCCATTAAACTATGGCTACCAGCGTGGCATCCTCTAAAAAGTGCACACTAGATAAAGCTGTTAGTTTGTAGGGGATGATGATTTGATATGAAGGGGTGGTAGGGTGTGTGTGTGTGTGGATGTGTGTGTGTATACGTGTGTGTGTGTCTGTGTGTATATGTGTGTGTGTGTGTGTGTGTGTGTGTGTGTGTATACATGTGTGTGTGTGTGTGTGTGTGTGTGTGTATACATGTGTGTGTGTGTATGTGTGTGTGTGTATACATGTGTGTGTGTGTGTGTGTGTGTGTGTGTTGGGGGTGCAGTAAAGAGGTTATTAAACCTGGTTATCTATGTAAATCAAAAGAGGCAACAGCAGATCAGCCTGGGTCTGACACCACCACATATATTATAAAACCGTCTATTATACAATCTCAATGTGTGAATCACCTTATTGAGTGAGAAATTCACACCTGAATGTTCAGGGATCAGATAAATGGCTGTTATTGGGTTTAATCTGTTTATAGTTGACTCCTGATAAATAAAAAGGGCTAAGGAGCGTCATGAATGTAGTATATACTAAACTGGAGCACTAAACGGAGGCATGCAGAGACCTGGAATGAAGTAAAAATAATAGGAACAGTTTACTTGATATCATATATACTGAAAAATGTACGCCCTCACTGCAATGTAAGTCGCTTTGGATAAAAGCGTCAGCTAAATGGCATATATATTACATATCATATTATTATTACTGTGTAATAACTGTGTAATTGACGCCTAATTCATGTGTAATTCCTGTGTAATTGTAGGGTACTTTCCACAACGTGTTAGGACCTATAAAAACAAACATGATGGACTTGGGCCTGTGTAAGAATGTCCGGCGTGACATTGTATCTTTCCTTTTAACCTCAGAACCAATAAACCCACAGAACTACAAAGTGTTACTTTAACGGCATGCCTGAGGATCATCGTGATTTAACGCTTTTGTTCCTCTTCCAGAAGACACGGTCATAACAATAAAAGGCTTTATTTTCCCCTCTTACTACCTTTTAAACATGTCCAGCGTCAGGTTTTTAAAGTGGTTTGCTGCTCCAGGGTAGCCGGGTTTTTTTTTAACAAGCAAGATACGTGAATTCATCAGGTCCCGGGCGTGCATGACCCCGGTCTGATGTGCCTCTGGTGTCAACCGCAGCTGACTTGTGTCCAGATGGCCTGAGAGGAGCTGCCAGCTTCCTCCTCTGAGGAGCACATCATACCCCCCCCCCCCTACGAAAATGACCCTCCTCAGGTCTGTTCCTCATGACTCGGACAAATACAGCCAGAAGTGTCTCTTGGACTTCCTGGTAAATAATAGTGTGAGGAGGAAGTTGTTACCGTGGAGACATTCCTGAGGGTAAGAGTTTAGAACTGTTTTTTTTTTTTATTTAATTTAATGTTAAGAAGAATCCCCAGTGACAGTTTAAAAAAGTGTACAGTAATTTAATCTCGGATTGAATCACAGCTTTAAGCCACAGGGGTACTGTATCTTCATGAAGAGATATTCAAAAATATAGTGTACTAAATTTAAAAAAAAACATACCCTGCGAATATGCAGCTCCTCGACAGCTTCTAGAAGACTGGTTTTAAATTCCAAAAGTTGTAGAGAAATGATACCGCTGTCTGTCTCAGTGTAGGAGAACGACAGCTCATGATCCAAATCCTGCCCTTCAGTCTATGAAACATAATAACATTCTAAAATACTGTACAGCATGTAAATACATCCAGACAAAAAAGCTAAAATATCAAAATGTGTGTCTTTGCTATGTGTGTGTGTGTGTGTGTGTGTGTGTGTGTGTGTGTGTGTGTGTGTGTGTGTTAATACTATGGAACAATGTGTATATTGTGATTATATTGTGATTGTGTATTTATCTATGCAACTTTATCGTGTAAATATATACCGTACTCTAGGTTAAAGTGCAGCCGCCCTGACATACCATGGTCTTGACAGGGAGTTTCCCTGAGTCTGCATTGAGATCCATTTAAGGTTTTGTTGGCTCTCTGCTCCTAAATCTCTCATGCACGGTCAGATTACCCCTGCAGAAATAGGAGAACAAAAGTGAATAAAGTTAAGTAATAGTGAACTGTCCACATGGGTATCGGATGAAGCTCAGCAACATGCTATTAAACATTTTTGTATTTGTACCTAAAATCTAAATTCCCGACTGTAATTCAACCTCAAAGTGTATTGAATTTATTTCAGTCTTTCTTGATACCTTTCAGTTAATAAGAAAAAAGAAAAAAAGAAAAAGAAATGAATAGAATTTCAGGCGAGTTATTTGGTAGCAGTTCCACTGCATTGAGAGAGAACATCTTCAACCGATCAAGGTGGAAATGAAGCTGTCCTGTGAGTCTAATAGGGGTCAGGGCCATAACACTGAATGGACAAATTGCTCTGCCATTCCGCTTAAATTATATAAGTTATTTAATTTGACCTGTGGATGGTCCCCTCCTGTCTCCTCATCACGACTGTCTGACTTTTTAAGTGGGAGGTCTCCACTGCCGTTTAATAGAAGAGGCCTTTCTCCATTTAACCTGCGGCGCCATCAATCACGTACGGGAGAATTAAATGATCCCGTTAGAATTTGCTACTATCATAAACGACACTGTGACCCCTAAAGGGTGGGGGGGGGGTGAGGGGGGGGAGGACACAATGTCTTTATTTGCCTCTGTTACACTTGAGCAGATATTAAACAATTCTATAAAGCCACGAAAAGCTAAATTAAAAGGATACCATCCATAAAACGGGCCGGGATAATTCCCATCACATCAGCCACAGTGTTATCTGTATTACCTTTGGGTGAGTTATATGACTATTGTGCTGTAATGCCCACTAAAGGAGACGGCAGCCATAATCAAAGCCCTGGGGCGGTGCTGGTAATATGTGTTTAATCACAACGGCATGGCTGGCCTGACGACAATGCTTTTAAGCACATAGCTGCCTACAGCTAGTTGCCTAGAGCTCGGTATTTAAAAGGGCTTATTACAGTAACATTATGTCATTACAATTAAGTAGATACTGTGGACAATAATATTGTTCAAATGTTAGGCAATCGGAACATGGAGTATCAAATGCATTCATTAATATACTATACAAAATCATAACCCAAAATATACCTACTGAGCAATTGAACACGTGATATTTGTATTATGGTAATGAGTTCTCCTTTGTCAAAATATGATCTATGGACTGTGTACATTAAATTGCTTAAAAATAAATAGGATTAGTTTCTACTATACAGTACAGTAGGCTACAGTATATTGTTGCAGCTGAGCTGATCCATATGGAATATCATATAGGCCTAGGCTGCAGTGTATATAGCTACAGTATGTATCATTTTCAATGGCATGATTGATTGATCAATCTGATTGATACACATTACAAATGAACACCACAGACGTGTCGATGTAAGAATCAGCACTTAGAAGACAGGGCTGGTTCAGAGACCACAGACTGGTTCAGAGACCACAGACTGGTTCAGAGACCACAGACTGGTTCAGAGACCACAGACGTGTCGATGTAAGAAGACAGGGCTGGTTCAGAGACCACAGACCACAGACCGGGACACGCCAACGAGGACAGACGGGACGGCACCGGGCTTGCTACTGACCACCTCAAACCAAATATGTGTCCGATTTTTGGAGACAGATAAGATTTCAGCAACTTAATTGGCGAACGAGTTACGTCGAGACTATAGATAGAAAAGCACCTTCAGGCCTCCACCAACCGTCGTCCCTACCTCCGTTCAGCCTCGGAGGAGGAGGATGGCCGGTCCTCGGTCCTCGGTGCTAGCGAGCTAGCTGTCCTCTCTCTGTGGTGAACGACGGGATGACGACCACAGACGACGAATGACCGTTAGTGACCGTTAGCTAACCAGCTCCAATGTTAGCTCCGGTAGCGGGGGACACCGGAGGACGGGACGAGGTCGGCCGTTAACGGAGGGCGGGGGGGGGGGGGGGGGAGGGAGGGAGGGAGGGGGGAGGGCGGGCGGGAGGGGGGGGGGGAGGGAGGGGGGGCCTCGCGCAGGTGAGAGGGGAAAGGCGGGAGTTTGAGCGTTACGTATCTTATCGCCGTGCGATGTAACTAATGTAACGGGCGAATCATTGGACCCAAATTCTGCTTTAATTTCATTATTCATTACTTTATTTCATTGTCCTTTCAATTTGTTGTTTGATTGTTCTATTTTGTAATATTATTATTATTTTTTTTTTAATGTTTTTGTTAATATTTTGCTTATATATATCCAGTCAAAAGTTTGGACACACCTTCCCAAGAGTGTGCAAAGCTGTCATCAGTGCAAAAGGTGGCTACTTTGAAGAATCTAAAATATAAAACATATTCTGGTTTGTTTAACACTTTTTTGTTTACTACATAATTCCATATGTGTTCCTTCAGAGTGTTGATGTCTTCAATATTAATCTACAATGTAAAAAATAATTTAAAAAAAAATAATAAAGAAAAACCATTGAATGAGAAGGTGTGTCCAAACTTTTGACTGGTACTGTAAATATTGCTGTTTTTTATGTCCCATGCACCAACCTCACCAAGTCAGTTTCCTGTATGTGCAAATATATTTACTTGGCCAAATAAAATAATTCTGATTCTGATTCTGTCATGTGTAGTATGCTATTCTGAATTATGATCTGAGCATATCCACACAAATCGTCAAGGTGTTAACTATCAAATGGCATCCTTCTTTAGCATCTGATCATCATATTTCTAATGTTATGGGTTTTTTTAGGCCGAAATTAGTCAAATAGGGCCTTCAGTTTAAGAGAACCCAGTGTCCCGTCCCAGACTAGGCCTACCTACATAAATGAAACGTTATCCGTTGCTGTGGCAGGATACTGGATGCGGCTGGACACGGTGGGAGGGGGTCAGTGAGAGGAGACATGCTGAAGAGCTTGCTATTTGCTGCCATCTAGCGATCTCATTTAGAAAAGGATCTTTGCGTTCACGCAGGTGTTGCTGCCGGTTCGAAGGGGATCTCTGGTCGACGCACCTGCAGCAGAATGTATATAAAGGTGTGGTTTTCACCAGGTTTTCAATTAGGCTACGTCACCACTATTGATTGAGGAATGGCTTCAGTCAAGGAGAGAGCCGCCGCGCTTAATCTTGCTGAAAAGTTGTGTTTGCGTCCTCCAGGTAACACACTACCTTTTTGAATATGTCGAACAAGCAATAGAATACGGCAGGGCACATTCACATAGGCCTATGGGTTACATTCGGAGACGCTATGTTAAGGTAACGATCACAAGTTCAACCACCATTATTTATTTGAAAGTAGGCCTAATCTAAAACCATCAAATTTGTATTTGTAAGTATTATTTGCTTTGCTTTGGCTGATCATTTTAATTAACTTGCTTGAGCTTTATATGTGTTTGAGAGCATTTGATCTCTACGACCAACACCTCTCTTGTCGTAGGCTATTGTTAAACCTTGATATACCCACATCCCAGTTGAGGCTGGTGGAGGTAGAAATTGGAGAACGAGCTCATTGTAATGCATGGAACGCAATCAAACGTTTCATGCCATTCCTCATTCCATTCATTACAATGAGCCTGTCCTCTGATTTCTACCTCCACCAGCCTCCCCTGTCATATCACCTTTTTCCTCACCCATTCTCCTTTAGGTCGTGGCATGGCCAGCAAGCCAATCCAGGCCTCTATATGGCGCAGCATCATCGCCAGCCTCAGGACGAGGGTGAAGGTGAAGAGGAGGCGTCTTCATCTGAAGTCTCACCACGACTGCTTCCAGGGTTCTGACGCTGTGGATGTTGTGGCGGCCCACATAGTCCAGAGCAGGTTCTTTGAAGGTCAGTGAGGTGTTGTGTTTTTACTGTGTTTTGTCTGTAACTGATGGGACTGTGAGAATTATTTTCTGCTATCCCTCTCAATCTCTTTATATTGTTCTCCCTCTTTATTTATCCCATGCTCTCTCCATCCGTCTCTCTCTCTCTCTCTCTCTCTGTGTGTGTTAAGGTGCTGACGTTTCTCGTGACAGAGTGACGCGTGTATGCCAGGCCCTTATGGACTGTAAGGTGTTTGAGTCAGTGGGAACCAAAGTGATTGGGAAAGAGAAGAAGCTGGACTTGTTCCAGGACAGCAGGACCTGCCTCTACCGGTTTCTGAGCACTGAGAACCCCTCTGTGGACGACCTGGAGAAAGGCGTGCTGACCCCTGGTATCCAAAGCACTTTCAGCAGGTGTGTAACCTGCATGTTGATGTCCTACAACCAACCAACCAGTCAGGTTTATTTATATAGTGCAATTGATTCACAACCAAAAATAATACTAAATAATCAATTCAATACAAACAATATGATCTAACACCAAATCATAGACCCCCCCCCCACCCCCCCCCCCCCCCCCCCCCCAGGAGTAAGCCAAGGAAAAAAACTCCCCATAGGGGAGAAAAATATAGGGCAGTGTGAAAAACATCCCTCAGGGGAAGAAACCTTGAGAGGAACCAGACTCCAGGAGGACCCATCCTCCCCTGGCTGATCAGGTGCAACGGCATACACTTCCAGTCCAGTGTGTGGTATGAATTCTGGTTATAATGGTCACCCACTGTGTTGTTCAGAAGAAGTTCCCTTCCCGGAAAGGGGAGGCACTGTCCTTGACACGCACATGTCCCTTAGAAAACAACAAACGTGTTATTGTGAGAGAGGCAACATTGTAGGTTGTGTTATGTAGTAAGTGCTTTTAAAATGTGTTTGTTTTGTTGAGCACAGAGCAGGTTGGCGAAGCCAAGAAAGCAAAGAAATCAAAATGATACATTTTATACGAACATTTGTCTGGGTGAGGTGAGAAATGTCAGGCTGATGTCTGTCCCTGTATCTATGTAAATACTCCTCAGTCACAAAGTAGAGGGACTGGGAATGTGTTGTGTGGTGGGTTTGCTCATGAAATAACTAAAGACAATTGCATTTGATTGGATCATTTAGGCAAGAGGATCAGGTATTTACATATGCTACACCTGTCAAGGCCAACCAATCCCTGGAGACTGTTCTGGAAAACATGGAATCTGTTCTGCAGAACATGAGCCTGAGTCCCAGCAAAGCACGGATGAACTCCACACTACCCCAGAGCTGTGAGTCCGACTCCTACTGACATCAGGGGAGGCTGGTGGAGGTAGAAATTGGAGGACAGGGCTCATTGTAATGCATCGAATGGATTGAGGAATGGTATATTGGTATATTGGTATATTTTATGCCATTCCATTCATTACAATGAGCCCTGTCCTCCGATTTCTGCCTCCACCAGCCTCCCCTGATCTACATAATTATCAGCATTATCACACGTTCCAGTATCTGGTTTGTTGATTTAAGTTCCCAGTTGTTGTTGTTTTTCAGGCTGGATGGTTGTGCGTATTGTCTAGTTCAATGTTTCTCAATCCATTCCTTGGCGATTATTGGGTGTCAGCATTTTAGTTTTTGCCCAGCACTAATACACCAGATTTTTATCCCACCAATCAAATGACAACCTAGTAGCAGATTGTTGAATTGGGTGTTAGAGCTGGATGGAACAAAAATGTGCGCAGGAATGGTTTGGTAAACACTAGCCTTGTTGATGGCTCCCTCACTTCCTCCCCCCCTCCCTCCATGCCCCTCCCTCCCTCTACGCCTCTCCCCCTCTGTCTGCCTCCCTCCCTCCATCCCTCCTTCCTCCCTGTAGTGGTTGATGAGGTGTGGCAGCAGGAGACTGTGCTGCAGCTGCTGCAGCTGGTAGAGCTCCCCCTGCTGGACAGTGTGTTAGAGGCCAGACAGATCCCCTCTCCCCCTCGTCTGCCCCAGAGGAACCCTGACCTCATCTACACCAGCAACTATATGGACCGCCAGATCCTCAATGCCTTCAAGGACTCCCAGTATGTCGTAATAACACAAAATATACAGTTTTACACTGAGATGTATGTGTGAATACCTGGTAACTTGAACAAAGGTATTGCATGTTTTACTGATCCCACACAAAATACATCACTGAAATACATTTCGCGTTTAAAATTAAGCATCATAATTTGTGTGTTTTTGGTGAATAAAGACACCCTTGGCACTCTAGAATGCTGACAATTTGGCACTAAATGAGTTAAGTAAACAAATGGAAGTCGCAATACAACTAAACATACATTTTCAATAGCACAGCCTGGTGAGTTTGAATAACGCCACGTGTTCTTCTATTGAAGGGAGGATGATTGGCTCTCTGCAGCACTGGACTGCCTGGAGTTCCTTCCTGACCAGCAGGTGGTGGCGGTGAGCCGTGAGCTGCCCAGGTGTCCTGATGTGGTAGAGGGAGTCGGCCAGGCGCAGACCAGGTGGGGCAACACGTTCACAACATTACAGGTCGAAATACAATGCACCAGCGGAGGTACAGACCAGAGGACGGGCTCATTGTAACGCAAGGAACAGCGAAACACACAGCGTTTGATGCCATTCCTCATTCCATTCCATGCATTACAATGAGCCCGTCCCCCGATTTCTACCTCCACCAGCCTCCCCTGGTGTACAGAGCAGACACGACTCCCTATTCCACACGACCGACACAATACCTGTCATATGTTCCTATCTGAACGTTTCGTAACGTCCTCCTCTCTTGAACGTGCCCCCAGGTATGTGCAGTGTAAGCTACTGCTGTATGACACCCTGGAGAAACACTACGGCCAGGCGGAGCGCCCGCCTCTGCTCAGCAGCCACATGTCTGACATCTACACAGGGGTTACTGACCTGCTCGGTGAGACTGGACCTGAGCCGCCTCAAAACTGTCTGTTTGGGTGTCTTCTGCTGGTCCGTCACCTGTCTGAAGTCTTGTTTGTATTTGCAGAGAATGCCAAGTTGGACAAGGCTCTGGAGGCCTTGCAGCTGAGCCTGAAGCTGCTGCACCCCCAGAGGAGGGAGGAGCTGCGCAGGCTGCTGTGCTTCATGGCTCTGGCTGCCGACCCCCAGGAGGTCAAACTGGACAAAGAGGTATAAGACCGGCCGTTACCCCCCCCCAAAAAAAAACTAAAACACACTGGGCATGTCACATCTCTGATAAGGAAGCATCTGCCAGCTCCCTCTGTAGGTCTGAGACATGCTAGACCGGCTCCGTGAGCAGTGGGCCTCACGTTTTAGGATTCTGCCAATCAAGTCTATTTTTACCTCAGTCTGCGGTGCGTGCAGGGCTGTCCAGATGGAAGCAACACAAGTTGAGTCTGCCCAAAGCTTCTCTCTGGTCTGCCGCTTGACCGGCGGTGTGCTTCTGTTACAGACCCGGTGCCGCGTCCCCAGTGTAACGACTGACACAAAGGTTCCACTTGTGCGACACGCCCTGTGTAGTCTGGGGGTGAGGCACATGGGTCAGTTGCAGTTCTGTCAACCAGTTGCTGTTGGTTAGCTTCAGTCCTGGGTCAAATTCAGTACTTCAGGGGAGGCTGGTGGGGGTAGAAATCGGAGGACGGACTTATTTGTAATGTATGGAATGAGGAATGGTATCAAACACATTCCTTATTCCATTCCATGTATTACAATGAGCCCATCCTCCGATTTCTACCCCCACCAGCCTCCCCTTTTATACAATACATGTGTGTGTGTGTGTGTGTGTATATATATATATATATATATATATATATATATATATATATATATATATATATATATATATATATATATATACATACATACATACATACATACATATACACACACACACACACACACACACACACACACACACACACAGTACATCTAGACTGTTCCATTGACATATTTGACCCACTGTAGGTCTGGTTAGCTCTTCCACCCCCAGAGCCACATATAATAGAATGACTGTCATTGTAATGATTGTTATTTTCAGATCGAGAACAGGATGGTGGTCAAGAGGGCCTTCTCCAGAGCTGTCATCCACAACAAGTCTCAGTCCAAGGGCAGAGCGGACCTTCTGGTGCTCTTCATGCTGGACAATCAGGACGACATCTTTAAGGTAGTCTCTTGCTTTGTTGTTTTTCATCACATATTTTCTTTTTTTTGTGTGTTTAACCTTTAATCTATCCAGGTTAGTGTCACTGAGAACATCTCTTTCAAGATGGACCTGGTCCAAGACAACAGCCAAGGAGAATGATATTTCAGAAAGATCACATGTAGACACGCATACATCACAATAAAATAGTTACATTACAAACAAGTTACAACCATAACACACTAATTAGACTTTTAAACTTAATTTACTTTAATTTGTAGGCTCTTGGCAGGGCAAAGATTGTTTGCCATCTCTATACATTAACAATTGGATAGGAATGGTCATTCATGACATCATTCCATCTTTGATGTGTATGAGAATATGATGCTTGGTTTGAAATCATTCACTCTTCTTTTTTTTTTTTTTCCTGCATCAGATACCAGGGTCTCTACACAAGCTGGTCAGTGATAAGCTTGCCGGTCTGGCGCACGGGAAGCAACCAGATGTCACAGGTGAACTTGACACATTTACAGTGGATGCTAGTGAATGTACCAAGTAGTACAGGAGTTCTAAGGTGATTTAGTCAAGTGTCTAAACTAATGTTCCGTCTTCTCTGTTCTCCTCAGGATCAACATTCTGTGAGCAAGTCTCGACTAACGCTTATATGGACTACACTCAAATGACCACAAATGATGCGTTGCAGGCGCTACTGAAGACTATCCATGAAGACCCAAAACACTCAGCCAAGGAGAAGAAACGCCTACTGGGGCAGTTTTACCAAGGCCACCCCGAATTGTTTGTTCAGTATTTTGGTGGATCTGTCGCTGCTGTCAGGGTACTGGATGGTAAATAACCAGTGTATATGTTGTAGGAGTATGTATAGATTTTCCTGTGTTTGCATGTGATTCTGAGTGAAATTTAAATAAACTAAGCCGGAATAACAAATCAATGAAGAGCCCTGGCATTTAAATTCTTCAACTTTGGGATAGCTCTTAAATGTTATTCCAGTAAGCCCCAAGTGCATGTAAATGTATAGTTTACTTACTCAAATATATTGTATTGGTTCTGGACTGGTGAGTGTAAATTCTGTCAGAGGGACAAAATAATGTATTTATCAATGACGTCACGACAAGGGGCTCGAACCTGACGTCACTTTGGCCCCACCCGATGCCGGAAGACTTTGCACTGTCCCATGCATTTTTTCATCAGCGATTTTTTTTCACAACACAACGAATTCGTTTTTATCTCAAATGAATATTTCACGAATTATGAAACGATTTAACTGCGAACACTGATCGGGTAACCAAATGAATCTCCGCTGACTCAGACCATAACAGCTAACGTTAGCTAGGTAAATCGCTTCGTCACTTACGTCTGTTGTTCTCCGGTAACTTGAGCACCGGCATCACCCAGTCATTCCAGTGCTAATAACGGTCCACGGAAGGTAACAAGGTACGTCGTTTCCTGACAGTTTTCTGGGGGCGCTTTGTTTTCTAGTTCACTGTGTAACTGCGTAGTAACTGCCAGCAAGGGAATGATGTCATTCATCGTAAGACATCTGCCCACTGATCGTTGTCTGCTGCAGGTCAGAAATGGTTGTTTCCTTTGCCATGACACAAAGATAGCTAGCTCATCAACCTAGCCTAGGTAGTAAACATCGGCTCTAAAGCCATTATGAACATAATCCACGAAAACTCCATAATAATTTGTCTATTCTATTCTGTAGTCTTCCAAGTATAAGTATCTGTGTGTGTGTGTCTACGTGTCTCTCTGTTCGTAAACAACCGATCCCAAACCTTCAGTGGAGTCTTGGGTCTCTGAAGTGTGAGGAGCATCATGCCCAAGGACTCTGACAAACCTGGGTGTGAGGATGACAAGAGGACCGATGACAGGGCCCCGTCTGCCTCCGCCACCGCCACCGCCGCCGCCTCTGAGGAGATGTCCATCAGTAAGAGAGCCCGCCAGAGCACCCCCAGCCCTCAACGAGGGACCGCTCTGCAGTGTGAGTAAAGATCCAGGCCACAACACCCCACACAGGTGGCCGCTACGCCGCCATCAGTAACCCCACCAGAGGAGGCTAGTGGAGGCAGAAACCGGAGAGAACCGGCTCGTTGTAACGCATGGAAAGTGTTTGATACCGTAACTCACTGCATCGCAATGAGCCCGTCCTCCGATTCCTCTACCTCAACTGGCCTCTATTTTGCCCCGATTTTCTCCTACAGCCAGCCCGCCCAAGTTTGTGTCAGCGGAGGAGCTGATGGAGACAGCAAAAGGCGTGAACAACATGGTGCTGGCCCATGAGATCGTGGTGAACTGGGCCTTCCAGGTGAAGCCCTCCGAGCCCCCAGAGGGAAGGTGAGGTCCAGGGACACTCATGGAGCAGGGGAGGCTGGTGGAGGTAGAATTCGGAGGACGGGCTCTTTGTAATGCATGGAACGGAATGAGGATACCATTACATATTCCGCTCCATGCGTTACAATGAGCCCGCCCTATGACTTCTGCCTTCGCTGCACTAGGCATATGTGTGTTTCCATGGCTGTGTTGTTAGTGGTTCCTAATACCCAGTGGTCTGTTTGGGGCATTCACTTTATGGGGAGATTTGTATAAGATTCCACATTTAATTCTGATGTGCTCTGTTTTAACATTTTGAGTTGCCATTTAAGATAATTCCGCTTCACTTTGCCCCCAGTTTGGAAAGAAAAATAAAAGATGTCATGCACAAAGCATTCTGGGATTGCCTGGAGACGCAGCTGAACGAGGAGCCGCCATCATATGATCACGCCATCAAGCTGCTGTCAGAGATCAAAGACGTAAGACAGGAGAGGGGAGAGAGGGTCCGGAGGGAGGGACAGTGACGTCGAATAGGAACGCTTACAGCCCTAGGCTCCGAGCGTCTCTTAAGAGGAAAGTTTGAATGTCTTTATTGAATGTCTGGTCTGTAATGTTTGAACGTCTTTATTGAAGGTCTGGTCTTTAATGTTTTGTAACTCAGCGGAATTGTCTCAAGGCAAATTCTCTCTCCAGCAGCGAGCGCTGAGATGGCCGACGCATGACCCGCTTTAAGAATAGAATCCGTCTCATCAGCTCGAGTTTTTAATTCTACCCTGCTTCCCCCGCCCCCCCCCCCCCCCACACCAGCCAGTTTAGCTTCCTGGCTTTTCTTGAAAAAATACTCAAAGGACGAATCCAGCGAGTGGTACATTAGTCATTCACGGAGCTATTTGGGAATGTGAGGCCAGATGTGGCTAGGAGCAATTCTGAATAAAATGTGTTGAAAGGTTGTTTGACTCACTCGTAAAAACACCGGGGAAGGGGGTTCGGAGAGTTCTGTTTGTCTCTGGGCGCTGCCTTTACCAACCGGCTAGCTGCGTCACGCTACGGAGCTCTGTAGCTGTGTGACACGTCATACGTCACGGCACGTGGGAAATGGTTTTAGGAGGAGCTAAGAAAATAGAATGTACCGCCCAAACGACACATACTTTGACTTAAATGTCCTTTTTCGGACTTGAGTCATTGCGCAATGACATTGTGCAGCACCGGGATTTCATATATCAAAAGAAAATGACTAGTGTGGGTCTTTAAACTGGAAGGAGACAAAAGATATGCTCCACTCCTGTTCACAGAGGATCCAATGGTCTGTCCTTTGAACCTTGGCGGAGTGGAGCAGAACTCTGTGTGGTTCCTGGCAACGGTGATCGTCCTTCCTGTATCCCAGCATGTTGAACGTGTCAACATTATGACTACGAACTAAGTCTATGGCCCTTTATGAGCTAAGACTCATGGCCCTTTATGAGCTAAGACTCAGACTCATGGCCCTTTATGAGCTAAGACTCAGACTCATGGCCCTTTATGAGCTAAGACTCAGACTCATGGCCCTTTATGAGCTAAGACTCAGACTCATGGCCCTTTATGAGCTAAGACTCAGACTCATGCCTTTATGAGCTAAGACTCAGACTCATGGCCCTTTATGAGCTAAGACTCAGACTCATGCCTTTATGAGCTAAGACTCAGACTCATGCCTTTATGAGCTAAGACTCAGACTCATGGCCCTTTATGAGCTAAGACTCAGACTCATGGCCCTTTTGTCAGTTGTTAGGAACACGACTCCTTGCGTCCTCTCCTCAGTCCTCCATGCGCTTCCTACTGAAAACCCATTGGAGGAGAAGATTCTCATTCTCCTCCAATGCTCTTTGAGGACGAAGCGAGTGGAGGACGGAGGTAGGGATGGTGTTCCTCACAATTGAGAAGAGGCTCACGTATCATGTCCGCCCTCTCTCTCTTCTCCGCCCCCGAAGACGCTGCTGTCCTTCCTGCTGCCGGGTCACGGGCGGCTGAGGGCGCGGATCGAGGAGTCGCTGGACCTCTCCCTGATCCAGCAGCAGGCGGAGAACGGGGCGCTGGACCTCAGCAAGGTGGTGGAGTTTGTCATCGGGATGATGGGGTCCCTCTGCGCCCCCTCCCGCGACCCCGACATCAAGAAACTCCGGGACAACACTGACCTAGTTCCTCTGTTGAGGTACGTCACCTACCGATGCCCTGCGGTTTTAGTCATTCATTGCTTCATTGATTAATTTATTCATTCATTGATTAATTTATTCATTCATTGATTAATTTATTCATTCATTTATTTATTACCTTTATTGATCCTGATCATTAAGAAAGCTCGCTCTTTTACAATAACAACCTGGCCATAACAGCCGGAATGGAGGAGCTTTTCAGAGCGTTACATTTTACATTTATGGCATTCAGCCTTTATCCAAAACGACTTACAAATACATTTGTTTAAGTAAGTGAATCATCTATCCATCAGTCATCATAAGATAAGGTAATCAATGCTCGGAACAGGGGCCATTGGCAGTCACAATGCTAGAAGAAGAATTATTATTATTATTATTTTTTATAATTATTATTAACAGGAGAGAAACTTGTACAGGTGGGTAGTGGTGATGAAGAGGTCTTTAGGAGGGAGTTAAGTTAAGATGTAGCCTGAAGAGACGGGTCTTCAATCTACGGCGGAAGATGTTGTAGATGTAGTAGATTGATTGATTAACCAATCTGTGACAACAGCGGTTTACTTTCTGTCTCTCTCTCTCTCTCTGTTTCTCAGAGCGATATTCTCAGTTTTGGACAACATGAAGATTGATATGGCCAATTTTGCTGTCAGCAGCATCCGCCCCCACCTCCTGCAGCAGTCGGTCGAATACGAACGGAACAAATTCCAGGATTTCCTGGAGAAGCAACCCAGTAAGGCGGACATGTTGGATCTGTTTACACGGTTTTGTTGACTGACAGTACTTGGCAATTATTATTACAGAGGACCATCGAATAGAAATGTGTGTGTGTGTCTGTACATGTGTGTGTACAAGTGTGTGTATGAAGTTACTAACACATGCAGCTGTTCGCAGATGCCCTGGACTACACTGAGAAGTGGCTTCAGGACACGGTGAAGTCTTTACTCTGTGAGAGCGATTCTGGTCTGGCTGCGGCCAAGCCCCCCTCCCTCCAGCCCCTCTCTGTGCACAACCATGCCTACCTGCGTCTGCTGAAGTGGGACCACGCCTCCGACCCCTTCCCCGAGGTAGACACGCCCAGAACACCACACCTCTCACTGGTCTACAGAGTGGGTGACGACTTGCATTGAGGAGATGTTATCATTTCTATTTATTCTCTCTCTCCTCCCCCCCCCCTCTCTCTCCTTTCCCACCCCCCCCCCCCTCTCTCTCCCCCTCCTCTCTCCTCTCTCTCTCCCCCTCCTCTCTCCTCTCTCCTCTCTACCCCCCCCCCCTCCCCCCACCCTCCCTCTCCCTCTTTCCCCTCTCTCCCCTCTCCCCTCCCCCCCCTTCCCCAGACTCTCCTGATGGACCAGGTGCGTTTCCGGGAGATGCAGCAGGAGCTGGAGCGTCTGGTGATGGAGGCGTCCGTCCTGCTCATCATCTACAACACCACCGGGGAGGCCATCTCAGGCCTGCCGGGCCTCATGGACCGGCTCAAGACCACCGTCAGGGTGCTGCTCACAGACATGCACGCGCCGTAAGTACATAGGGACACATGCAGCCCGACTGGGATTGAACGTAGGTCAATTAGCCTGCTAAGCTAAAGCCTTGGCATTAGCTCAGGTGGGGTGGGGGGCGATACAATATGTACCTGTATGGTACATTGTTGTTTTTCATGTTGACAGCTTCTCTTTGTTTGGGACAATAACTTTGGGGGGCCGTCTTGTCTAATGGACATGGGGTAGCACCCACTCTATCCACGCCGATTGAGGCTCCGAGCGTCGCGTAGGAATGATGCTGCCTGTCGGGAGACGACGGTGTATCGGACGCATACCAACTACAGAATGGTCGTCTCTCTCTCTCTCTCTCTCTCTCTTTCTCTCTCTCTCTCTCTCCCTCCCTCCCTCCCTCTCTCTCTCTCTCTCTCTCTCTCTCTCCCTCTCTCTCTCTCTCTCCCTCTCTCTCTCTCTCTGTCTCTCTCTCTTTCTCTCCCTCTCTCTCCCTCTCTCTCTCTCTCTCTCTCTCTCTCTCTCTCTCTTTCTCTCCCTCTCTCTCTGTGTGTGTCTCTCTCTCTCTCTCTCTCTCTCTCTCTGTGTCTCCCTCTCTCTCCCTCTCTCTCTCTCTCTCTCTCTCTCTCTCTCTCTCTCCACAGGTCGTGGCGTGCAGATGAAGCGTTTGCGACCATTGGGGAGAAGATGTGTGTGGAGCTGAGTGAGTGTCTGTCTGGGCACGGCTTCTCCCCGTTCACCGCCAACCGCCAGGGCATCCTGAAGGGCCAGATCTCAGCCGTTACTCTCCAGGACAACACTATCCGCAAACTGATGGGTAACCTGAATTATCTGTACTTTGCGTCTGGTCTGGTCTGGTCCTGTCTGTCTGTCTGTCTGTCTGTCTGTCTGTCTGTCTGTGCGTGTGTTCAAAGGTGTTCCCCAGACTGTTTATATTGAATTATTTGTACTTATGAATGGGTTGGTGTTGGTTAGGACTAGGGTGTACACATTGTATTGCAATAGTTGTTTTGCTTGGCATCTTGCCATCTGTTCTCTGTTTGTTGTGAACATGTACGGTCTAACTCTGGTAGTCAACCATGATCTCTGTTTGTTGTGAACATGTACGGTCTAACTCTGGTAGTCAACCATGATGCAATTTGTTCCACATGGCGTCATCGCTTTGCTTTTCCCCTTCATCTTGAATCATCTTCCCTTCAACAGAGTCCCGCATCCAGACCTACATGCTACATTTCCTGGAGTCCAGCCCGCGTCTGAGCGCCCCGACCCTCCCTGGGGGCTTGGCTCCTGTCAGCAAGGAGCTGGAAGAGATCGGCGTCAAGTTCGGTCGGCTGGTCAACTTCAACAAGCTGGTGTTTTCCCCGTTCTACCAGAAGATTCTGCAGGCCAACATACAGGAAGGGGACGGCCACGGCCACGACCCCACGGGATAAACATGACTGTGTGAATAAAATGGATCCCAACGCCTACGTCAGGGGAGGCCGGTGGACGTAGAAATCGGAGGACGGGCTTGTTGTTGTAATGCGTGGAACGGAATGAGGAATGGTGTCAAACACGTGTGTTTTAAAACCGTTCCTCGTTCCTCAAACACATGTGTTTTAAAACCGTTCCTCGTTCCGTTCCACGCATTTACAACGAGCCCGTCCTCCGATTTCCACCTCCACCGGCCTCCCCTGGACTAGGCTGTGCCCTGCTCTTCATTCTATGCTGATTCTGTGGCTGCTAGGGGGCATTGTTGACAGTATTAAGCGATTTCAAACTAACTCTGCCATACTCTGTAGCCATACTCTGTAGCCATACTCCTTCATCTCCTACCAGTCTGGTGACGAATATACTGTATCACAGCTATTTATGGGTTGGCATAGCAACCGCAGGTAAAAGACAAAACGCCGTACGAAAACCGCACGTTTTTGTTTTCTTTTGCGTGTGTCCAATGAGGGGTTCTGCGGAACCATCTGGAACTCAGAACCAGGGGTCGAGAGGAGCCCGAGAGCACACTGGCTCGATGTAGAAACGTGTTTGTGCTCGTGTATTAAACACCGCCGCTATTGTCAGTACCAGTGGAGGTAGAAAACACAGGACAGGCTCACTGTAATGCATGGAATGGAATGGAATGGAATGGAATGGAATTCCTCATTCCATCCCACGCATTACAATGAGCCTGTCCTCCGATTTTTACCTCCACCAGCCTCCCCTGGTAAATACCTAGGGCAATGAAAGGAATCACTGATTGGTGCCTTGACATGTTGCGGACCAGCAAGATGCATGAGTTGTTCATATTTTTAAAGACACTTTGTTCATTAGTGTTGAAATTAGCATTGAAATTCACTGGACAGGATAACAAGATTCACTGACTGAACCGCTGTTCAGCTTGTGTTTGCCAGTTAACCTTTTGACCCATTGAAGCCTGGTTGATGCAGGTAAAATCGGTCATGTCTACACACCTGTGTTTTAAAGTGTTTGACGTTATTGCTTAAATTCATCGCTTGTTTTCTAATGTGTCACTGACTGTGATTCATCTGTGAGTCATTCCAAACAAAATGATTTCCCATGGCTTATCAATGTGTAGTTCACACGGTTGTCAGTGTACAGGTACACTACAATGCCAATTGTAATATGTCAAAGCTTTCATGTTCCTGCTTCTAGGCACTTTCTGCTTGAGGCAACGCTATGATCACCTATGGAATAAAACAGTGTTCAGCATTGGTATGTGTGTTGTCTTGTAGGAGAGTTGGTAAGCAAGGCTATACAGCACAGTACATCTTATGCAATATGAGAGGCATGCAATATAGATAGGTTCATTGATTGATTGAGTGATTGATTGATAGATTAACTTTATTTTTCCCATGTGGAACTTGGTGTGGCAATCAGTCAAACAGTAAATACATAACAGCTCAATATAGACAATGAATTACAAATACAGTTATACTTCACATGACGTATACAATGTTCAATCAGTGCTCACGTAAAAGTCTTATTGATGGTGGCACAACACTGTAAAGGGCTGTCTTGGCCCTGAGAGTTCATATCAATGTTTACCACCAGAGGGAGCCAACACCTCAAAGGATGAATCAACATCGACGCACTGTCACAGACTCGTTGTTTCCGTGTCATGATCCATACTGTAGCTGGCAAACGAAACATTCCCCGAGCAAGAACAGGCTGCGATCAGAACTCTGTCTTCCCGTATCTCACTAAACTCATATAGCCTACACACACCCCTTATTCCTACTTCCTGTCCTTTGGACATTAACAAGCCACCAAATACGACTCCTGTTGCTTTCTTGTTTTTCAACTGCGTAAAAGGTTTTAAAAACTATGTCTGTAACTGTGTAGTCACATAAATTATAGGTTTATAGAATATTGTAAATGTTTATATATATACATATATGTATGTACACTCACTGAACACTTTATTAGGAACACTATACTAATACTGGGTAGGGCCTCCCTTTATTAGAACACTATACTAATACTGGATAGGGCCTCCCTTTATTAGAACACTATACTAATACTGGGTAGGGCCTCCCTTTATTAGGAACACTATACTAATACTGGGTAGGGCCTCCCTTTATTAGAACACTATACTAATACTGGGTAGGGCCTCCCTTTGCTCTCAAAACAGTCTCAATTCTTCGTGGCATTGATTCCACAAGATGTTGGAAACATTCCTTTGAGATTCCGGTCCATGATGACATGATTGCATTACGCAATTCCTGCAGATTTTTCAGGTGCACTTTCAAGCTGTGAATCTCCCGTTCTACCACATCCCAAAGGTGTTCTATTGGATTCAGATCCGGTGACTGGGAAGGCCACTGAAGAACACTGAACCCATTGTCATGTTCATGAAACCAATTTGAGATGACTTTTGCTTTGTGACATGGTGCATTATCATGCTGGAAGTAGCCATTAGAAGATGGGTAAATTGTGGGCATGAAGGGATGCACATGGTCAGCAACAATACTAAAATAGGCTGTGACATTCAAGCGATGATTGACTGGTATTAACGGGCCCAAAGTGTGCCAAGAAAACATTCCCCACACCATTACACCACCCCCACCATGAGAAAGTGTACAAGTGTTCATAATAAAGTGCTTTCTTAGTGTATATACACACATTGGTGTGTATTAATAAAACTACTATGACTACTACTACAACTACTACTACTACTACTACTACAACTACTACAACTACTACTACTACTACAACTACTACTACTACTACAACTACTACTACGACTACTACTACTGCTACTACTACTACTACTACTACTATACTACTACTACTACTACTACTACTACTACTACTACTACTACTACAACTACTACTACTACTACTACTACAACTACTACAACTACTACTACTACTACAACTACTACTACGACTACTACTACTGCTACTACTACTACTACTACTACTATACTACTACTACTACTACTACTACTACTACTACTACTACTACTACAACTACTACTACTACTACTACTACTACTACTACTACTACAACTACTACGACGACTACTACTACTGCTACTACTACTACTACTACTACTACTACTACTACTACTACTACTACTACTACTACAACGACTACGACTACGACTACGACTACGACTACGACTACGACTACTACTACTGCTACTACTACTGCTACTACTACTACAACTACTACTACTACTACTACTACTACTACTACTACTACAACTACGACTACGACTACTGCTACTGCTACTACTACTACTACTACTACTACTACTACTACAACTACTACTACTACTACTACTACTACTACTACTACAACTACTACTATACTACTACTACTACTACTACTACTACATAGCTGGCATGAGAGCAATCCGTTTATATTCACACACTGTGAGCTGTCTTCTGCCATCATGTATAACATCATGTACGAAATCATGTATAACATCATGTATAACATCATGTATAACATCATGCTGGTGGTGTGGGGAAATAGTACAGTGGTGTTTCCTTTTATGAGGTTGATTTAGGAAGTTGGGTGTTGAGGCCAAAGGGCATGTCTGTGGGGGTTGGTGTGTGTGTGTGTGTGTGCTTGTGCGTGTGTTCGTTGTGGGTGTGGTGTGTGTGTGTGTGTGTGCGCATGTGTGTGTGTGTGTTCGTTGCGGGTGTGGTGTGTGTGTTTGTTGGAGGTGTGGTGTGTGTGTGTGTGTGCATGTGTGTGTGTGTGTGTGTGTGTGTGTGGTGTGTGTGTGTGTGTGTGTGTGTGTGTGTGTGTGTGTGTGTGTGTGTGTAAGGGTGCTCCCCCCTGCTGCCTCACACCTGTTGCCACATTAGATGAACCCAGTCATTGTGTATTCCCAGATGGGACTAACAGTTGCCAGTTGGATTAGGGTGTCCATGCCATGCCGTCTAATATTAGCTGCAGAGCAAGCACTGTGCTGCAGACTGCTCCCCTGAGCTCTCGATAATGCAAGTCATTAAGAGTTCATAAGGACATGCACACATAGCTCTTCATTTAGAATGCACACATTTGGAAACTTCATGAAATGTCAAAACATTTGTACATTTAGAAAGTTCGCCTGACAAAGTCAGAATTGCCCTTCAGTAACGGCGAACGTATGTAAGCAAGCCATTGAAATGGAGCACCAACTCAGGTCTTAATTGTCCAGGTATGAATTAAAGGTAAATTAATCAAATACATTCAATAATTGCGATAATTAACCACAATAAATGGATGAACACATCTAAATTGGTTCCTATTCTTTCAAAAAATGTATGAGATCTAACTGACCTAAAAATAATAGTTATTCAAGGTGAAGTGTGTAAAGATCCCATTCTATCAATGGAAAAGTTAGCCCGAAATCATGTGGAGTTCGATCGACGCTTGATGTTTCTGGTCTGAGAACATTCCTCGGGCAGGGCGGGGGGCGAGCGAGGCTGTTGCTGCTCGCGCAAACTGGAGGCAACAGCGAGCGAAGTACGAGAACGGTCGGTCTCTGGGACGACTGTCCCCTCACATTCTGGAAGAATGGGCTTTATCCGCCCACGTAACGAAGAAAAGACACACTTTTTCTGAAACTGGCAGTTGTTAACTACGCTAAGGACGAAGACTGGTTTCTTTTAATGGTGTAATACGTGAGTTATTTGGAGTTTAACTTGTGGGAGATGGTGGGGTTGTCGAAAGCAAAGTCTCCCTCGTTGTCCAAGCGAACAAGATGGCAGCAGTGCGAGCGTACTGAGCATGGTTTGGGTATTTATTAACTCGTTAGCATGTTCAGAGAAGTCATGGATACTATCATATACGGCTGTCTTTAAAGGTATGTGTGTGCTACAGAGATCGAGACGTTTCTTCTTTCCTTATATTTCGCTAGCAGGTTGTTTTGAAGTCCTCGCCTCACTGTTTTGACACCTACAGTAGGCTAGCTGTCACTGGCTAACTGTCATATTATGGGTGTGATTAATCCACGGAACGAACACGTTGCATGGTGTCAGGTGTGTACATGTAACTTGTACATTTCCTTTCTGATCAGTTTCCTCACTTCATGTGGAAACTGGCTGTCGGTTGGTCTTATTAACTGGAACGTTGCATTCCTTTCCAGCTATTAGACCGAACCCCGAGACATGGCTAATAGTTTTGGCCAGTTCTTGGTTATTTCCGAGGTATTTAATCAGTTGGCTTGCTAAATATACATTCATAAAGTGATGGATAGACAGTCAGAACAGTTCTCAGAGTTCAACTTCTATGAAGCAGGCGTGCAGTTGTTGTGTACGACTATATCAACACTATCCTGACTCGCTGGGTCCAGAGTCATGTACTACTGGACACAATACGCATCTACAGCTAAATGTGTCTCTGGCAAGATCTCTTTGTTGATCACTTCATCTTCGAGCGAGGCGAGGACAAATCTAGGCTACCTTAGAACCTATGTTGACAACAGGTGTCTTTCACGCAGGAGACACCCCTCCCCCCATTCACTCTCCTCCCCTCTTCACTCTCCTCCCCTCTTCACTCTCCCTCCCTCTTCACTCTCCCCCCCTCTTCACTCTCCCCCACCCGTTTGGGTCTTGCTGAAAGGTCAATCACAAGTGGGCCTTCCAGCTAGCAGCTGAGACGGTGAGCGGTGTAACCCGAGCCTGGGCCTGGGCCAGGGTCTCTCCTAGCAATGCAGTATGTCAGGCTGCTGGGGCCATGGGTGGCAGGCATTGCAGCTGGCTCTGTTGTGGATTCGTGATGTGATAGTGTGGGTCTGACGAGGTCAATATAGCTTGAAAGATAAGATGACTTCCAACAGAGAAGACCTATTTCACTGTGTGCACTTTGAGATTGCACAAATACGAAGTGTGTTACATATAAAGTGTATTATTATTTATTTTTTTATTAGTAGCAATACCTTAGAACTTGAGATTAAGTGGTGTTATCCTGTTCTCCTCCTCCTCCCTGCCCTGCCCTGTCCTGTAGTCACATGTCAGCTTGTGTTGTATTGAGTTAGAAACCTTATGTGACTGATTCTTGAACTTCTGAACTAGATAGGCCTATTAGTGAATTCACTTATGGATTGAACCAAAAGTTGCAGGTCCAGTTTCCGAGCGAAGCTTCATTGTGCGTGTCTGAGCCTGTGTTGTAACATCCCTGATCTGCCAGGCCCAGCACGAGAATGTTCCCACACGGTTTTACCCCCCTTTTGTTCAAGTAAGCCTGACTATCAACAACTAACCTGTTGCACTAATGATCCTCTCTTACCATTGTTGTTGATGGTCTGGGCATCTGCAGACCGTCTCTAGGGACCTGGCCAGAGGCGGTGTGGCCGAGGCGTTTTGCTTGGTTGGTCTGTTGGGTTGTTGTGGTCTAGGCTTCTCTAAAGGGTCACACAGTTTACTTTGCGTGTGGAATAAAGCCCTCTTATCTACTGTAGTTGCCTTTTTTGCTTGCTCTGCTGTTCCAGCGCGAGTGAGACAGACACAACACACACACACACACCCACCCACCCACCCACCCACCCACACACACACACACACACACACACACACACACACACTCTTTATTCTTCATTAGCTACTGTAGGCCGTACTTTGATATGGTTCCTGTTTTTTTTTTCTGAAAGTGCAACTATGGAGCTCTCTACACACTGTATCCCTAAAGCAGTCTCATGCTTCTCTGTCTGTCTTTTTTCTCATGAGATCGTTGTGTAATGTCTGGCTTGTTGTCTGGCTTGGGTAGATTACCATGGCTAATAAAATGTCATTTATAGAAGTTATTTATCCGGTTTCATGTGAGGTCAAAAAACCCTCTCAAGAGGAAGCTTGTTTTTTGTTGATGGCAGGCGATGAACTAATGCTTCCTGTCCTCTCTCTTCTCTCATAGGTATGGCCTCACATGTTTTGGTCTACCCACCGCATGTTTATCAAACGCAAAGTGCCTTATCGAGCGCGGACGAGAAACCCAGAGTCGAGGTCGACAGCTGTGCTACTCACGATAGGACCTCGCGCACCTACGTGATTGGAGTAAACCTTGGTATCGCGCGTCCCAACATCATCCCTTCAATAAAAACCACGAAAGCCCCAACAACAACAACAACATCTCGTACGAGACCCCTGAGTGGGAAGAACATATCATTGCAGGTTGCGTCCTTGACAGAGGTCCACAGTGATCTACCAGGAGAACCAGCTGAGACCCAGGGCAAGGTGCCCCTCGGTCCAACCAAGGCCCCAGAGCAGCAGGGTCTGCAGGGGGACAGCAGTGGAGCTACAGGGCCAGTCGGAGGGGGTGGAGGAAGTGGAGGGGGAGGCTGTGGCCAGACAAGCAGCAGCAGCAGTGAAGGGGGAGGAAGGGGGGAGGAGTTGGTAGAAGAGAGAGGTGGTGGTGGTGAGGGTGGTGGTGGTGGAGGAGGTTTGAACTTGACGGACAGCCCCCTGCGATGCGGGCTGAGGCGTGAGCGTGAGGAGCGCCATTGCCCAGGGAACCGCGGGAGAGCCATGCAGATAGTGGAGGACGTTTCCATGCTGCCTGCCGCCATGTTGCAAACTAATGCTGCGAACACAAACGCTGGAGGGACAGGGGTAGGAGTGGGGGTCGGGGGGGCGCCCCCTAAACAGAATGGGGCAGGGACGGGGGCGGGGACGGGGGCGCGCACCGGCACGGGGGACGGGGACTACCAGCTGGTACAGCACGAGGTCCTGTGCTCCATGAAGAACACTTACGAGGTGCTGGAGTTCCTGGGGAGGGGCACCTTCGGGCAGGTGGTGAAATGCTGGAAGAGGGGCACCGGGGAGGTGGTGGCGGTGAAGATCCTGAAGAACCACCCGTCGTACGCGCGCCAGGGCCAGATCGAGGTGGGCATCCTGGCCCGCCTGAGCGGGGAGAACGCGGACGAGCATCACCTGGTCCGGGCCTTCGAGTGCTTCCAGCACCGCAGCCACACCTGCCTGGTGTTCGAGATGCTGGAGCAGAACCTGTACGACTTCCTGAAGCAGAACAAGTTCAGCCCGCTGCCCCTGAAGGTGATCAGGCCCGTTCTGCAGCAGGTGGCCACGGCCCTGAAGAAGCTGAAAAGCCTGGGGCTGATCCACGCCGACCTCAAGCCTGAGAACATCATGCTGGTGGACCCGGTTCGGCAGCCCTACAGGGTGAAGGTCATAGACTTCGGCTCGGCCAGCCACGTGTCCAAAGCCGTGTGCTCCACCTACCTGCAGTCACGTTACTACAGGTGAGTCCGTCAACTGCTTCCTGCCTGGTTCACGGTACTTCCTGCCTGGTTCAGGGTACTTCCTGCCTGGTTTAGGGTTCAGTCCTTCAGCCTGGTTCAGGGTACTTCCTGTCTGGTTCAGGGTACTTCCTGCCTGGTTTAAGGTTCAGCGTTTAGTGTTCGAGGGTTTGATTTGTTCATCTCAATCTGTTCATGTTTTGAAGTAAATAGTGACCGCATGTCTCTGAGTTGGTTAAGCCTATCTGTCAAAATTGATTTTTGATTGATCAATAATTGCCACCACATTCATTGCACCTTTGCACTATTACTATAAATGATTGCTGCTACATAACACTTGACATTGTATTACTATTGTTATTATTGCAACCATTACTGCTGCTACCTCCGCTACCTACCCTTATGCACTGCTGTTGTCTCTGTGTTATTATGACTATATTATATTGTATTGTTGATTGTTGTTGATCGAGGAGCAAGATCCCAAAGCATTTCACTGTATCAATTACGACTGTATACGATGTACGTGACAAATACCATTTGATTTGATTTATGCTGTAGATAGAATGTTCCAACCGGCCTACAGGCCGTTCTAATGCATATATCAACATTAGCTAGTCGATGCCATGGGCAGTAGGCCTATTTCCCAAGAGTTCCCTCCCGTACAGAGCCTGGTGTACAATTCAGTACGTAGGCCCTTGATGTTTTTTTATGCAACGGGAACAAAGAGCTCTGTAATAACCTGTGCAGATTTGCACCGGGAGCTTTCTCTGGGAGCATGACAAAACGCCCTTCTCTACCGGCATACTGTCACACCCAAACGAGCGACCATTACGTAACGCGTTCCCTAGCTGGAGGAACAGCCATGTTTATATGAAGAATGTCTTGCATGCTTCTGGATTGTCAAATGGAAAGTTCCCATGGAGCGTACAGGCCCGGGGCCTTATATCGTATAATACTTTGGCTGCGTCCCTGTTTTCTGGAAAGGAAACACCCCACTACTAATATACAGGACCAGTCAAAAGTTTGCGCACACCTTCTCATTCAATGGTTTTTCTTTATTTTTTTTTTATTATTTTCTACAATGTAGCTTAATATTGAAGACATCAAAACTATGAAGGAACACATATGGAATTGTGTGTGTGTATATATATATATATATATATATATATATAT
Source organism: Argentina silus (assembly GCF_951799395.1). Lineage (NCBI taxonomy): Eukaryota > Metazoa > Chordata > Actinopteri > Argentiniformes > Argentinidae > Argentina > Argentina silus. Next base: position 2,275,672 of record NC_139657.1, on the reverse strand, counting down.
ATATATATATATATATATATATATATATATATATATATATAATAATGTATATATGTATATTATATATAATAATATATGCCATTTAGCTAACGCTTTTATCCAAAGCGGCTTACATTGCAGTGAGTGCATACATTTCAGTACATACGGTCCCAGCAGGAATCAAACCCACGACCTAAGCGTTGTTAGCGCCGTGCTCTAGTGACTGAGACACAGAGAACCACAAGTGTTTGTGGTTGAATCAGCGTTAGCAGCATAGCATAGGTTAACAGCGGTGACCCAGTTCAGTGTTGTGGTGTGGTACTTCTCAGAACACAGTGGTGGTCTGTTGAGTTGCCAGGCACAGGCACGGCCCGTTTCCTCCTATGGTCCCGGATGTATGGATGCAGCCTGTGAGGTCAGGCAGCCCAGTAAGAATGTGGCGTGCAAAAGCACATTTATTTATTTACAGACCGGAAAAAAGCATTCAGACTCTGTGTGTGTGTGTCTGTGTGTCTGTGTGTGTGTGTGTGTGTGTGTGTGTGTGTTTTTTCTCTGTGTGTGCAAGTTACACTGGACCCTGGGGGTATATTTAGAGATCTCTATATCATGGGATTGGTATGTCTCATGTTCTGTCAGCCATGTTTATCTCATAGAGAGCCGTGTCTATGATTAACTCGGTCGGGAGCCTTCTGCAATGCTGTCATCAGCAGCGTAGGCCGATGGCCTCCATGGAGAACTTCTCTTATAGTGGAGAACTTCTCTTCTCTCAGCTGTTTCTCAGTGATCCCCCATTTCCATATGCTGTGACTGAAAAAGAGTGTTGAAAAGAGTGTTGAAAAGAGTGTTGAAAAGAGTGTTGAAAAGAGTGTTGTGGAGGAAACATCCAAGCTACAACTCCCCACACAGACACAACAACAACAACAACAACAAGGCCATCAGTTGGCCCGCCAGGGGAGGCGGGCGGAGGTAGGAGTTCCTCAGAAGGGGACGGGCTCATTGTAACGCATGGAATGGAGAGTAAGTAGACCCGTCAAGCTCCTCTGCGATGTTGGAACAGGAAGGCTGTTTTGTAAACCTAGCCTTGTCATTTCAGGTGTAGAGTGAACGCCCATATGTACTTTTAATGTGCTGCCTTAAGGGTTTTCACACGTGTTACCTTGTGGGTTTTTCTCTCTCTCAGTTTTAGGTGTTGTTGTCAGTCTGGTTAAAAGACCTTAAGCATGATACAGAGCTGCCTGAAATAGCCTCGAGACGGTGTTCGGTGTAGTCTGACTGTAGACGGTTCCACGTATGACAATGAGCCCGTCCTCCGATTTCTACCTCCGCCAGCCTCCACGGAGGCCCACGGTACGTGTGAACGTGTGAACACACCTGCGCACCTGTGTGAAGCCTCCTCGTTTAGCCTCCGTGTAGGAGTTTCCACTCCTCTTCCCCGGCGATGATGTAATCCTCAGTGAGAGTACAGTGAGCTGCTCTCTGTGGCCGGTGCTTTGACAGTGTTTGCACAGAGAGAGGTTATCAGTGGAGTGGATCAAGAGGAACTGGGTCTGCCCAGCTGGAGGGGGGAGCTGAGACGGTGGTGGTGGTGTGTGTGTTTCATAAGAGGGGTGTTACCTTGCTGTGCCTGCTGCTTGTTATTGCCATATGGCTTAGCCTTAAGCTCTGTTATGCTTAGTAAATCAATTTCACTAAATGGCTATTTGATCAACCAGAAACTGTGGTGTCTGCGTGTGTAGATTTAATGCTACTCTTTTAACTCCTACGTGTTCTAGGCTTTTTAACACTCCAATGTTTAACACACTAAATCTGAAATTCATTCCATAGATTTGGAATGTGCAGCGGTTGCTGTCGGGCGTCTGAGAATGATGTGAACAGGGTTGTCCTCAGTTGCCTTTGTTTGTTGCCTACCAGTCCTACACTGTTTACCAAACACACCTCATTGTTTTCTTCTGTTGAGACGTGGTTACCTAGTAGGCCTACCATAAGCACACAAAGGCCATTGATTGACTAACTGTCAGTTTGTCACAGATTTAGCGACCATAATGAGCCCTGATGAAGAGTAGCTTTACTTAGTCATGTTTGTAATGTATGCGTGGTTGTCATGACAAAGCAAGCACACTTCTTCTGTATGGGCAGTGGGGGGGTTTACAGAGTCTCGCCCTCAGGGGGAAAGAGGACCTGTCGAATTCCTCTCTACAGTGTTGTAACAGGAAGGCTGTTTTGCAAACCTAGCCTTGTCACGTCACGTGTAGAGAAAACGCCCACATATACTCTCATGTGCTGCCTACGGTTTTCACACGTGTTACCTTGTGGGGGACTTCTCTCTATTGGTTTTGGGAGCTGTTGTTGTTGTTGTTGTTGTTGTCAGTTTGGTTCAAGGAGCACAGGAGAGACCTTGTGCATGATACAGTGCTTCTTGAAATAGGCTTCAGAAGGTGTTTAGTGTGGCCTGACTGTACATGGTGAGCTGCTGGCACCAGCCTTAGTAAAAGATGCCAGAGAAGCAAATCCCTGTTGGGTCACGCTGTCTTTAGCTTAAGGTTGGGTCGTCTAGTTTGGGCTGATTTCGGATCCGTTCTGTGAATCGAAGTGTGACTGGATGTACTGGATAATCCGTGGCTAATTTTCGTGTGTGTTCTCGGAATTGGCCTCAACAGCTGGGGCGTGTTTTTTTTTGTGTGTGTGTTTTCGCCGCACTGCTTTTCAGGACGGAGGGGGCAGATGTGCCCAGGTGTGATGAAACCTCGGCTGTGTTCCAACATGCATTCCAGCACTATCTAGAGCGCGTGCGGACGCTATACGGTCCAGACAAGAGCCCCAAGAATGCATTTTGGAACACATCCCTGGTCTCTCTCCTCCGTGCAGTGTCAGTGCGGGCCGCCAGTCTTTGATCTCTGACATAACAACAGTCAGGAAGGTCCAGGTGACCAGGTGTCAGTGACCAGTTTTATTTAACCTTTATTTGTACAGGGGAAACACACCGAGGCCAAGCCCTCTCTGGCAGGTACACCCTGTCCACAATATCAAATACAATTACCCAACGACTCGTACACAACTATACAACACAGTGAAATACAGGAATAAATATGTCATATAAAACCACTGTTATTACATCTGGCTTGGCCTGACTGGGCCTCCTCTCCAGTATGGCTCAGGTCTCCAGAGTATGAAAGGTCTGGTGGACCAACGCTTCAAACTTGGCCTTCATTGCATTT
>NC_139657.1:2212478-2267478 GCF_951799395.1 Argentina silus | reverse complement strand
CGGGCAGCTTCTGGAAAGGCAGGTCGCTGCCGAAGCTTTTATCACACTGCCAGAGTTCAGTTATGAACGGTATGCTGTCCCCGCTCTGCTGGGTGTGGGTGCCACCCCCCCCTCCCCACACACACACACACACACAGACACACACACTACGTTCATTTTCTAAATATCATTGTTGGGCAACAACATATTTGGTCAGCTTATTTAGTTATGTAATGAGGTCTGCTTAATGTCGTTCTCTATTTCTATTGGCAGTAGAAGCAGTGTTAAGTTAGTATTCCTGTTTCTAGTCGCTGTTTCTGTTTTAGGACACCGTGGCGTCTGTAAATGTAACATGTGTTAGACTTCCTGCATGTTTGGAGCAATGGAGGTGAAAGACAGGCCCATTTTTAAATGCATGTGTGAGTGGCACTGTAGTGCAGTGGAGGCTGGTGGAGGTAGGAATCGGAAGACAGGCCCATTTTTAAATGCATGGGATGGAAGGATGAATGGTATCAGACACGCGTGTCCCAGCCCCCCCTGGTTCTGGAGGACGTGTCCCAGCCCCCCCTGGTTCTGGAGGACGTGTCCCAGCCCCCCCTGGTTCTGGAGGACGTGTCCCAGCCCCCCCTGGTTCTGGAGGACGTGTCCCAGCCCCCCCTGGTTCTGGAGGACGTGTCCCAGCCCCCCCTGGTTCTGGAGGACGTGTCCCAGCCCCCCCTGGTTCTGGAGGACGTGTCCCAGCCCCCCCTGGTTCTGGAGGACGTGTCCCAGCCCCCCCTGGTTCTGGAGGACGTGTCCCAGCCCCCCCTGGTTCTGGAGGACGTGTCCCAGCCCCCCCTGGTTCTGGAGGACGTGTCCCAGCCCCCCCTGGTTCTGGAGGACGTGTCCCAGCCCCCCCTGGTTCTGGAGGACGTGTCCCAGCCCCCCCTGGTTCTGGAGGACGGGGAAAGTACACCCCTGTTCTGCAGCAGAGATAAGATACCAAGATTAGCTGTCTGGAGGATTCATGTTATTTTTCATGTTACACCCAGTGACCCCTGTTAGGGTGTCTCAACGTTAGTCTGACGTAGTCCAGCACGCTTGGTGATGATCAGCTGTTTAGATTGAGATTATGCATCCCTTGAGGCAGAGTATTCTGGGCCCAGCAGGATGAGAGAACACAATGTCCCAAGAGGCAGTGTGAGAACAGCCCTGGAGTTGGAACGGTTCTCTCCAGTGATGGGGGGGGGGGGGGGGGGGGGGGGAGGAGAAGGACAGAGAAAGGGGGACAGAGAAAGAGAGAGAGGGACAGAGAGAGAGAGAGAGGGACAGAGAAAGAGAGAGAGGGACAGAGAGAGAGAGACAGAGAGAGTGACTGTCTGTCTGTGTCTCCATGGTCCCAGCTGTGCTGCTACTGACATCAGTTGAGGAAACCCTCAGCTCCTCACAGCAACCCCTAACCCCCCCCCCCCCCCTTCCCCCCTCCTCAATCCCCATTCCCCTGACATTCCCCCTTGAGTGTTTATTTTGGTAGTTTAAGTTTAGTTAGGGCTTCAGTGGCCTTACTCACAGGCTTACGGACAGGGGATCAGGCCTTGCTCACACGCTTGTGGAGGACGTGTGCTTTGCTGTTTTCCCCCCTCGAACAGCTGCAGAACTCCCCTCCCCCTCAGGGACACTGATACCAAGGTCTGTGGTCAGTGCTCAGGGTATCTCTGTCCCGCAGGGCAGGCCGGTGGAGGCCGGTGGAGGCCGGGGGAGGCCGGTGGAGGCCGGGGGAGGCCGGTGGAGGGGGAGGCCGGGCGGATCGTTAGAATGCACGGAACGGAATGGGGAACGGCATCAAACGCGTGTTAATTCCTCATTCCGCTCCATGCATTACAGCGGGTCCCGCCCGTCCTCCGATGTCTACCTCCACCAGCCTCCCCTGCTGTCACTGTAGCGTAGATTAGAGGAACCCTCTCTCTGGAGATGAGGGGGTTACCCCCCCGCCCCCTTTTAGAGACTTCCTGTTTCTGTCAGCAGGAAGCAGATTATTTGCGTGTAATCCTCTGTGATGATTTGTTTGACTTGTGTGATACAAGCCAACGTGGTCATGGATCTCTCCGGAAACGACCCCTACTAGTCCACTAGTCCCTTGACTATGGCGTATGTCTGGGAGGATTGGATCGGTAAACAAGCTGTTTCTCGTCCTGACAAGGGCCTTTCTCCTTTGGCAAACTGTAGTCGTTTTTTTTTTTTTTTTTTAACCACGATGGATTACAAAAATGAAGTTTGAAGATGTTATTGGGTTCATGGCAGCGTACATGGGGAAGAGTGGCCCAGAACATGTTGTAATATGACTTGACGGGCTAGAGTGTGAGTGAGCTGAAAGTACACTTTGTACAAGAGTGATATTCCCCTCCCTCTATCCCCCCCCTCTCCTCCTCCTCCTCCTCTATTCCCGTTTTTTAAAGAGCCGTAAAGATTTACTAACGAGGGAATAGAGAAGTCAGTGTGCCTCTGCCCCCGTTGACACCGACCAAGTTGACACCACCTACTCCGACCAAGCCATCGTTTCTATTTTCAGCCTCCAAAAAACTGAAGTTGAAATGTTTTGAGTTTCTCTCTCTTTGTTCCGCCGTCCTTTTGCCTTTACACATTAACTCCACTTCCTGCTCTTTGAGGAGCGACAGGAAATGCTTAATTGTCACTTCCTCCTTCCAACCCGGGGGGGGGGGGGGATAAAAAAAACTCAGCAGATTTCCTGTAAAACCTTTTTTTTATTTTTTTTTATTGTTTAACAGGTGGTGTTAAATAATAAGATTTGCAGTAAAATCTCAGCTGTCTAGAAAATAGATCCACGTCTGTCCGTCTCACCGCCTCTTGACCATCCCATAATACCCTGAGGGTGTGAGACACAACACTGTATGATCCACATCAGTAGAGGCTGGCGGAGGTAGAAATCGGAGGACAGGCACATGTGTCAGACACACTTGTCTGATACCATCCCTCATTCCTTTCCGTGCATCACAATGAGCCCGTCCTCCGATTTTCTACCTCCGCCAGCCTCCCCTGATGCACATAATACTGCACGGTGCAGCAGGCCAACGCTGACCGTCTCCTCAGAAAGCTAATACTGAGCATTCAGACCCCCTGTGGATGTACCAGCAGCTAGGCTAAAGCTGCATGAGCCCTCCAGCTGTCGCAGGCCAGGCCAGGCCAGGGCTGGATATAGAGCTGGATATAGGGCTGGATATAGGCCTAGGTAGAGCACGTATGGATATAGGCCTAGGTAGAGCACGTATGGATATAGGCCTAGGTAGAGCACGTATATCTGCACATATCTGCTCTGTGTGTCTGTGTCTCCCTCCTGTCTCCCTCCTGCTGTGCTGGTTAAGCCAAGCTGTCGACAGGTCAAAATAACCTCCGCTGATGATGCGAGAGGGTGTCCCATGGTTACGATGTCTGATAACTAGGCTGGTGGTGATGATGATGATGATTATTATTATTAGGCGGATGATAATAATAATTATGATTAGACAATGATTTTAGGATGATGATGATGATGATGGTGATTATTAGGCTGCTGCTGCTGAAGATGATGATGATGATGGTGGTTATTAGGCTGCTGCTGCTGAAGATGATGATGATGAGTGTGGTGATTATGATGGTGGTTATTAGGCTGATGATGATGGTGGTGATTAGACTACCTGTAGATGTCTGAAAGATACAGCACGCCCACTCTTCAGATGGTGAAGTAGGACCTTGAAGTTGCTGATTTTCACTTTTCCTTGTTTTGTGACTGAGACGTCTTGGCTTTGTGTTCCAGCCAGGGCTGCTGTACAGTAGCGCTCCCTGGGACTGTGGCTCGTGGGTCAGACTTCACCTCCCGTTTGGCATCTAGTTTAGATAAGTAGCCTATTTGTACCCTGTCACTGGTTTATCACACACACCCTGGCCCTTCTGGGGTTGTTTTTCAGCGTTTAAACACACGCACACACACACGCACACACACACGCACACACACACACACACACACACACACACACACACACACACTCTCACTCTCACACACACACACTGTCTCACACACACTCAAACACACACACACACACACTCTCACTCTCACTCTCACACACACACACACACACACTCAAACACACACACATACACACTCTCACACAAACAGACAGACAGACATTTCCTGTCAGTGGGAGGTAGTTTAGCCGGGGGGGAGAAACGTGTTAAGCGGAGTGATGACAGTTGGTACGTCACCGGCGACCTCGCGTGTCACCCACTAATGGCCTCTCAGCGGCGGCATCACGGTGTCGCTGCGTTGCTACCCACCCACGGTCGCTAGGCAGCAGATGTTTCCTCTGTTGTCAAGGCAGCCGTCGTCGTCGTCGTGCTCCTGCATAGCCTTCGTTCTAAACCGAGAGCTCCGTCTCTGATTGGGTCACGGTTTTAAATGTTAATGGACCCCCCTCCCCGCGGTGTGTGTGTGTGCAGAATCACCCCCCCGATGGCCAACGGCACTCAGGCCTGATTAGATTGTGTGTTTCAGCGTTTGCGCGGGGCTAACATTAGCCTTGTTCTACGCAACCTCTGCGTTTGGGACCTCTGACTTTGTGTGCGTGTGCGCCCTTACTGAAGTTTTCCATAAGATGTGATGTCATTTCCCTGCCCTGGCGTTTTATTTGTGTGTGTTCCATATCCTGCCTCCACTTGAGTAAATCAAGCGCTTTTTTTGCGTGTCAGTGCTCTCTAGTCTGAGAGGACGGTTGCTGAAACTACCTCTGTCCCCTCTAACCTCTCCTCCCTACCCCAGAGCTCCAGACCTCTCTCCTCCTGTTCTTCTGCTCCCTACCCCAGAGCTCCAGACCTCTCTCCTCCTGTTCTTCTCCTCCCAACCCCAGAGCTCCAGACCTCTCTCCTCCTGTTCTTCTCCTCCCTACCCCAGAGCTCCAGACCTCTCTCCTCCTGTTCTTCTGCTCCCTACCCCAGAGCTCCAGACCTCTCTCCTCCTGTTCTTCTCCTCCCTACCCCAGAGCTCCAGACCTCTCTCCTCCTGTTCTTCTCCTCCCTACCCCAGAGCTCCAGACCTCTCTCCTCCTGTTCTTCTCCTCCCTACCCCAGAGCTCCAGACCTCTCTCCTCCTGTTCTTCTCCTCCCTACCCCAGACCTCCATCCCCCTCTCTAACCTCTCTCCTCCTGTTCCTCTCCTCCCTACCCCAGAGCTCCAGACCTCTCTCCTCCTGTTCTTCTCCTCCCTACCCCAGAGCTCCAGACCTCTCTCCTCCTGTTCTTCTCCTCCCTACCCCAGAGCTCCAGACCTCTCTCCTCCTGTTCTTCTCCTCCCAACCCCAGAGCTCCAGACCTCTCTCCTCCTGTTCTTCTCCTCCCAACCCCAGAGCTCCAGACCTCTCTCCTCCTGTTCCTCTCCTCCCTACCCCAGACCTCCATCCCCCTCTCTAACCTCTCTCCTTCTGTTCCTCTCCTCCCTACCCCAGAGCTCCAGAGATCATCCTGGGCCTGCCGTTCTGTGAGGCCATAGACATGTGGTCCTTGGGCTGCGTCATCGCTGAGCTCTTCCTGGGCTGGCCCCTCTACCCAGGAGCGCTGGAGTACGACCAGGTAAGACAACACACCTGTAGACCTAGGCTCTGTAAAGAAACAACCACTAGTCAACACACCTGTAGACCTAGGCTCTGTAAAGAAACAACCACTAGTCAACACACCTGTAGACCTAGGCTCTGTAAAGAAACAACCACTAGCCCCTACTCCCTAGCCCCTACTCCCTAGCCCCTACTCCCTAGCCCCTGCTCCCTAGATTCTATTCCCTAGACACTACTACATATACAGCCATCATACCTGTAGACCAAAGCTCTGTCCAGAAACCACCTCTAGCCCCTGCTCCCTAGCCCCTGCTCCCTAGCCCCTACTCCCTAGCCCCTGCTCCCTAGCCCCTGCTCCCTAGACACTTTGTAAGCCAAGCCAAGCCAAGGCGCTCCACCCACCTCCACGGCCAAAGCAAGCAGGCTGCCAAGAGAGCACTCCTGCCAGAGAGGAAAAACAACCGCCACGTCAAAGGAGAACAATACCGGTGAAACGGACAGAGACGGACCAGCGTAGCAGGGGTTGGAGCTTCTCCAGTACCCTCGTACAACCAGGGTCTCTGATGTCTCTGCATTGTGCTCCTACATGAGGACGGTTAAAGCCTCCCTCCCTCTCTCCCTCCCTCCCTCCCTCAGTGGGTTATTTTCCTATTGAAACCCTGTTTGTTATGCTGGTTAGTTCTCTCCTAACAGGGAGGCTTACGAAATACAAAGTAGCTGATCTGGATAATAATTATACAGGAAATTGGCTTGGGTCTTGGCTTATTATTTCCCACAGACCAATAACTCCACAATTGTGACTTTGAGTCCCCCGGCTTACAGGGGAGACCATGGGAAAGCGTGCATGTGTGCGTGTGCGTGTGTGTGTGTGCGCGCATGTGCGTGCATGGCGGTGAGTGTAGAGAGAGAGAGAGAGAGAGAGAGAGAGAGAGAGAGAGTGAGTGAGTGTATGTGTGTGTGTGTGTGTGTGTGTGTGTGAGAGAGAGAGAGGTGTTTAGGGGACAGGAAAGGGGAGGGGGGGTGTCATATTTGGGTCCAGTGGTCATTTGGACCGTGCCCAGGCCAGGCAGCAGGGCTTTGCTGACCATGGTGAGCCCCCTGACTGCTCCACCACGCCAGCGCTGGGTCCAGTTCCATGCCACACAGCAAAATGTATTTATAAAACCAAAGCCTGATGCTAGACACACACACACACACACACACACACACACACACACACGCGCGCACTTGTGTACGTACTCACACACTCAACACACACGCTGACGCACGCACGCAAACACACACACACACACACTTGCGTACGTACTCACACACTCAATACACACACACTGACGCACGCACGCAAACACACACACACACTACACACACACTCCCCACCCCCCCCCCCCCCCCCCCCCCGGCCTGCACCATCAGCAGGTTCTCACTTCAGTGGTCGCTCTGTGTTTGTGCAGCGTTGTGGCAACCCTGACTGAGTCTCTATAACATCCAAATCATTTAACAGCCATAAACACAGCCAGTTGAACTGGCTGGATCTGGAGCTCACTATGTAGCAGAGAGATGCCGATGAGGGAGGGGGGGGAGCGAGAGAGAGGTAGGGAGGGGGAGGTAGAGAGAGAGAGGTAGGGAGAGGGGGAGGTAGAGAGAGGTAGGGAGAGGGGGAGGTAGAGAGAGAGAGAGAGAGAGGTAGGGGGAGAGAGAGATGGGGGTGAGAGAGAGAGATATGGGGTGAGAGAGATATGGGGAGAGGGAGGGAGAGAGATATGGGGAGAGAGAGAGAGATGGGGTGAGAGAGGGAGGGAGGGAGGGAGAGAGATATGGGGTGAGAGAGAGAGAGATGGGGAGAGGGAGGGAGAGATATGGGGAGAGAGAGGGAGGGAAGGAGGGAGGGAGGGAGGGAGAGAGAGATGGGGTGAGGGAGTTGGTGAAAAACAGGGAGAGGAAGAGAGAGCCCTGGTGTCTCCTGATCTAACCTTATTGCATGCCTGGTCTCGAAGCTCAGATCAGCTCTGAGGCAGAGAGAGCGTTTTGGCTTGGAGAGGGTAGCTGTGGCTAGCCTGGGAGAGATGGGAGCCAGCCAGCTATGACTTGGCTGGGACAGAAGGTAGCTGTGGTTGGCCTGGGGAGATGGGAGCTAGCTAACTAGCTATGGTTTGGCCGGGAGAGGGAGCTATCTAGTTATGTGTGGCCTGGCAGAAGGTAGCTAGCTAGTTATCACTTGGTTGGGATAGGGAGGCGGTGGCTGGCCTGGGAGAGGTGGTACAGTAGTTAGCTAGCTATGGCTTAGCTAGGAGAGAGGGTAACTAACTATGACTTAGCTAGGAGAGAGGGTAACTAGCTATGGCTTAGCTAGGAGAGAGGGTAACTAACTATGACTTAGCTAGGAGAGAGGGTAACTAACTATGACTTAGCTAGGAGAGAGGGTAACTAGCTATGACTTAGCTAGGAGAGAGGGTAACTAACTATGACTTAGCTAGGAGAGAGGGTAACTAACTATGACTTAGCTAGGAGAGAGGGTAACTAACTATGGCTTAGCTAGGAGAGAGGGTAACTAAAAGAGAGGGTAACTAACTATGACTTAGCTAGGAGAGAGGGTAACTAACTATGGCTTAGCTAGGAGAGAGGGTAACTAACTATGACTTAGCTAGGAGAGAGGGTAACTAACTATGACTTAGCTAGGAGAGAGGGTAACTAACTATGACTTAGCTAGGAGAGAGGGTAACTAGCTATGACTTAGCTAGGAGAGAGGGTAACTAACTATGACTTAGCTAGGAGAGAGGGTAACTAAAAGAGAGGGTAACTAACTATGACTTGGCTAGGAGAGAGGGTAACTAACTATGACTTAGCTAGGAGAGAGGGTAACTAAAAGAGAGGGTAACTAACTATGACTTAGCTAGGAGAGAGGGTAACTAACTATGACTTAGCCTTTCTGAGAAAGAGGCTCTACTGGCTTTCCTGTCAGGGACAGATGCTAACATGCAGCTCTCCTTGTCTTTGTTCCTCTGTCAACAGCGTCACTCCCAAGAGAGATCTGGTGTCAACACATGTAACAATATAGTCTGGTTGCTTGTCATTGTGATGATTGTGAGCAACAATGACGATAAAGTTATCCATTTTTACTTGACTAATTTAATTAGATGGCCTTGACCAACCTGAACTGCATAGGGCACAGGGTTCTTTGCTTGGTAGAGTTCCCAGGGTTCTTTGCTTGGTAGAGTTTCCTGGGTTCCTTGTGCTTTTATCTACCTTCCCTACGTGGTATCGGAAAGGTTGCCATGGCGTTTTAGGAGCAGAGTACGTCTGTCCTTGGCACTTCAAATCCTCTCGGTGCGTCTGCGTCGTGGCCGAGCAGCAAAGGTTGAAGAAGCGTCTGATGACCCTCTCTCCTGACACGACGCTGACTAAGCCAGGGTGAATCACTCTCACATGAGCTCCTTCAGAAGATGTCTGTGTGTCTTCAGGCACAGACCTCATTGTACAACGCAGGCCAGCAGTGAACCAAGTCCATCGGAGGGTAACCTCCAAGTCACCTTACGATTAGCTTGAATTATAAGAGACGCACGCATGCACACACACACACACACACACGCACACACACACACACTCACTCTGGTTAATGCATAAGTGTCTTTCTCCTGGTGAGATGTTTGGGAGGGCAGGAATACCACTGTGTCTCTGTCAGGGTCCTAGTGGAGGGTGACAGAATGTCTTTAATGGGAAATGTGCTTGACACCTCAGTGTCACACACACACACACACACACACACACACACACACACACTGTACACAAAGCACACATCACACAGGGCTTCCCAGGCAGACCGGCAGGGGCTGTCTCCATATGCCATCTCCTGCAGTGCTGATCTGCACCTATCACTGTTCTGCTTCTTCTAACCAATCCTCTGTCAGTGGAATTGGTACTTTAGGAAATAGTGTTACGTTATTTTTCATGGGAGAAAAACTATACCGGTCTGAATGGATATTTGATTGATTGATTGATTGATTGATAAGTGAATGCTGTGGATCTGGAGAAGTATGTTTGGAGGTGAAGTGTCCTGGAAGCTCAGTGTGTGCTTCGCTGAGATGAGCTTCTTAAAGGACCTGAGACGTGGGTGAATGATGTCCTGTCGCAGTTATGGACGAGTGGGTTCTAGAGCGAGATGGAAAATGTTTCCTATTCTATAATACTCTCATTTCCTCCCCCTCCTCTCTCTCTCTCCCCCTCTCTTTCTCTCTCTCTCCCCCTCTCTCTTTCACTCTCTCTTTCTCTCTCTTTCTCTTTCTCTCTCCCCTCTCTCTTTCACTCTCTCTCTCTCCCCCTCTCTCTTTCACTCTCTCTTTCTCTCTCTCTCTTTCTCTTTCTCTCTCTCCCTCTCTCTTTCTCTCTCTCCCCCTCTCTTTCTCTCTCTCCCCCTCTCTCTTTCACTCTCTCTCTCTCTCTCTCCCCCTCTCTCTCTCTCTTTCACTCTCTCTCTCCCCCTCTTTCTCTCTCTCCCCCTCTCTCTTTCACTCTCTCTCTCTCTCTCCCCCTCTCTCTCTCTCTCCCCCTCTCTCTTTCACTCTCTTTCTCTCTATTCTCCCTCCCTCTCGCTTTTTCTCTCTCTTCCCCCCCTCTCCCCCCCTCTATCTTTCTTCCCCTTCTCTCCTTCTCTCTCCCTGTTCGACGACACAAGCCTTCGGCACAAGTAGCCTAGCCCCTACCCAGAGACGGTTTGATCTGAGGCAATATTCTGTGCAACAAGCCGCACAACCAGACACCAAAGATCCTTCCTGGCAAGAGCCCTCAAGCTAAGCAAGTGACATTCTCCGTCACTGGAGTCATTTTGATATGCCTATTCTTTTTATATTTGCTGTGTGTTGACTCATTTGCTGATGCACTGCACCGTCCGTATACAGAACGGGTAGATCGATTATTTATGTTTACCTGTTTTAAAAATTGTGTTTGTGACATCACATGTTGTGTGTCTTCTGCAGATGTACCAAGATGTTCAAATAAACTTAAACCTAAACTCCCTCCATCTCTCCCTCCCTCCTTCCCTCCCTCCTTCCCTCCCTCCTCCCCTCTCTCCTTCCCTCCCTCCTTCCCTCCCTCCTCCCCTCTCTCCTTCCCTCCCTCCTTCCCTCTCTCCTTCCCTCCCTCCTTCCCTCCCTCCTTCCCTCTTCTCCTTCCCTCTCTCCTTCCCTCCCTCCTTCCCTCTTCTCCTTCCCTCTCTCCTTCCCTCCCTCCTTCCCTCTCTCCTTCCCTCCCTCTCTCGGTAGATCCGCTACATCTCCCAGACTCAGGGGCAGCCGGGGGAGCAGCTGCTCAACGTGGGGACCAAGACGTCCCGCTTCTTCTGCAAAGAGTCTGACTCACCCTACGCTGCCTGGAGAATCAAGGTACACACACACACACACACACTATATACACATATATAGTCTGACTCACCCTTCCCTGCCTGGAAAATCAAGGTACACACACACTCATCACACCCTCCTTCCCCTTATCTTCAAAACACGGTTATGGTGGAACATGAAAACATCCTGTACTAATTATTATTTATTTATTTTCTTCTAATTTGGCCTACGATTCCGCCTTATTCCCATTCTACTGCGTCCCTTATTCCCATTCTACTGCGTCCCTTATTCCCATTCTACTGTGTCCTTTATTCCCATTCTACTGCGTCCCTTATTCCCATTCTACTGCGTCCCTTATTCCCATTCTACTGTGTCCCTTATTCCCATTCTACTGTGTCCTTTATTCCCATTCTACTGCGTCCTTTATTCCCATTCTACTGCGTCCCTTATTCCCATTCTACTGCGTCCCTTATTCCCATTCTACTGTGTCCCTTATTCCCATTCTACTGTGTCCCTTATTCCCATTCTACTGTGTCCTTTATTCCCATTCTACTGCGTCCCTTATTCCCATTCTACTGTGTCCCTTATTCCCATTCTACTGTGTCCTTTATTCCCATTCTACTGCGTCCCTTATTCCCATTCTACTGTGTCCCTTATTCCCATTCTACTGTGTCCTTTATTCCCATTCTACTGCGTCCCTTATTCCCATTCTACTGTGTCCCTTATTCCCATTCTACTGCGTCCCTTATTCCCATTCTACTGTGTCCCTTATTCCCATTCTACTGTGTCCCTTATTCCCATTCTACTGTGTCCTTTATTCCCATTCTACTGTGTCCCTTATTCCCATTCTACTGTGTCCTTTATTCCCATTCTACTGTGTCCCTGCAGACGACAGAGGAGCATGAGAAGGAGACGGCGCTGAAGTCAAAAGAGGCCAGGAAGTACATCTTCAGCTGTCTGGATGACATAGCACACGTGAGTACCGGGTCACGACTGGGCTGTCTCAGCGTTTCAGGCCTGAGGTGCGTCCTCCGCGTTTCTCTACTCCCATACAATGTCTGAGGTGTGTCCTCTGCGTTTCTCTACCCCTGTACAAGGCCTGAGGTGGTGTCCTTGTGTCTTTGATTATTATTATTATTTTTTTTATTTTATTTTTATTGATTATAATTACAGTTGTTCTATTCATTATTGTGATATGGTTGTGCTGAACTGTCAAAGCACTTAGAGCTCCATAGTCTGTATGAAAGGTGATATGCAAATAAAGTTGTTATTATTATTATTATTGTATGGGGAGCAGGGGAGGCTGGCGGAGGTAGAAATCGGAGAATGGGCTCATTGTAACGCAGGGAAGGAGGAACGGTGTCAAACACGTGTATTTGATACCGTTCCTCATTCCGTTCCGTGCATCACAACGGATCCGTCCTCCGTTTTCTACCTCCGAAGGGATCAGTAAAACCAAGGTTATGGATTTTTTTAATTCTTTAAGTTTTCATTAGTATTATTTTTTTTAAATCTTCAACAGCTCTTGCACCCAGCGTGACGTCTATGACAATTACATCTTAATCAGCATTGATTTTTCCAATTAATTCAAGTTAAAAAAATAAATTAAAAAAATAAAATGTTTTATATAAATTCTATTAAACTTCAATAGCTTTTAAACACAGTGGGACATGTCTATGACAATTAAATGTTTTTAATCAGGGCCAGAAGGAGAAAAATCTACAACTTTTATTTTTTTAGTTAGTTCAAGTTTTTTTAAATGTATTTTTTAATTATTTTTTAAATCCTCAATAGCTCTCAAGTTAAAACGACTTTTTAACATTCCCTATAGTTCCATTGCACACAGATGTTTCTAGGTCCATCAGAGTACCTTGACCCAGATAATTCTGGATTTTTCATAATGCAATCATAGCCACGCCACTGTGTTCAGAAGCCCTGGGGAGAACCCTGCAGACATTCACGTCCCTCCTTCTCCCTCCTCCTCCCTCCCTCTCCCTCTTCTCCCTCCTCCTCCCTCCCTCTCCCTCCCTCTCCCTCCTTCTCCCTCCTTCTCCCTCCTTCTCCCTCTTCTCCCTCCTCTCCCTCCTTCTCCCTCTTCTCCCTCCTTCTCCCTCCCTCTCCCTCTTCTCCGTCCTTCTCCCTCCTCCTCCCTCCTTCTCCCTCCTCCTCCCTCCTTCTCCCTCCCTCTCCCTCCTCCTCCACCTCCTCCTCCTCCTCCCTCCCTCTCCCTCCCTCTCCCTCTTCTCCTCCTCCCTCCTCCTCCCTCCTTCTCCCTCCTCCTCTCCCTCCTCCCTGCGTGCAGGTGAACCTGGTGTTGAACATGGAGGGCAGCGACCTGCTGGCAGAGAAGGGTGACCGGAGGGAGTTTGTGAGCCTGCTGAAGACCATGCTGCTGATCGACGCTGAGAAGAGGATCGCCCCCTCCGACGCCCTGAACCACCCCTTCGTCACCATGCAGCACCTGCTGGATTACCCACACAGCAATCAGTATGTCCTACCTTACCCTGTACTGTACCTGTCAAACTACAGCAATCAGTATGTCCTACCTTACCCTGTACTGTACCTATCAAACTACAGCAATCAGTATGTCCTACCTTACCCTGTACTGTACCTGTCAAACTACAGCAATCAGTAGGTCCCTCCTACCTTAGCCTGTACTGTACCTGTCAAACTATAGCAATCAGTATCACCTATCTACCTTATCCTGTACTGTACCTATCAAACTACAGCAGTCAGTATCACCTATCTACCCTAACCTGTACTGTACCTATCAAACTATAGCAGTCAGTATGTCCTACCTTATCCTGTACTATACCTATCAAAGCAATCAGTATGACCTGTCTACCTTATCCTGTACCCAGAGCCACATACACCTCTACCCTCCATCTGTGTAACCACAGCAAACAGTGTCTCCTCTACCTTCCACTACACCTCCCACCCAACTACAGCACCGTCCTCACAACTGTTGTAATGAAACCTGTTCCCTGTTGAACGGGCTCTTGCTCGTAGATCCAACTCCTCACCGTCCCGTCTCCCCCCCCCCTCCTCCCTCCAACACCTCCTCACCGTCCCGTCTCCCCCCCCCTCGTTCTCTTCCTCGTTCTCTTCCTCGTCCTCTCCAGCGTCCAATCGTGTTTCCACATCATGGACGTCTGTCACTCGCGGCCCAACACGTACGACACGATGAACCGCAACAAGGCCCCGGCGTTCCCCCGGCCCCCCGTCCCCTCCAACGCCCCCGCAGGCCTGCCCCTGGCCTTCAACAAGATGGCCTCCGTTCACTCTCAGGTGAGGCCCGCTCCTGTCGGACAGCAGGAATGTGTTTGTGGTGGAGAAGGTTTGCATAGGGTTTGGTTTCTACTGAATTGACAGTGTCACCGAAAAGCCACTGGACACTGGACACCAGTGGAGGCTGGCGGAGGTAGACATCGGAGGACGGGCTCATTGTTGCACTATTGCTATTGTATATTATATTGTATTGCTGATTTGTTGATTGCTGTCGACTGTTGTTGTCGAGCGAGGAGCAAGATCCCAAAGCATTTTAAATGTCAGTTACAGCTGTACGTGATGTTCATGACAAATAAAATTAGATTTTATTTGATTTAATTGTAAAGCATTATACTGGGCCTGTCCTCCAATTTCTGCCTCTGCTCCTTTTTTTCTTTTCCATCTTACGTATTACAAATAGATGAGATACCAACTTGACTTCGAGATTGACCTCTCATTGAACCAATATCGCCACCTACTGGAAGGTTTACGCCACTGCGTTGTACTCAAGCAGTTATAATTCAATTCAATCTGAAATGAATCGCTAACAGAGAATCGATACTATAACACCCCTTCCCCCGCCCCCCTCCCTCCACACAGGCCATGACACAGTCAGCCCCCTCTGTGATGCACCCTGGGATGGCGCTGCAGACAGGAAACAGTCAGTTCGGCTGCAATGACTCCTTCCAGCCCGCCCTCATCCTCTGCCCCCCTAACATGCAAGGTAAGGGAGCTTCCCAGAAGACATTCAGAACAATCCCAAATCAAGACTGGGTTTCAGTCGCACAGGACGTGCTGATGTGTCCATGCTCATGTCTGATGAGATGTTGTGCACCTCTTGTTTGTTGCAGGTAACCCCAACCAGCCGCCTGGGTATTCCGTAAGGATGGACAGCACCATCCCACTGGTGACCCAAGCCCCTCCCATGCAGCCCCTACAGATGAGGCCAGGGGTCATGGCACAGGTGAGACAGTCACAACCTGACATGGTGATGTCTGACACTGTACTTCAGGGTTCTAGAAAAATCCTTTGTCTAGCATTGTGACTGCCAATGGCCCGTGGTCCGAGCATTGATTACTTTATCTTATGATGACTGATGGACAGATGAGTCACTTACTTAAACAAATGTATCTGCTAAATGCCATACATGTAAATGTAAAAATGTAACCTAACAAATCGATTGGTCTTCCGTGTTTGTGTCCTGCAGCCGTGGCCCAGCCGAGGCCAGCAGATCCTGGTCCCGGCCTGGCAGCAGGTGGCCCCCCCTCCCCCTCCCCCTCCTCCACCCACCTCTCTGGCATCTGACACTGTGGCTGGCCCACAGAGGATCAGCGACTGGGGGTGAGCTACTCGCTCTGTGCTTGATTAGAAATGTCTTGTGTAGAGTCTTTGCGATGCTCCGTTCTACACGGGAGATGCACGCGCTGCCTGTTCTACATCATATGTTTTTATCTGAAAGTTCTGTACACAAGCTTGTTTGAGAAAGGTGTGCCCACCGTAGCCTTCTTCTCTGAGTGAATCAATAACCTAAGATAAGAAACAAAACATGAGCACACTGGCTTTTCTTGCTACACCAAATGCTCCACATCTACAGCACCAGTCAAAGGTTTGGACACACCTTGCCAAGAGTGTGCAAAGCTGTCATCAAAGCAAAAGGTGGCTACTTTGAAGAATCTAAAATATAAAACATATTCTGGTTTGTTTAACACTTTTTTTGTTTACTACATCATTCCATATGTGTTCCTTCATAGTTTTGATGTCTTCAATATTAATCTACAATGTAGAAAATAATAAAAAATAAATGAGAAGGTGTGTCCAAACTTTTGACTGGTCCTGTATGTTTCTATTTGAAAGTTCTGTACACAAGCTTGTTTGAGAAAGGTTTGCCCACCGTAGCCTTCTTCTCTGAGTGAATCAATAACCTTTAGATAAGAAACAAAACTTGAGCACACTGGCTTTTCTTGCAACAACAAATGCTCCACATCTCTGTGGAAAGATAGTGACTGAATACTACTCTGACATGTGAACGTATGTTTAGCACAAACTTGACTTCTACCTCTTGTGTGAAAATCACAACGATCACTGGAGGAACGGGAAGTATGGTAAAGTATGCAGGTTTCACCAGGCTTTGTTACTCAGACCTCCCAGGTACCTCCAAGCAGCCAGGAGAACTCAGTACGCACTTCACATTTAACAGACTTGAGTTTGGAACGGCACTTGATCACATGACCGCGCGCGCCCATACTTGGGTACACGCTCTCGATAAGAACGCATGAAGAACTCCATTTTGGAACCTCACGTCTGGGGACGTAGAGGGAACGCGCTGACTTCCTGTTGTTTTTGCGTCCCGACAGGAAGGTGCGTCCTCACAGCAACCACTACGGATCCATGATACCTCAGACTCTCCTGACCAATCAGATGACCATGTCAGCTCATCAACCAATCAACATTGGCATAGCTCACGTGGTGTGGCCGCAGCCCGCCGCCAACAAGAGGAACAGGCACAGCCAACACAACAGGTGAGAAGACCTCTTGGAATATAATATAACATACGCCATTTAGCTGATGCTTTTATCCAAAGCGACTGACATTGCAGTGAGTTCATACATTCATACATTTCAGTATATATGGACCCACAGCCTAAGCGATGTTAGCACCATGCTCTACCAACTGAGCCACAGAGGACCACGTTTTGTGTGGGTATGCTCAGATCATAGTTCGGAATACCACACGACACATGACAAGGAGGTAACGTAATCAGTAATCAAATGAATAAAGCGGAATTCGGGCCCTCCAGCTACCTGACAGGAACATTGTCGGGCAGGTGACGGACAAGCGGTCCTCTGTGGCTCAGTTGGTAGAGCATGGCGCTAACAACGCTTAGGTTGTGGGTTTGATTCCCAATAAAAAATAACTCTTAAAAGAAAATACATGTCTTGTTTCTCTCCCCCAATCAGGAGCATGAACTACACCCACAACAACAGCGACGTCCACATCGCGATGTGCCGGACTCCAAACATGGCCGCCACAGTGGGACACACGACGGGAGGGGGCGGGTCCCAGGAAGAGAGACCCGCAGCGGTGGAGCAGGAAGTGGAGCAGGAACGACGGCGGAGACGCGACGAAGAGGAGGACGAGGACGAGGAAGAGGAAGAGGAGGTGAGCTGTTGTAAGGCGGGGCAGGACTCTGACTCTGTGCAGCTGGACATAGCCCACAATAAGCAGCGGGAGTCCGTCGTCATCGGCGACATGCCCAGCCCCACCCTCAGCGTGATCAGCCTGATCAGCGACACGGACGAGGAGGAGTCAGCCCAGCGGTGCCACATGAGAGAGTGAGTGACGCTATTGTAACCATGGAGATAGAATGATGCCTGCCGGTGTACGCCATTTGAATGGGACATTCTGTCCGTTCTACTCTATTCTGTTTCTATGATTATGCCACAGTCACATCGGGGCAAAGGACCCGTTTTTAATTCATGCACACAAAGAGCCCAGACGCAGTGGGACGTAAGCTTACGTAAACACACTGCTTATGCTTCGTTTCATGCGGTGAATAGCATTCACCCACCCGTTACACCGTCCTAGCCCTTGTTAGCGTTTCTCCAGGGGCCAACAGAGTTTGGAGTGTTTTGCCCAGTGGATTGAGTCAGTGTTCCCTTGGATGCCCCCTGTGCTGTAGGTGTAAGGGCAGCCCGGACTGTGAGGCGTGTAAGGGGACGCTGGACCTGGAGAGGGTGTGTTCCCTAAGCAGTCCAGACAGCACCCTCAGTACCAGCTCCTCCGCCTCAGTACAGTCCAGCCCCTCCCCCTGCAAGAGACCCAACAGGTACAGCACTGTCTGCCTCCGTGTTCTACCTCACTGTCTGCCTCTGTGTACTACCTCACTGTGTACTACCTCACTGTGTACTACCTCGCTGTCTGTCTCCGTGTACTACCTCACTGTCTGTCTCCGTGTACTACCTCACTGTGTACTACCTCACTGTCTGTCTCCGTGTACTACCTCACTGTGTACTACCTTACTGTCTGTCTCTGTGTACTACCTCACTGTCTGTCATCGTGTTCTACCTCACTGTGTTCTACCTCACTGTGTTCTACCTTACTGTCTATCACATTTACACTGTTTTTTTCCCCCGAACTTCCAACCATTACGTGTTGTAGCATCACAATAAATCTACTTTGAAAACCACCTTAATCATGAGTACTGCAGCAATTTCCGTAGCTCTGATTGCGATTGCTCTTGTCTGGTTTCCCAGCATGTCTGAGGACGACGGACACGAGAGTGGCTGTGACACGGTCGACGGCTCCCCCGCCTCCGACTCCAGCCAGAGCCACAGCCCCTACCTGGAGAGCCGTTACCTAGGCAACCAGAACCACCAGGCCTCCCTGGCGATGACGGGCCGCACCATGGCCCCTGAGAGGGAGGCCAGGAAACCCCCCGTGAGGACCATGGTGGTTCCTCCCATGAGGGTGCAGAACAACAACTCCATCACCCAGGATCACACGGGCAGAAACGGTCAGTAGCCCTTCTGTCGAGCAGGACGGCGGCGCTGTCTTACTGTGTTAAGAGGCAGGACGACTGTGTGGTTCCTGATGTGTGTTACTGTGGTTCCTGATGTGTGTTACTGTGGTTCCTGATGTGTGTTACTGTGGTTCCTGATGTGTGTTACTGTGGTTCCTGATGTATGTTACTGTGGTTCCTGATGTGTGTTACTGTGGTTCCTGATGTGTGTTACTGTGGTTCCTGATGTGTGTTACTGTGGTTCCTGATGTGTGTTACTGTGGTTCCTGATGTGTGTTACTGTGGTTCCTGATGTGTGTTACTCAGATGAACTGGTTTGACGTGAATTATGTTGTGGCGTCTGGTCTGAGGTCTCAGGGTCTCTTCCGACAGTACCTAGGCTGTTCCATACAGTACCTAGGCTGTTCCATACAGTACCTAGGCTGTTCCATACGTTACCTCCTTGTGTTTGTTTAGAAGAGTTCAACAAATCAGATTTGACTGTCGACGGTGACAGTCCACTAGGACGAGGTTACGAGGGCAACCTCCACCTGTCCTGTCACCTGTCACCTGTCCTGTCACCTGTGTACCTGTATGCACCTGTGCTGATGTCTACCTTTGCAGGTCATGTGGGCGTGGCCAGGGAGCACTACACCTTAGTTGGTCAGAGAGCCTATCACAGGTGACCGTGGGTTACAGGCACCGGGCAGGTGACTCTGTCGCTGTGCTGGTACCCTGTTAACGAGTGAACTGTCTCTGGTGTGGTCTCCTCCGCTGTCCTGTTCCCTTCTCTCTCTGGTGTGGTCTCCTCCGCTGTCCTGTTCCCTTCTCTCTCTGGTGTGGTCTCCTCCGCTGTCCTGTTCCCTTCTCTCTCTGGTGTGGTCTCCTACACTGTTCTGTTCTGTCCTGTTCCCTTCTCTCTCTGGTGTGGTCTCCTGTCCTGTCCTGTCCTGTTCCCTTCTCTCTCTGGTGTGGTCTCCTCCGCTGTTCTGTTCTGTCCTGTTCCCTTCTCTCTCTGGTGTGGTCTCCTGTCCTGTTCTGTCCTGTTCCCTTCTCTCTCTGGTGTGGTCTCCTGTCCTGTTCTGTCCTGTTCCCTTCTCTCTCTGGTGTGGTCTCCTGTCCTGTTCTGTCCTGTTCCCTTCTCTCTCTGGTGTGGTCTCCTGTCCTGTTCTGTCCTGTTCCCTTCTCTCTCTGGTGTGGTCTCCTGTCCTGTTCTGTCCTGTTCCCTTCTCTCTCTGGTGTGGTCTCCTGTCCTGTTCTGTCCTGTTCCCTTCTCTCTCTGGTGTGGTCTCCTGTCCTGTTCTGTCCTGTTCCCTTCTCTCTCTGGTGTGGTCTCCTGTCCTGTTCTGTCCTGTTCCCTTCTCTCTCTGGTGTGGTCTCCTGTCCTGTTCTGTCCTGTTCCCTTCTCTCTCTGGTGTGGTCTCCTGTCCTGTTCTGTCCTGTTCCCTTCTCTCTCTGGTGTGGTCTCCTGTCCTGTTCTGTCCTGTTCCCTTCTCTCTCTGCCAAACCTGATGGATATGTCTTTTTCTTTTCCTCTTCCTCCAGTTCATCTTGGTGTGTTTATTTTTGTTTTGTTTTCATGTGTCACTTTTATAAGAAATGGCTTTTATGGTGGAGTCAGCGATTTTTGGTCGCATTGACGATATTCCCAACGGGGGGGAGGGGAGGCTGGTGGAGGTAGAAACAAATCGGAGGATCGTCTCATTGCTATGCATGGAATGGGAACAAATCACGCGCGTTAGATCCGATCCCTGATTCCGTCCCACGCATTACAATGAGCCCCGTCCTCCGATTTGCTTTTTTTTTTTTCCTACCTCCGCCAGCCTCCCCTGATTCCCCAACCATTTTTGCAACCACACAGAGCTGTTGTTGTGATGCACATGGCCTCCCTCTGACATGATCGAACCTGAACAATCCATCTGCACCGTCAGACACACAGACCCGGTTTGGAACTACGGATCGTTCTAGAATGTTCATGTACAGTACACAGCATCATAGAGGGGGGGGGGGGTAGCATTGGAGCTGTAGAGAGAGGCTTCTAAATGCACTGCAAATCATTCTTTATGTGAACATGTATTAATTGTGTGTGTGTGTGTGTGTGTGTGTGATGACTTGTACTTCCTTCACCCATTGAAGCAGATAACCAGAGCGGTACTTTAGAAGAGTGACGCCAATGAATGACGTCAATTTTCTATTGGCTAACGCTTGCGGAGACTCAGATAGTTAATTATTGATTCACGCAAACCGATGGAGCAAGTTGCCAGGCAACCGCTTGCTTGCCTGGCTGGCCAGACAGACAAATATTGCTAGGTTAGGGGTTTTAATTTTCTAAATGAATCGATACTGCATTTTCAACCGTGAAACCTCTTGGTGATGCTGAAACGTTGTGTGGTTAAACCAGTTGAAGAGAGATGTTTCAAATGTGTGGTGGTTTTAATTGTTTTAACTTGAAATTAGCCATGACGTTTTGGGGCTGAAACTATAAACCTATTTCCGTCCACCATTTCGTCCCTGTCTAAAGTCCCCCGCGTTCCTACTTCTCCTGCATTCCGTTGTGGAACCTAGATTGGCTGAATCAGGAAGGAATTTCTGGAACAATTTGAAGCCCCCAGTAATTTCCCTGGCACCACTCTTCAAACGTACCGCTCTGAGACGGCCTGTGATGTCACGGAGGATTGTTCTCCCCCTCTCTGTCTGATGTGGGACGTATGTTAGTGCCACTTAGTTTCTCAGAAGGGCTTCAATCCCATCTATCTATCTGTCTGTCTGTCTGTCTGTCTGTCTGTCCACCATCTGTTGTATAGAAGCCTTGGATGTGGTGCCAAGTAGAACCTCTCTCTAGTGGGCCTCTGTGATGATGATGAAACACATACTGTCTGCTCTGACTAATGGCCTTCAGTACCGGGAGCCTAGAGGATCCATATCATTTACACTGTACCAGCCAAAGTGTGTGTCTGCGCGTGTGTGTGTCTGTGCGTGTGTGTCTGTGCGTGTGTGTCTGTGCGTGTGTGTCTGTGCGTGTGTGTCTGTGCGTGTGTGTCTGTGCGTGTGTGTGTGTAGAGGCGTGTGTGTGTGTGTGTGTGTGTGTGTGTGTTTATTCCAGTTGTGTGTAGAAGTGTGTGTAGAGGTGTGTGTGTGTGTTTATTCCAAGTGTGTGTAGAAGTGTGTGTAGAGGTGTGTGTGTGTGTGTTTATTCCAGCAAGGCATGCTCTTGTTTCCAGTGGGTCCCTCATGTAGATGACTCACTGCAGTCCCTCTGGCCTGTCTGTTCCATCGTGACCCTGCTGTCTCTCTGGCCTGTCTGTTCCATCGTGACCCTGCTGTCTCTCTGGCCTGTCTGTTCCATCGTGACCCTGCTGTCTCTCTGGCCTGTCTGTTCCATCGTGACCCTGCTGTCTCTCTCTCCCCACAGCCTTGGAGTCATCGTGCCAGTCCAAAGGGCTCTGCGCCCCTGGACGGCTGAGCCACCACTCCGCCCCCTTCCATCCCCCCCGGCAACAGAAGATGACCGCATTCCAGCAGCAGCCCCTAGGCTTCGGACAGGTCAGCCCCCCCACCCCAGACACCCCCAACCCCCCCCAGTTGTGGTCATGTGTTTGGTGGTGTCTCTTCCAGGGTTTGGCTGAGATGGTTTAGCCGCTCCATCTTGGCAGCGGTGTGTTCTGCACCAGTACACACACACACACACGCACACACACACACACGCATGCACACACACACAAAAGCAGTTCCATCATGGGGAAAATTCTAAAGTTATTCAACATTTGGAAAAGTTAACCAGTTTAATTTAATTTTTGGTGTTTTAAAATAGGTCCTCTCCTTCTTGTGATCCTAAATGTAGTGTCAGTGGTTTAACTCACCAACTGCCAAAGAGTTCCGGAACACTCACCATCTAGAGTGCCGAGTGTTCTATGTGGTATTTTACCTAGCAACAACGCTCTGATTGGCTACAACATGTAGCGTCATCATTTATGCATCATTTATTTATCATTTATGAATCATTTATCATTTAAGTCACCCGTGGCACTCTAGAATGAACTCCATTCACCCTTGACACGAAATGAGTTAACCAGTTTAATTACATTTTTGGTGTTTTTAAAAATAGGTCCTCTCCTTCTTCCGATCCTAAATGTATTGTTAGTGGTTTAACACGTCCCCCCCCCCCTCCCCCCCTCCCCCCCCTCAGGTCCAGCACTACGGCTCCTGCCACAAGGAGTGGAATGGCAACTATGGGCCCCGCCGGCCCCACGCCTACATCCCTCCTACGGTGCACGGCCATGCCTTCACCCTGCAGCCCCACAGCAGCCCCACCCACACCACCGCGGCGCCCCTCCACCACCCCCACCCCCACCCCCAGGCTACGGCCCTGCTCTCCTACCCCCCTCCCTCGGGGGTCCACCACCACCACCACCTCCACCACCTGGCCTCTCCCTGCGGCCAGCGGCCCGTCCTGCAGCCCGCCTACAGCATCCCCCACCCGGGCGGCATCGTCCACCAGGTCACGGTGGGCATCAACCACCACCACCACCACCACCGGCTGCTGCCCTCGCCCAACATGCTGCCCCACCCCCACCCCCACCCCCACCCCCACCAGCACCAGCACCCGCAGGGCCAGTTCAAGCCTCTGTTTCCCCCACACTCCTACATCGCCTCTCCTGCCTACACCTTCCCCCTCAGCCCCACCAAACTCAACCAGTACGCCTACATCTGAGACCCGCGGGACGCCCGGGGCACAGGGGCAGCTGTGGGGGGAGCCACTGGTGGTGGTAACAACAACAACAACAACAACAGCAACAACAACAACGGGGCAGCAACAACGACAACAACAACAACAAACAACAGATTCAAGGCCTTCATCTGTCATCTCTTACAGTCCTGATGACGGAACTCGAGATGAACTCAAAAGACTTGACAGGAATCATGTCGGTGGATGGTGATTTACACGATTGAAACCTTAAGCTTTAAGAAAACAGAGAAAGTACGAATGAATCGATGAATGATTTGACTTAGGAGGAAAATTCACTGAAATTGAATGTGTGTTGTTTTTTTTTTGTTTTTTTTTTGCACATTTGCGATCCATACGTTATCAATTTAGGATCGTATGGTTCTCCAATGAAATGTAAGAGGCGGTTGAAGTCATACCCTTCAACCCCCCCCCCCCCCCCCCCCCTCCTCCATCTCCCCCTTTTCTGTATTGCCTTCATAGCATGTGTGCTAGCTGGTCCCATGGCCTCAGGCCAGGGGAGGCTGGTGGAGGTAAAACGTCGCAGGACGGGGCTCATTGTGATGCACGGAACGGAATGAGGAACGGTATCAAACACGTGTTTGATTTTTCCATTCCGCCATTCCTCATTCCGTTCCACGCGTTACAATCAGCCCGTCCTCCCATTTCTACCTCCACCAGCCTCCCCTGGCTAGCTAATCCCATGGCACTTAGCATCCCTGTGTGACGCCATCCCAGTCTCCTAGGACAGCAGTTGTGTGTCCATCGCAGACAGCGGTCAAAACGCTATTTGAAATCTTTCTTTTAAATGCTTTGACAGTTGCTTGAGTCTGCCCCCCAGAGGGCCGGGTGGATGGATGATGTTTGTTTGCACTTTCGGGAGTATCTCATTAGTTCCATTGTGCCAGGCAAACTCAATCAAGAACAGATAAGTATTTGAAATGATTTCAAATACTATTTTAGCCCGGGTCTGATCCGTTGTGCTCTAAAGGTGTTACTACAGTCCAGGGGAGGCTGGCGGAGGTAGAAATCGGAGGAGGGGCTCATTGCAATGCATGGAACGGAATGAGGAATGGTATCAAACACGCGTCCGTTCCATGCATTACAATGAGCCCGTCCTCCCATTTCTACCTCCACCAGCCTCCACTGCGACAGTCTGGCCTCCTATAATGTCCTCTGTGTTTTCACTGTACAGCCAGCCAGCCAGCCAGCCAGCCAGCCAGCCAGCCAGTCCGTCAGTCCGTCAGTCAGTCAGTGGTCTTAGAAAGGTGGTTTCACGCCCGCCGCATGTAATCGCATGGGCCTTAGTGCAGCGACCGCGAGAGGAGGGAGTCCCTGAGGCGCTGGGATGACATCCTCTCTCCTCTCCTCTCCTCTCCTCTCCTCTCCTCTCCTCTCCTCTCCTCTCCTCTCCTCTCCTCTGCGCGCGCTGCGAGGCTCGCTGCGTCGCCCCGTGACCCGTCGCCCCGGAAACAGCCGACTAGTGCCTTCAGTATGAGGCGGTTCGTGTTGCTTCTCTCGCCTGTATAAATATGAACTATAAACGTACCGGGCTGCAGCACTTATCTTGATCTTCGACATTACTTTTCACTCTGATATTTGCTTCATCAAGGTTTCATCAGTTAATCCACATACGTTTGGTTTTTGGTTGCTTCCTTCGATCAGAGGAAGGCGTGAGTTTTAGTTTTTCTTGCGACCGTCTCTTTCGACCCAGGTGAACTTTGTGTACATAAAAAAACGAAAGTTGGAACGATTTAATATTTGATAATCACTTTCTACTAGTCACTTAAAAGTACTTAACTACTAACAGTATTCACACTGTTTATTGAAATCGCAGATCAATCTAGAGGTAGAACCTAAACGCTGGATTGCCGTGTTATTGACTTTACGACTTTTATTTCCGATTAACTCATGTTAGGCATGGTATTATTGACTATAAACGTAGACATGCAAATAGTTATTATTTGATTTCTTTCTAAGAGCTCATATTATCTTCAGAGAACGTTTTCAGTATTTGATACGTATCTACCGACCTACAGTATCATTGCTGGCCTATGTAGTGCTTAACGAGGTGTATTGGTGCAATTTCCAAAATGTCCGCATAAGGAGACAAAACTTTTACTTTATTTTATTCTTGTTCCATTTCGTTAAGGCTTGTTAATGTCGACTGCTTATTTCATACATTCCGTCAGGGAGGAAATATACATATATTTTGTTTGAATTTTGTTTTTAATTGCTAGTGTGTGTGTGTGTGTGTGTGTGCGTGCGTGTGTGTGTGCGTGTGCATGTGTGCGTGTGTGCATTAAGCATAGATTTTCGTCTTTTACTTTCAAAAATGAAAATGCTTTTCCAGCACCAAAGACTGTAATAATTAATTAATTCCTTAAGCAAGGTAGCTATTCCTTTTCTTTTTTCAACCTCAAGTTATACTATAGACATCAAGATGGAATATATTGAGACAAAATATATTTTAGAAATGGTTGAGGTTTTATTTTAAGCTTTTGGGCAAGTTGTATCATAATATTACATCTTGAATGTATCATAGATAAGCTGCTATTGTCCTGATTGCCACTTCGAAATAGCTGTGAATTTAGGGGATTAACTTTAGTTTTTACTCCTCACTTACTTTGTCTTTTTCTTTTAATTACCGTATGAAATAGAGGTGGTTTTATTTTAGTATATAGATTATACTCCAAGGCATTAAGAATGCTTAGTGCCTCTTGTACCATATTTGCTTTGACGTTTTGAAGTGTGATTGTAACTACTGTATTGCAAGTAATGAATATTTTGTGTTGTTTTTTTTTGTTCTATGTTATTTTGGTGTGTGTGTGTGTGTGGTGTGTGTGTGTGTGTGTGTGTGTGTGTGTGTGCGCACGCGCGCATTTAGCATCAGTATTTTATCTTGATTATAGGTTGGGTTCATCATCATTGCATACAGTAATAGATGTATTGATGTATGTTGATTTTAGTTATTGTAAACATATTCTGTTAATTTTCGGAAAAGATATATAGCGTATTTGCATTCTATCATTGAAAAATACATATTATCATACAGATATATATATATTTACTGCAACACCTCTCTTTGATCCTCCTCTTACAGTGTGTACAACTAGTGCCTTTTCAGACGTGTGGTTCAGAGACCTGTTGGTGGCCTGAGGCCTTTATCCCCTAGCCCGTCACCCTGCCCACCTCCTGGCCCGTCACCTTCCCCACCTCCTGGTCAGTCACCCTCCCCACCTCCTGGTCAGTCACCCTCCCCACCTCCTGGTCAGTCACCCTCCCCACCTCCTGGTCAGTCACCCTCCCCACCTCCTGGCCCGTCACCCTCCCCACCTCCTGGCCCGTCACCCTCCCCACCTCCTGGCCCGTCACCCTCCCCACCTCCTGGTCAGGGGAGGCTGCTGGAGGGAGAAATCGGAGGACGGGGCTCATTATAATACACGGAACGGAACGAGGAACGGTATGAAACATGTCTGATACCACTCCTCATTCCGTTCCATGCATTCCAATGAGCCCCGTCCTCCGATTTCTACCTCCAGCAGCCTCCCCTGGTCCTGGTCCTCTGTAGAGGGGGATGAGGAGGAGGAGAGGGACGGCATGGTGTGACCGTGAGGTGCCATTGGTAGGGCAGAACTGTGTTTATCTCAAAGAAAGAAAGACAGCCTATTAGGATTTTAAGGAGCCTCTTTTTGTACCAGGGCTTCTTCTTGCCTCTCTCCAAATCCTCCTCACACTCACGCATCTAGACACCAAGGGAGAGACGTCTCAGCTTTTGGACACTTGTGTACTACTTAGTGTGTACTGTACTACTTAGTAAGAGTCTGCAAATGTAATGCATACTTCTCTCTGAGGTGCTCCGAGATCGCTAGACCCCCCCCCCCCCCCATCGAGTTAGTATTGAAGGTCTGAAACCATAGAGCTTTTCTACAGACTTCTACACAAAGACAATGTTACTCTTCTAGTCAGGGAACGTTTTGTACACTCATGAAATAAACACCCAAGACACACTTGTTGTCTCCTCTAGGGCAAAACACACACAAATGCAAAGCTTTACATACACTGTGAATGTATTTGTGGAGTTAAAAATGTTTTTTTTTGGGGGGGGGGGTCGGTGTGGGTGGGTGGGTGGGTGGGGGGTTGGGGGGGTGCAGACATGACAAAAATGTTTTGTTGCATAATGAATGCGCTACAGCAGAGTTCTGTTCTGTATTTGATTAACATCTTGGAGTTATTTTATGCAGCCTTTTTTTTTTTTTTTGCTATAGCAACGTTTGTTTTGATGGATTACTCGTTGGTGTTTTACAACAACCTGCATACACAAAGATTAGGTCCAAACTCGTCGCTGGTTCCTCTCAACAGTCTGAACTGCACCTGTGTTGTATTATTTGCTACATGATTAATTCAGGGGTCTTAGTATTTGTCCAATATGCTACTGTATTAATATGTCATCCTGGGTTTGATTGCTTTGGTCTTGTTTGCAGTAATTTACACCTGTTTGTGAAGGTTGTCCTATGACACTTCTTTGAGTTATTGGGTAATAATATATGTAGACAACACAACATAATAGACTTCATTGCTAAATTTTGAACTGTTACTGTTTTAATGTGTGTAGTTTATTTTCTTGTGGCTTTATGATTTTTATTTTTTTTTGTTTGTTTGCTTTTGATTTTATGCTACACTAGTTTGCCATGTAGCAACTGCACTGTGCAATATATACGATATTGAGGACTGGGAAACTGATTTTTTGGATGTAATGTCTCTCTTTAAAGTTTGCGGTCGTATTTCTTTAGTTCTCAGTGATTTCAGTGTGACCAAGCCTTATGTACTTAGTCACAAAAAGCGGGTTTTTCCTGGTGACTATTGGTGAGTGTCAAATTAAGAATTGATGGTGTACTATTGTCAAGATTCACTTTGAATAAAAAAAAATATCTATTGCTTCTGTAATCTAGTCTGTGGTTTTCTTTCTCTAAGAATGGTTCCAACATTGCATTATTGCTCATTATTTCCCTTCTAATAAAGCACAGCTCAATATCGCCTGTTCTGCCCGCTCTAGTAGTACCTTGATTTAGGCCCATGCAAT
This sequence comes from Argentina silus, assembly GCF_951799395.1. NCBI lineage: Eukaryota > Metazoa > Chordata > Actinopteri > Argentiniformes > Argentinidae > Argentina > Argentina silus. The sequence continues at coordinate 2,239,019 of NC_139657.1, read as the reverse complement.
TAGCGCCACCCTGTGGACGTAGAGGTGATGTGCAGCGCTTGTTCATACAGTTACTGTAGTAGGCTTTCTCTACGTCACTACATTACAGTGGGCTCCTATGACAGGAACATACAGGTATGACTCCTCACATTCTAACCCTGACTGGTTGTCCCTCGGCTGACGTTTTATATAATGATATATATATAATAATATATACATTTTAAAAGTACAGTAGCATGATACAACTAGCGGCCATTATTTCATAACTATTACGTCCTAATCTGCTCTCAACACATCTCATACAGTATGTCACCCAGTTTGGAGGGAGCTCAAATGGAATCAAATTGGCCACGGTGATTGACAGCCACGTCCTTTCCAACCCAAACTGACGCAATTGGCCATAGCTTTATAATGAACTACATTTGCCTACTACTAATCGGCACGATTTCGAGATTCAACTAATTATTGTCGGCTTTCGGTCTGCCATCTACACCCACAAGGGGTCGTCTGTTGCTGTGTGAACATTGCCAAATCATTTTTGCAGTGGGCTTCGCTGGCGTCACTGACGTGATATTTTTTCCTAATGAAATGACAGGCTTGACTGTAAATAACCCGACGGAGAGGCACGCTTTATCACCGACGCGTTTCGGACAGGACCAGGTGCCACCAGAATGAATGATGTGACAATACTGGATATTTCGGTATCTTTTATTTTGCTCAGATAATACCGCCAGGTCGAGGTGGAGTGTGTGTGTGTGACCTTACAGACGCATTCACACCGTTCACACTCAAGTTTCAATGCTGCCGTTTTCTGTCCACCTCGGGGGGAGACAGGCTCTTGGAAATCATCTGAGTGTCCGCAGTGAAGGATTGATCAGATGCCTTTTAGAAGATCAAGACAGTTAGATGAACCGAGGATACACAAATGGCTTCAAAACATGCGCGTAACAGCCTCTATGATTTGATTGTCAGCGGAATAAACAATGCTTGCGCGCTCGGCTCGATGGAATGGATAGGTGTGGGGATGGAATCCGCCACCGTATGTTTTCAAAAACACGGAAAGACAGTTGGACTGGATGCAATGTTGACTAAATGTCTTTTATCCGTTGGAATAATATTGCTTCTAATGCAGTCAGTCCTGGCTGCCGATGGTAAGATTTTATATCATGGTTTTTGACAACCTGTTCGAGTATTTTTTTTAAATTCTTGGTTCCTACAAACACCGATATGACACTAATGTTGTCGTCGAATGTAGCCTAGAAAGGGATGAATTGGCATTTTATTATGTGGAAGAACTGTCTCCCAAATTGGTTGGTGTTTTGATGGAACTCTGTGTTCCCCTTCAATTTAGATGACCGTCGCCGCACACGCGCGGTTATGACATCCGTGAGATCTTCAGCAGCTTCTGTTTGGTTGTGTTGTACATTAAGTATTGGTAATATTAGTGATTTATTGGCTTTAGTAAATTGGAATACATGAATAAAATGTTGGGTAGATGGGGAGGACATCACCAAACCACGTGATCACGTATCCCAAAATGATACAGAAGTGGTTGTCGTTAAGGGACTTCTCAAATGTCAATGCGCATCTTTGTTTCGCGTTATGATTTGCAGAACGGTTTCTGATTCCATCCGGTCTATCGCAATAACACACTGGGATTTGAAATCGTAAATCAAAGTGAATTTCGTGTCCCTGCCAACATGCGGCCTCCCAGTCCCCTGTGTTTTTAGAATTAGCCAGCCAGGGAGTCGCTTGAGTGGCCGAGGAGGAGCGCTCTTGAGACCGCGACGTTGCGCGCAACCGCATATGCCCAGAACCGCGGAGAACCGGTGATCATAGCGAAGTGACATTTTGAGCCAAAATTAGTCATATGTACATCAATTTGAAAGCTCTTCATGAGATCTATAAGTGGTGAAGCGAACTAACTGAGATCTTTAACTGCCTTGAAACAGAGTGTATAAACAAAGACTCATCACAGTACAATCGGCTCAGAATCCATGTTTTGTTTTGGCTCTCCTGTAAAAATTGGAAAATGTCACTTGGGTCCTTTGCGCGGCTGCGCTTCCAACTTTATTCGTTGGAATGTTGATATGAGTTTATTCTTGGTCTGAGCTGCTTGAAACCACATAGGCTACCCGTGGGGAAGTTTCATACTCAGCATGAATAAATAATTGAAGATTTCGTCATGTAGGCCTAGGCTTAGCAGAATGTATTTTTTCGTCCTGAGCCATATTAGAACAACTTGATGCGTTTGTTAGAATGTCCTCACTAAATGTTCTCAATTAATTTCCCCAGAAATGGACATTTGTCTATTTGTTTTTAGCCAAAATGCATTCTTTTGTCTGAATATATGAGGCTTTTTGAAGGCCCCTATGCCTAGTCACATAATAATACACTACACTACAATACAATACAATACAATACAATACAATACAATACAATACAATACAATACAATACAGCACAACACAATACAGCACAACACAATGCAATACATTACAGTACAATACAAAACATTACAATACAATACAATTCAATAGAACACTATTGAACATTATTGTCCACCCAATTATGTCATTTAATCTCCATTCAGAAAACAATAATATTTGAGTGTCTTGTCCTTTGTCTGTGGCCATGGGGCCAGATCCTGCTGAGGCTACAGTATCCCAGCGCTATGCTCAGTGTTCCTTGGACAGATCCACTTGCTCCCAGTGCTATGTGCTGTGAGGACCTGATGGGGACAGTTGCCTAGCCCAGTTGCCTAGCCCAGTTGCCTAGCCCAGTTGCCTAGCCCTGTTGCCTAGCCCAGTTGCCTAGCCCACAGTGTAACGCTAGGCTATGTCCTGTGTGATGTGGTCACAGTCGCCTAGCCCTATGTGGTGTGACTACAGTACCCTATAGCCCTATGTGGTGTGACTACAGTACCCTATAGTCCTATGTGGTGTGACTACAGTACCCTATAGCCCTATGTGGTGTGACTACAGTACCCTATAGCCCTATGTGGTGTGACTACAGTACCCTATAGCCCTATGTGGTGTGACTACAGTACCCTATAGTCCTATGTGGTGTGACTACAGTACCCTATAGTCCTATTAGATACAGTACCCTATAGCCCTATGTGGTGTGACTACAGTATCCTATACCCCTGTGTGGTGTTGCTTTAGTTGCCTAAAGCCCTATCCTGTGTGGTGTCTACAGTAGCCTAAAGCCCTATAACCCTGTGTGGTGTGTCTACAGTAGCCTAAAGCCCTATAACCCTGTGTGGTGTGTCTAGCGCTGTGCTGTGCTATGCTATGGTGATGATGGGGTCAGACCCACACGCGGCTACGCTAGCCTCTAGCCCTCCTGCGTACGTGTTATGTGAGGCGGCGAGGACAGCTGCCTAAAGCCCGATAGTCCTGTGTGATGTGTCTGCAGTACCGCCCTATAGCCCTATAGTCCTATAGCCCTCCAGCCCTATAGCCCTATAGCCCTACAGCCCTATAGCCCTATAGTCCTATAGCCCTATAGCCCTACAGCCCTACAGCCCTATAGCCCTATAGTCCTATAGTCCTACAGTCCTGTGTGATATGTCTGCAGTACCGCCCTATAGTCCTACAGCCCTACAGCCCTATAGCCCTACAGCCCTACAGCCCTATAGCCCTATAGTCCTATAGCCCTACAGCCCTATAGTCCTATAGCCCTACAGCCCTACAGCCCTATAGTCCTATAGCCCTACAGCCCTACAGCCCTATAGCCCTACAGCCTATAGTCCTATAGCCCTACAGCCCTATAGCCCTACAGCCCTATAGCCCTATTGCGCTATGTGATGTGTCTGCAGTAGCCTAGCACTGTGCTGTGTGCTATGTGCTGTTTGCTGTGTGCTGTGTGCTGTGTGCTGTGTGCTGTGTGCTATGTGCTGTGTGCTGTGTGCTGTGTGCTGTGTGCTATGTGCTATGTGCTATGTGCTGTGTGCTGTGTGCTGTGTGCTGTGTGCTATGTGCTGTGTGCTGTGTGCTGTGTGCTGTGTGCTGTGCGCTATGCCACGGTGATGACGGGGTCAGGGTGTCAGTGGCCTGTAGCCCTCCTGTGTACGTGTTATGTGAGGCGGTGAGGACAGCTGCCGACAGCCCTGGACGGATGAGGACGGGAGGACGAGAGGCCGAGGTGTTGTCTTTGATCGTCCGGGAGGAGAAAACTCTTCCTTTTTAGTCAACAGGAACCCACTGCGCTTTGTTGCCATGGGAACTGATCTGACTAACACTTTTCTCTTTTTTTTTCTTTTTTTTTTTTTCCAGGGATTGAAATAGCGCCAGTACATAAACTACAGTTTGACTGATGATGGGTTTTTTTAGGCTGGGTTTCTTCTTTTTTTTTCTCTCTCTCTCGTGCGATTTTAATGGAATTGTGTTGGCTTTTGCTCAAAGGCTATCAACCATCATTTTTCACCAACCGACTGTAGGCCCTTTTCCTTTTTTTCTTTTTTTTTTTGTAGTACTGCTTTTTGTGTTCGGTGATTCAACATTCACACACGATTAGACATTTAACAGATCTAAAATAGACAGATAGGGCTGTGCCCGGGCTGCGGCCGCTGCTGAGCGCTCTGATGATGTGGACGGTCATGTGGAAGGAGGACCAGTTGAGTTCTGTTCTTATCATCACAATGGCGTAATACTTAGAATGACGCAATGAACAGGCCAATGGCGATGCTTTCTAAATGGTACGCTGTACGATTCCAGGGGGAGGCTGGCGGAGGTAGAAATCAGAGGACGGGATCATTTCAGTGCATGGGTTGGAATGGGGAATGCTATGAAACACGTTGTCTGCCTCCACCAGCCTCCCCTTTGTGGATATCAGAATAGCTGTGGCCTTGCAGTAGACTTCTAGTCTGCCCATACAGCTGTGGGATTGAGTTTAGGGGTTTGTAATCAGATGAACTCTAGCTGTGTGTGTATCACGGGGCAGTGTAATTGCTGCACAGTAACCAGGCTATAAACAGCTGATGGTAATTCATCTTCTCATCAATTACCCTGAGCCATTATGCTAACCAGGGTAGCCAAGGGGCTCCGTTCTGCTGAGGTCAGCCTATCACACAGGGTCTGTGTGAGGCGTGGGGGCTGCAAAATGGATGCTATTGCAGTGGAAGAAGAGGACAGTTGCTCCTGATTTTGATGAGCTTTATTCAAGAACGATGTGGACCCCTGTTGTGAGCATCTGTCCTTTTACGGTTCCTCTGATACAGCCCCCCTAAATATTCTAATTTAAGTAGCTATTATACCTGTGCATCAGGGGAGGCTGGTGGAGGTAGACATCGGAGGACAGGCTCATTGTAATACATGGAATTGCATTCTGTTCCATGCATTACAACGAGCCCGTCCTCCGATTTCTACCTCCACCAGCCTCCCCTGAAATGACACTGCAATTACTCTAGTACCCACAATGCACCACCCCACTGTTCCTATTTCCACTTGTGTAACAACAACAACAACAACAACAACAACAACAACAACAACTCCATTAGTACGTGATAATTCCCACATGACTATGGCTGTGTTATTACCAGAGTAATAACCGTGTTACAACACAGATGTACAGTAGAGCCAATTAATGAACATTTCTGGAATATTATGCAGCGAAACACGTGTAAGTGAAGCCAGGAGCCCATCCTGTGTGATGTCTAATGGCACAGCCCCAGCCTAAGCATGTTCCGTACCCCCCTTAGCTCAGCGTCACTGGGGTGGGCGGTACAGTAGCAGGGCCTCCACACTGCCTTAGATCTTAAATAGATATTTCCCCTTTCTATGTTGAATACATTATGCATGGCAAGCCTGTGTAAATCATGTGGGTTGGGATGAGCTTGTTGGGTAATTTGATTTCTAATCCCAATTAGGCACAGCTTTCATTCACCCCTCTTTGGGGAATTGTGTACACTTATGTGAACAGGAGAGCATTGTGAGGACACTCGTTGCATTTATGAAACATTTCCGGATGGATTAATTTATGGGGATTTTTATATTTGGAGTTGAAACACTGTGATACAGAGGATGTAGCCTAGTTATGTTTGTGTGTAAAATGCACTCTATGCAAGGTGCAGGGGAGGCTGTAAGATGGACATCAATCATTGGCAAAGGGCAATGTCAACACACAATAATGACGTCCAAGTGTATTCAACCCTTAAAAAACCCTAAAATATGCTCTTATTGATTGTATTTGAACCCCCGAAACACAACCAAATGGGGTTACAAAGTGTTACAAGGACAATCAAGGAATGTTATTATGTTACACACAAGTACATGGACAGCCATCATGTTTGGTATAATATATTTATATATGCCATTTAGCTGACGCTTTTATCCAAAGCGACTTACATTGCAGTGAGTGCATACATTTCAGTATATATGGTCCCAGCGGGAATCAAACCCACAAGCGCCATGCTCTACCAACTGAGCCACAGAGGACCACAAGTGCTTTTGTGTGATTCCGATGTTATGATTGGTGCATGTAATATTCTCAGCTGTAGTCTGGCCGTCTGATGACCTTGCACATCCTCAGAGAGTCCTCATATTTCAAACGCCTTTGTCTCTGCTGTCCTCAGGGGCTTGCCTTAACCCCCCCGACCAACGTGTTAGGTAACAGGGTTTTAAACACAGGCAAATCTCTGGGACAGAGAGAATGTGCTTGTCTCACATGAATATTTAATCAAGCCCCTTAGATTGAAATGAGAAAAATATCCAGATGGATTTATTCCTGCATGGCTTTCTCCTTGAGCAGTTCTCTTAACTCACAATGTATTAGAGAGAGAGAGCGAGAGAGAGAGAGAGAGAGAGAGAGAGAGAGAGAGAGAGAGAGAGAGACAAAGAGAGGGAGAAAGAGATAGAGAGAGAGGGAGAGAGAGAGAAAGAGCGTTTGTGTGTGTGTGTGCGTGCGTGTGCGCGTGCGTGAGTGTGTGTGCGTGTGAGTGTGTGCGTGTGTGTGAGTGTGCGTGTGCCTGCGTTCATGTGTGTTTACCTCTCCTCAGCTGTCACCGTGACAGTTGTGACGGCCTTGATGGATCCTGTCAGGCAGCAGCGAGCGGTTGTTGGGTTGGTGTTGGACTGGGAGGACTGGGAGGTCTGGGTACCGGGGGTCAGCAGAGAGCTGCACAAAACACAATGAGAAAGGCTTCAAGTTGTCACCTCAGAACAAAATAATACAGGAGCGGGAATGAGTGATTCTATGCTGGACTTCTTTTATGCTGGATTGCTAGCACTGCTGTACTGCACTGGAAGTGTGTGTACAGCATCATTATTCATGTATTCATTTGGTAGAGCTTAAATACAATATATGGCTTTTCAAGTGCTTCATATTACCCTTTTAATTATCTTCCCTCAAGGTACTGCAAAGCGGACTAAACCTGGCTGAAACAGCCCCGCTGACACTCTGCTTGGATGCTGTACTGTTCTGTAGGAGTGTAGGAGTGTTCTGTAGGGATGTAGGACTGTTCTGTAGGGATGTAGGAGTGTTCTGTAGGAGTGTAGGAGTGTTCTGTAGGAGTGTAGGAGTGTTCTGTAGGAGTGTAGGAGTGTTCTGTAGGAGTGTTCTGTAGGAGTGTAGGAGTGTTCTGTAGGGATGTAGGACTGTTCTGTAGGGATGTAGGAGTGTTCTGTAGGAGTGTTCTGTAGGGATGTAGGAGTGTTCTGTAGGGATGTAGGAGTGTTCTGTAGGGATGTAGGACTGTTCTGTAGGGATGTAGGAGTGTTCTGTAGGGATGTAGGAGTGTTCTGTAGGAGTGTTCTGTAGGGATGTAGGAGTGTTCTGTAGGGATGTAGGACTGTTCTGTAGGGATGTAGGAGTGTTCTGTAGGGATGTAGGACTGTTCTGTAGGGATGTAGGAGTGTTCTATAGGAATGTAAGAGTGTTCTGTAGGGATGTAGGACTGTTCTGTAGGGATGTAGGACTGTTCTGTAGGGATGTAGGACTGTTCTGTAGGGATGTTCTCAGTGTTCTCAGCTGCAGCAGAAGTTCCAGCTACAGTTTAGACCCCCTTGCTGTGTCCTCAACTGGCACAGAGCTGCAAAGATGCTCTGTGTATACAGCAGAAGCTGTGTGTGTGTGTGTGTGTGTGTGTGTGTGTGTGTGTGTGTGTGTGTGTGTGTGTGTGTGTGTGTGTGTGTGTGTGTGTACAGTGGGACTGTGTGTGTGTGTGTGTGTGTGTGTGTGTGTGTGTGTGTGTGTGTGTGTGTGTGTGTGTGTGTGTGTGTGTATGTACAGTGGGACTGTGTGTATTATGTAAGATTGGAGCTGGGCCAACTGATGACTGCCCTGTTTGCTCTGCCACTGTAATGAACGGCTGTGGGAATCAGAGTGACATTGACTGAAGAGCCATTTAACAAATGTGTTTTCTACGAGGGGACAGAGAGAGAGAAGAGGGGGGGGGGGGGAGGGGGGAGAGAGAGGTGGGGAGACGGGGGGAGGGGGAGGCATGAGAAGGAGAGATAGGTGGGGAGAGTGTGAGAGGGAGAGAGGAACAGAGAAAGAGACAGAGAGACAGAGAGAGAGAGAGAGAAAGAGACAGAGAGAGAGAGAGAGAAAGAGACACAGAGAGAGAGAGAAAGAGAAAGAGACACAGAGAGAGAGAGAGAGAGAGAGAGAAAGAGACACAGAGACACAGAGAGAGAGAGAGAAAGAGACACAGAGAGAGAGAGAGAGAGAGAGAGAGAGAGAGACAAAGAGACACAGAGAGAGAGAGAGAGAGAGAGAGAGAGAGAGAGAGAGAGAGAAAGAGACACAGAGACACACACAGAGAGAGAGAGAGAGACAGAGAGAGAGAGAGAGAGAAAGAGAGTCAGAGCGTTACAGCCACTAGCTAGGATCATGGATGACCTCTGTCAGATTAATACTCATGATTCCAAGCGACGATAATGAAATGGCTTTCTGTGCTCAACCATATGCACCTGCAAATCTCTTTCACTCATGGGCTTATGAAAAACACACACACACACACACACACACACACACACACACACACTCACACACACTCAGGGCTCAGAGCCAAGGCAGCCAGGGGACGAGAAAGGGCACAGCATGGCCAGCGGCACACAGGCCATCATTGGATGTGTGTGTATGTGTGTGTGTGTGTGTGTGTGTATGTATGTGCGTGCGTGTGTGTGTGTGTCTCTGTGTGTGTGTGTGTATGTATGTGTGTGTGTGTGTGTGTGTGTGTGTGTGTGTGTGTGTGTGTGTGTGTGTATGTGTGTGTGTCTGTGTGTGTCTGTGTGTATGTATGTGCGTGTGTGTGTGTGTGTGTGTGTGTCCTGCTGGGGTCCTGCTGCGTTTTTGGCATTTGTTGTATTAAAAATCAATGTTGCACATTTTTATTTTCCCAGTCTATCAATGGGAGTGCTCCCGCTGCGCTGGTAGGGCCTGTGGCCGGGGGCTTGCATGATTTACTGCTTGTGTTTGGCTACTTGGGCCAATATGAATTTATAATCGCAAAGAGGCTTTGTGTACTTTGTGTGTGTGTGTGTGTGTGTGGGAGGAGGGGTGCTTGTGTGCATGTGTGTGTGTGTGTGTGTGTGTGTGTGTGTGTGTGTGTGTGTGTGTGTCTGCGTGTGTGGGAGGAGGGGTGCTTGTGTGCATGTGTGCGTGTGTGTGTGTGTGTGTGTGTGTCTGTGTGTGTGTGTGTGTGTGTGTGTGTGTGTGTGTGGTGATCTTTCTCATCTCTCTCTGCCCTCAGTGACATTTGACTGAAGTGACCTTAAAACAGAACCGTATAACTTAACTGTCTAACATCATATCAACAAAGCACCTGGAATGAGAATTCATCTTAAACTAAATGAGAATTAGAACACAGCTTGTTCCAATATGTTTTTCGACAATGAGGCATTTTTTAAGATCTAATTTGCAAGTCAAATTTTTTTTAAGTCAAAGTCACGTTTTCAACTGTTTCCTCTTTCGTTATGTTATTTTAATGAGCTCAGAATATGCACTGAATATGCATGTTTTGAACTGACTCTAATTCTCTCTCCTCGTGAGTCAGATGTTCGCTGCGATGGACGAGACTGCCATTCAAAGACCAATCACGCTCTTTGTTTTAACCAATCAGCAGTGCTTTGTCATCTCGTGTGTTATACATGCCGGAGATGAGCTGGCTTGTTCCAGGACCGTGTTGTCGTCCATGAGTAGGACTTACTCACACGGACACGATGTTCAAGCAGGATCAGAACAAAGTGACACAGCTCAACAAGAAGTCATGCTCTCTCTCTCTCTCTCTCTCTCTATCTCTATCTCTCCCTCTCTATCACCCCCCCTATCTCTCTCTCCATCTCTCCCTCTCTCTCTCTCATCCCCCTTCTCTCTCATTCCCCCTCTCTCTATCTCTCCCTCTATCTTTCTCTCTCTCACCCCCCCTCTCTCTCTGTATCTCTCCCTCTATCTCTCTCTCTCTCACCCCCCCTCTCCCTCCCTCCCTCCCTCCCTCCCTCCTCTGCCTTGCTCTTTCAGAGTGTGCTGTTTGAGGAGCCAGAGACTCATCCACTATTAACAGGCTCGGGGTCGCAGAGCCGAGATTGTATGTTGCTGCGCCCCCCCCCCCCCCCCCCCCCTCCCCCCCGCTGGTTCCTCTGTGGCTCAGTGGGTAGCGTAAGGCGCTAGCGTAAGGCGCTAGCCAAGCCGACGGATGGTTGTGGGATCGATTCCCGCTGGGACCATACATACTAAATATGTATGCACTCATTGTACTGTTCTGTACTCGCTTTGGACACAAGTGGCTGCTGGCCTTTGCCCGGGCGCTGTAGAAAGTACTGTACCAGGCTGTAGAAAGTACTGTACCAGGCTGTAGAAAGTACTGTACCAGGGCTGTAGAAAGTACTGTACCAGGGCTGTAGAAAGTACTGTACCAGGCTGTAGAAAGTGCTGTACCAGGCTGTAGAAAGTACTGTACCAGGCTGTAGAAAGTACTGTACCAGGGCTGTAGAAAGTACTGTACCAGGCTGTAGAAAGTACTGTACCAGGGCTGTAGAAAGTACTGTACCAGGGCTGTAGAAAGTACTGTACCAGGCTGTAGAAAGTGCTGTACCAGGCTGTAGAAAGTACTGTACCAGGCTGTAGAAAGTACTGTACCAGGCTGTAGAAAGTACTGTACCAGGGCTGTAGAAAGTACTGTACCAGGCTGTAGAAAGTACTGTACCAGGGCTGTAGAAAGTACTGTACCAGGGCTGTAGAAAGTACTGTACCAGGCTGTAGAAAGTGCTGTACCAGGCTGTAGAAAGTACTGTACCAGGCTGTAGAAAGTACTGTACCAGGCTGTAGAAAGTACTGTACCGGCGCTGTAGAAAGTACTGTACCAGGGCTGTAGAAAGTACTGTACCAGGGCTGTAGAAAGTACTGTACCAGCCCTGTAGAAAGTACTGTACCAGGGCTGTAGAAAGTACTCTACCAGCCCTGTAGAAAGTACTGTACCAGGGCTGTAGAAAGTACTGTACCAGCCCTGTAGAAAGTACTGTACCAGGGCTGTAGAAAGTACTGTACCAGGGCTGTAGAAAGTACTGTACCAGCCCTGTAGAAAGTACTGTACCAGGGCTGTAGAAAGTACTCTACCAGCCCTGTAGAAAGTACTGTACCAGGGCTGTAGAAAGTACTGTACCAGCCCTGTAGAAAGTACTGTACCAGGGCTGTAGAAAGTACTGTACCAGCCCTGTAGAAAGTACTGTACCAGGCTGTAGAAAGTACTGTACCGGCTGCTGTAGAAAGTACTGTACCAGCCCTGTAGAAAGTACTGTACCAGGGCTGTAGAAAGTACTGTACCGGCTGCTGTAGAAAGTACTGTACCAGCCCTGTAGAAAGTACTGTACCGGCTGCTGTAGAAAGCCCGCAACGTTTCCCTCACTTGCTGAGGTGACGGTAACCAGAGAGGAAGGCGACATGGTGGTGGAGTGGAGTCATGCCTGGGTTTAGTGTTTCAACCATAGTAGTCTGTTAGTACGGTTGTTCCAGCAGTTAGCAGCAGGTTTGTGTAGTAGAAAGCAACAGAGAGAGAGAGAGAGAGAGAGAGAGAGAGAGAGAGAGAGGCAGGGTCTGGATTTGTGTGTGTGTGTGTGTGTGTGTGTGTGTATTGTGTGTGTGTGTTGTCTGTTTGCTAAAGTGGAATTAGGGTGATGTAATGGTGTTTGCAGTGGCCCCTTTTGTATTGCGTTTCATGAAGCCATGTGGCCCTGTCTTCCCCTCAAAGTCACAGCAACGCGGTCGTAGACCAAAAAACCGCCCCGGTGGGCCTCACTCAGAGGACTCCTCTACGTTCCTATTCTCTCCCCTTTCAACACCATATGGCCAGATTGTCAACTAAATCATTTCCAGCGTTTGAACATGTCCTTATGGGACTATCTGTTGTGGTGTGTGTGTGTGTGTGTGTGTGTGTGTGTGTGTGTGTGTGTGTGTGTGTGTGTGTGTGTGTGTGTGTGTGTGTGTGTGTGTGTAGTGTGAGTGTGTGAGTGTGTGTGGATGTGTGGAGTTTTTGATAGATTGCCTGACCGAGACTGACCTATCCAGAGCCAGGAAACTGATCACATGACCCTTCTTATCCAGTCACACGGGACGATGCCATGCCAGCACAGATGAGCTGTTGCTCTTTTGCATCATTGCCAGCAACCAAGTTTATGTTTACCCCGTTTTAGAAAGCAGCATCCTTCATTTTTAATGGCTCTATTACGCTTGTTTATTTTCTCCACTGAGGAAGAATAATTCGCGTTCTTTAACACCAAATGTTCATGGTTGCTTGCATCCCATAGAAATAGGACAAATTGTAGTGGGCTTGTTATGATGTTCTATATTTATTGTACACTTAAATGGGCAATCAGGGATTCAAACAGTAACAAAGTGGTCTCTGCGTCACTTGTTTTGGTACAGCTGAGGGATGGGGCTGGAGAAAGTGGTCTGGATGCAAGGACTCACCATCCATTCGATGAAAACGATAGTTTTAACCGTGCTTTGAAGCCACAGGCTATTTTTCTTCTCATGGGGTAAGACAGTTGAACTCATCTCATGAGAAGTTATATTCCTCAAGAATAATTTAAAAGTCAAAAAAATTTATGTACCAATTCCATCCCAGATTGCCCCGTTAAATATTGATATTTGCCCTAGTACTGTATAACAACAGTATACGTTAATATCAGTAGCTTGCTTTAGTTGTTTTGACAGCTAAAGTGCTATAGCATGTCACTTATGGTCTCTCAGGAGTCCCTTCAATATGGGTCACTCACAGGTCTCTGGTCTCCACTGAGCACAGAGATGGAACAGCATCTGGCACCTCGTGTGTTGCAGCTGAATTCTCTTTCATAGCCAGTTATACTGTTATCTCCAGCGTGTGTGTGTGTGTGTGTGTGTGTGTGTGTGTGTGTGTGTGTGTGTGTGTCTGTCGGTGAGGGTGTGTGTGTGTGTGTGTGTGTGTGTGTGTGTGTGTGGGTGTGTTTGTTTGTTTGTCTGTGTCTGTGTTTGTGTGTGTGTGTGTGTGTGTGTGTGTGTGTGTGTGTGTGTGTCTGTGTGTGCGCGCAGTGTCACACCATCACATGCTATATCCCTTTCTGTCATCCAAAAATATTTAATACTCCTCTCAACCATAATCTCTGGAAACAGGCCCGCGGTCTGATTCCACTGCAGTTTGGCACTCATTTGATGTAGCGTGCCGCAAATTGACATGTTTTTTTACTAACTAAATACCTTGCTCATATCAAAGCCCTAATTGGCGTTCCTTTCCTGTCCAGTGTGAGACACAACATGGACGGCCGTCCGTGTCTCTTCATTTACAACAATGGGTCGGTTACTTTGGAGACGGCAGGGGCTTCTGTTTTCGTTTGTTGCGGCACTGCGCTCCCACTTGGGTGCTCCAGCTGCATCCTCCTGACAGGCGTGTGACGCCTGGGAGGACTGGCAGTACTCTGAGTCCTCGTTGTCAGGAGTTGGAACAGTTATTATGTCCATACAGTACAAACTCTGTTGACTTGTCAGGCGGAACGACAGCCCCTTTGAAAACTGTTGTTGTGGATGTTCTGTTCCCGCAGATGCATGCTGGGATCCTCTCTGCTCCGCAGGTGTGTAAACCTCTCTGTGGGTGAACCGAGGCGGTTCTGGTCTGTGTGTTCTGGAGTGTTTAAAAGCCCGAACAGTGGCATCTCAGCTGGGGCTAACTTTAATATAGCTCAGAGGGTTCAGACGCTGCCCTCTCACTAGCTACTCTTAAGAGGCTGTATTAGAGGCTGTATTAGAGGCTGTGTAACAGAGGCTGTCCTCTCTCTAGCTACTCTTAAGAGGCTGTATTAGAGGCTGTGTAACGGAGGCTGCCCTCTCGCTAGCTACTCTTAAGAGGCTGTATTAGAGGCTGTGTAACAGAGGCTGCCCTCTCACTAGCTACTCTTAAGAGGCTGTGTAACAGAGGCTCTGTAACGGAGGCTGTCCTCTCACTAGCTACTCTTAAGAGGCTGTATTAGAGGCTGTGTAATGGAGGCTGGCTCTGATCTGACTGACCCGCCATCACAGCTGCCTTCTGCTTCTCACTCCTTCCACCTCCTTGTCTAAGTTTGAGGGGAAATAAGTGTTATAGAAGGAGAGATAACGTAGGGTTTGGATAACCTGAGTGGGGATGCGGAGAGAGTGTGTGTGTGTGTGTGTGTGTGTGTGTGGGGGGGGGGGGGGGTTAGGGTTAGGGTTGAGGGGGGGGGGGGGGTGTAATTAGTGGCAAAAATGCAGCACGATCATGAAGAGCGACGTGGGTTTAATCAAACTGTTCCAATTTCCGGAATCGCTGTACAATGGCCCCTAATTATCCCTCGTTCAAATTCCCTCCTCATTTGGTACCGGGAACGTTCATTTTTGGGTGGGATATCAGCATTATGCACACATACATGGAAATGGAATATCAAATTGAATGGAGGGCAAATCAAGGCGGGAGAGTTAGTTTTTCCTGTCTGACACATTTCCTTTTGCTGGGCTGACTGTATTCATGAGTAATAGATGTTACTTCTGATGCAGATCCACCACTCAAGCACAGAGACAGATGGACACTATTAATAGTCCCAGGAAGTAGCGTCTGTTTAACCATTTATTGCATGAAAATGACAACACAATTGCTCTCATAGCCAGCACAACCGTTTCACCACGTTTCACCACGTTTCACCACGTTTCACCACGTTTCACCACTGTTAACTGCTATGGAGGAGTGTAAACTTGGCTGCTTTTAAGTCTCTGTCCCTTGAACATCACCTTGTGATGGTGTTCTTCTTGCACATCACCTTGTGATGGTGTTCTTGAACATCACCTTGTGATGGTGTTCTTGAACATCACCTTGTGATGGTGTTCTTGAACGTCACCTTGTGATGGTGTTCTTACATAAGCGACGGACAGCTGCTCCGTTTGACTTAGCGTGCCCCGCCTGAACTACTGCTAGCCCCTTTTACTGCAGCGAACGTTCTTCTTCTTCTTCTGAGAGAGAGAGAGAGAGGGAGGGAAGGAGGGAGGGAGGGGGAGGGGGAGAGAGAGAGAGAGAGAGAAAGAGAGAAAGAGATGGTCACAATAAGATGATGTAAGTGGTGTCCAGCTCTGAGCAGGTACCCTGCAAAGACTAGCGTCCTGTCCTGGGGCTGTGCTTCTGCACCGCAGAAACAGAAGATGCAAATGGAGGCCGTTCAGAAGCAGAAACAGGAGACGCCCCGTGGGACGTTCTGGCTCGTGTGTTCCAGCAAACAGGGCTACTCATTTACTTACCCGTACACACAGATACACACATGGATGAGGTTCCAGGAACTGATGGGATGATGTCACCCACCAGATGAAAGGTACCAGAGGTACATCTGTTCTGTAGGTCCACCACCGTCCGCACAGAGACACAGACTGACGCTGTGAATAGTTCCAGGTTTCAGAAACAATGATGTCATCCACGGGAAGAAAGGTAGCAGAGCTCAAGTTTAAGTTTATTTGTAATTACATTACGCCCAAGTATTTAGTGCAACAAAATGCTTAAGCCAGAGCAGCTCAACAACATCAGTCAACAACACAATACGGTGAAATAAGTAAAAATGTAAACATAGAGCTCCTTCTGTAGGTGCACCACCCACCACCTACACACAGATAGATACTATGATACTATAAATGCTTCAGCCTGTATGTCCATCGTGTTGGAGGAAGTGTAGCAGACTAAGGTCTATCCCCCCTTCTGTGACAGTTATTTCCTCTCTAAGGCGATAAGGGGTCAGAACCATACAGCTGGATAGCTATACTGCAGCTAGCCTCTGTTACATACCCTCTTCTATAGCTGACAGACCTCCTGTGGAGCCTCTGAACTCCACTGAAGTCCACCACCCTACACAGGACAGCCAGATGGACAGATGGACGCTAGGAATAGTTTCAGGAAGTATGTGTCCATCCGTCCATCCTGTTGGAATGATGTCACTCCATTGGAAGGCTGAGCTCTCCACAGCGTCTCAATGGGTTTAATTTCAGTTGGACAGTTCCCCCGCCAGCCTCTCCTCCCCACCTGTCCTGCGCCCAGGATGGAGGTCATCCATGTATCTCCCCCCCCCTCCACCGCCCCCTCCCATTCCTCCCTCTCTCCATCTCTCCATCCCTCCATCCTGTTCCAACAGCTCACTGTTCTGAGCGGGCAGGGAGGGTCTTCATGAAACCCCGGGATGGCTGGCGCTGCCATGTGTTGTCGTAGGAGCTTAGTGGGAGATGCTCTGCTCAGAGAAATAGGAAAATAACAGAATGTCCATTTCCATTCCAAGTCAACATTCCATCACGGGTGGAGCGGCGGCGGCGGCCATCTTTGGCGTGCCATTTCGACACAACTTTATGTGCGGTAACCTTGACAGCTTTGCGTCCGCTCTGTGAATTCTGTTTCTATGATTGGCACTCGTGCCATGTGTTATGAAACGAGCCCGGTGGAGGTGCTTCGTCGCTGGGCTGCTCACCGCCTCCCTTCCATCGGTGCGCTTGTGGCTTCCAGTCTGTTAGTGGTTCTCAAGCAGGCAGGGCCCCATATGCTGCTCCCTGTCAGAGCAGGTGGCTTTCTGTGGGGAGGAGGAGAGGTCTTTACTGTGTCCTGTCTCCTAAAGACACCAAAGGCTGTCACACAGTGTCGGTGGAAGCTGGTGGAGAAGGACATGTGTTATAGACCCTCCTCTAGACCAGGGGAGGCTGGTGTTATAGATCCTCCTCTAGTTCCAGTGTAGACCAGGGGAGGCTGGTGTTATAGATCCTCCTCTAGTTCCAGTATAGACCAGGGGAGGCTGGTGGAGAAGGACACGTGTTATAGATCCTCCTATATACTGTATATCCTCCTCTAGCTAAACCTACGTGTGTTTGATTCCATTCTATGTATCACAACGAGCCCATCCTCCGATTTCTACCTCCACCAGCCTCCCCTGCACAGTATAGACACTCACCTTATGGTGCTGGTTACAACGAAGTGTTATAATGAACCTCCAAGAAACAAGCAAGCGACATATCGGTTACTCCTGTGTACGACTATCATTTCTAAATTGATACAGTACCTCATATACTGTAGCAGTGGACAAAAAGCACAGCATAACAGTGTTTTAGAATAAATATTTCACAATAGCTTTTTCTTTTCCTAAAGAAAGGCCAAGTTCATTGCGACATATTCATGGAAGGCTTTCGAGATGATTAGTTTAACAGAGCTTGTTAAAGGATTAATCTCTGCAGTTCCTGGTTGCCTCTTTGTGAACGCTGAACAGTTCAGTGGATAGCTGGCCGTGCTGGGAGAGAGAGACGGATTGTTTCATACGCATCCTGGGAATACAGCGAGCAGCGCGGAACCTGGCTGTACTAAGCAGCTTCCGCTCACTATTTTTCCTTTGCTTTTAATTAAAACAATCCTCCGATGAATATGTTGAGAGTGTAGGAGTGTGTGAAAAGTGTGAGCTAGAAAGGGAGGGGGCGGGGGGTGGTGGTAGGGGGGGGGTAGGGGGGGGGGGGGGTGGTAGGGGGGGGGTACAAATGCGTTGTGGAGGGTTGCCAGCATCTCCTCAGCTCTCTGTAGATACAGCTAGAGAACACTGAGCCTAAACGCTGCCAAAGCCATTCCACGTCTTTCGATTCTGTTGCGGGACGGAAGGTGCCTTTGTGTGGGGTACAATGCAGTGTCTCGCCGGAGGCGTTTTCACGGAGGTGAGTTAAACTTCCAGGACATTGCAGATGGTAAATGGAAACATTTGACTTCCTCGTCCACAGAACACCCGAGCCACTCGTGCTGTTGTGTTCTGAACGGTTCTCTAATGTTACAACCTCTTGAACCACCTTCAGTATTACCTTACTAGTGTGCTTTAGGCCTGGCCCCTGGCTGACCTTGTAGGCCTAGGTTGCCCCTGGCTGACCTTGTAGGCCTAGGCTGCCCCTGGCTGACCTTGTAGGCCTAGGTTGCATGTACTGTTTGTTTCAGAGGTACACATGTGGTCTGGAGGGTTGCCAACATCTGATTTTCTCTCTGTAGCTGCTACAGAACCCAATAAACCCTGCCATCATTCCTCATCCTCCAGTTCTACTGAAAGAAGGTGCCTTTGAACGTAACTCCTCAGTGTTTCAATGTCACCAGGGCTGTATATATATATATATATATATATAAATAAAAACCAATTAATAGAAAACAAAAGGTAAAGACAATTGAGACAGAGAGAACAGAGGCCAGATAGAAAAGCTATTTTGAACTGGTGTCACAAGACCATGGTATTCACATGCTGCACAGGTATTCACAGCTGCACAGGTATTCACATGCGGCACAGAAAATAGTGTTTCAACAAGGGCCATGAGAGTTTATTAAGACTTACTGAGACTTAACGCACTCTGAAACGTGGAAGTAACATTTACATACAGTAGCATTTACATACAGTAACATTTACATACAGTAACATTTATTCCACCAACATTTGACTCAGAAGACTTCTACAGGGCGTCAAGACTCCCATGTCCACATAACAGACACTCATACACTCACACACTCACACACTCACACACTCATACACTCACACACTCACACACTCATACACTCACACACTCACACACTCATACTCTCATACTCTCATACTCTCATACTCTCTTGGAACAACAGTGTTCTTCCCTCTGTGGAAAAGGTTCAACATGGAACCCAAAAGGGTTCTTCATGGAACCCAAAGGGTTCTACATGGAATCCAAAAGGGGTTCTTCAAAGGGTTCCTCTACAGGGACAAATAAAGAACCCTATTTTTTGTTTATGTTCTAAGAGTTTACCTGTTCTACACAAAACATTTCCATCTCAACATTATGTAACATTCCAACCTCCTGCACCACACCAGTGTGCTTTAGGCTAGGCCTGGCTCACTGTGTAGGTCTAGATTGCTTTCATGTTTCAGAGGTACGAATGTGTTCTGGAGTTTTGCCAGCATCCCATATTTCAATTCTACTGAAGGAAGGTGCCTTTGAACGTAACTCAGTGTTTCAGTGTTACCAGGAGTGCATTTCAGTCAATGTTGCAGACTGAAATGTAATCCGTTGAGCTGAAATGACCCCCATGTCCTCAAAACGTAGTAGAAAATGAATGCCCTACGCTCTGCTCTCATTACAGGAACATTTATTCCACCAACGGTTCGCCTCCTTCTGGGTGTCATGACTCCCATGTCCACATAACAGACACTTGTACCTGTTCTACATATTACACTTCTACACTTGTTCTGCACATCTCCCTCTCAACATGATGTAACATTCCAACCTCCCGAAGAGGTCACAGCATTACTGTTCAGCAGCAGCGTGCTTCAGGCTGGGTCTTGGCCCTGGCTGACCTTGGAGGCCTGGGTTGCATGTACTGCATGTTTCAGAGGGACAGATGTGGTCTGGAAGACTGCCAGAATCTGATCATCTCTCTGTAGCTGCTAGAGAACCCAATAAAGCCTGCCGGCACCATCCCTCATCCCTTATCCCTCATCCCTTATCCCTCATCCCTCATCCCTCATCCCTCATCCCTCCATCCCTCATCCCTCATCCCTCCATCCCTCATCCCTCATCCCTCATCCCTCATCCCTCATCCCTCATCTCTCATCCCTCATCCCTCAGCCACCCTCATCCCTCGTCCCTCATCCCTCCATCCCTCATCCCCATCCCTCATCTCTCATCCCTCATCCCTCATCCCTCCATCCCTCATCCCCATCCCTCATCCCTTATCCCTCATCCCTCATCCCTCGTCCCTCATCCCTCCATCCCTCATCCCTAATCCCTCATCCCTCATCTCTCATCCCTCATCCCTCAGCCACCCTCATCCCTCGACCCTCATCCCTCCATCCCTCATCCCTCATCCCTCATCCCTCATGCCTCCATCCCTCATCCCTCATCCCTCCATCCCTCATCCCCCCATCCCTCGTCCCTCCATCCCTCATCCCTCCATCCCTCGTCCCTCGTCCCTCATCCCTCATCCCTCATCTCTCATCCCTCATCCCTCCATCCCTCCACCCCTCATCCCTCATCCCTCATCCCTCCATCCCTCATCCCTCCATCCCTCATCCCTCGTCCCTCGTCCCTCGTCCCTCATCCCTCCATCCCTCCATCCCTTATCCCTCATCCCTCATCCCTCATCCCTTATCCCTCATCCCTCATCTCTCATCCCTCCACCCCTCATCCCTCATCCCTCATCTCTCATCCCTCATCCCTCATCCCTCATCCCTCATGCCTCATCCCTCATCCCTCATCCCTCATCCCTCATCTCTCATCCCTTATCCCTTATCCCTCATCCCTCATCCCTCATCCCTTATCCCTTATCCCTCATACCTTATCCCTCATCCCTCATCCCTCCATCCCTCCAGTTCTGCTGAAACAAGGAAGGTGCCTTTGACTATTACAGTTTCACCAGCGGTGTAGTGTGAGCGTGAAGTCAGTGAAGCGAAGCGTGAAGAATGGTACAGTTAGAAATGTAATTTATGTAATGATATAATGGAATTCACGTAACTATGAATGTCCTGTGGCGTTCCGACCTTCTGATCAGCTGCCACATAACCCAATAAACCCTGCCAGTGTAATAACGAGTACAAGGTCAGGGGTCGGAGGACTCAGTAGCACGACTCAGGACAAAGGCTAGATCCAAAAAAAATTGTGGTTACTAGAAAAAGGTTCGGTACACAGGGGGGCAGTCAATCAGTAACGTACAGTACCAGTCAAAAGTTTGGACACAAACTTGCCAAGAGTGTGCAAAGCTGTCATCAAAGCAAAAGGTGGCTACTTTGAAGAATCTAAAATATATAAACAGGAATTAAATGAATAACAAAAACAAAGACAGACAACACTAATGCACAGGACGGGACGTTACAGCCAGCTCCATTCCTAATAATATATATGCCATTTAGCTGACACTTTTATCCAAAGCGACTTACATTGCAGTGAGTGCATACATTTCAGTATATATGGTCCCAGCGGGAATCAAACCCACAACCTAAGCGTCATTAGGGCCATGCTCTACCAACTGAGCCACAGACTACATTCCTCATCCTTCAACTCTGCTGAAGGAGAGAAGGTGCCTTTGACTGCTGTGTAACAGTGGTTCACCAGGTTTACCACATCAGTCTGCCGCTGCAGGCTTGTGTAGCGGAGGTGGTGTGGAACCATGCATCTATAATCAGTAGCCTTGCCTGAGACCTGAACACTTGCATTAGCTCCCCAAGCTAATGCCTAAGCTTTGGCTTTGGCTTAGTGGGCTAAGGCGGGAGTTTGGCAGGCGAGGAACCTGGGATCCGTCCCAGTAAGGTTGCATTAGGCTATAAGCTGCTGTAGGCTACGCGTGTGGGCCCAGATTGCACTAGCTCTTGGTTGCCTGCACAGTGCTGTATGTGTTAGCTTAGGCTAGCATTGTGGGTTTAAATTGAATAGTTTCAGTTTATTGTAGGCTACCTACCTGTATATGTCTAGATTGCATGTACAGGTAATCCACCAACCCAATCCCGATGTACAGTACCAGTCAAAAGTTTGGACACACCTTGTCAAGAGTGTGCAAAGCTGTCATCAAAGCCAAAGGTGGCTACTTTGAAGAATCTAAAATATAAAACACATTCTGGTTTGTTTAACACTTTTTTGTTTACTACATAATTCCATATGTGTTCCTTCATAGTTTTGACGTCTTCAATATTAATCTACAATGTAGAAAATAATAAAAAAAATAAAGAAAAACCATTGAATGAGAAGGTGTGTGCAAACTTTTGACTGGACTGTATGTTAGCTTAGCGTGTTAGTCTAGATTGCATGTATGTTAGCTTAGGCTACATGTGTAAGTTTTAAAAACAACCCATGTCATGTTTCTCTACTTTTGTAGATCTACAGTAGATTATTATTATTGGATCAGTTTATGTGCGCCCCAGTTATGTTCTTAGGAACATCTCTAAATTAATTCCCTACGCTTTATCCCGGGGAAAAAAAAAAATGGGCGACCTATTTAGGATTATTGTTTCGCCGTCACAGTTTCATAATTTGTTATCCTCCTGGATGACTAAGGAGTGTGTGTTGCTCGATGGGGTTGGTGGTTGGGGTATTTTCTCCTGGGATGATAAATATCTTCACTGGTCAAACATTGTGCTATGCTCTGTGGTGTGGTTGTAAGGTCTGTTCCCATGTCATACTATCTCTTGACACTGCCATGGCAAATACTGTACTGTACTTGAAAAGCTTTGTCAAGAGCAGCAATATATATATAGAGTAGAGTAGAATAGAATAGAATAGAATAGAATAGAGAAGAATTGACCCAACCAGACCAGAAGAGAACAGAGCAGACCAGACCAGAGCAGAGCAGAGCAGAGCAGAGCAGAGCAGGCCAGAACAGAACAGAACAGAACAGAACAGAACAGAACAGAACAGAACAGAACAGAACAAAACAGAAAAGGACAGACCGTTCTATCTTCATCATCATCATCATCATCATCATCATCATCATCATCATCATCATCATCATCAGGCCCCCTGGTGATTGATGAGTCAGATGGAGGACGCTCCTCTTTCTCTCCTTGTTAACTCCAATCTCCCTCCTCGTTTTCCAGATGAGGGACGCCGGTACGACTCATTACCAGGACATGCAGCAGCTCCCCAGGACCCAGCGGTGCCCTCCAGCGCCCCTGCCAGGGCACAGCCCCCTGGGGGGGAGGACAGGGACAGGGTGGGGCAGCCCCCACCTCCACGCCCGCCAGCCTTGCCCACGGGGCCAGCAGTGGCAGCAGAGAGCACCAGGGAGGAGCCTGCCTTCTCCTCCGTCCTGACCCTGCTGGCTAGCACAGTGGAGGAGACTCAGAGGCCGGGAGATCTACCATCAGTACTGGCTAAAACCTCCTCCTCTTCCTCCTCCTCCTCCTCCTCCTCCTCCCCATCCAACTCCTCTTCCTCCCCCTCCTCCTCCTCTTCCTCCCCATCCTCCAACTCCTCCTCTTCCTCCCCATCCTCCAACTCCTCTTCCTCCTCCTCCTCCTCCCCCTCCTCTTCCTCCTTCTCCTCCTCAACCAACAGCAGTGACAATCACACCACGGCAGGATCAGAGCCTGTCTCTCTCCTCGTCCCTGTAGCCAACGGCACCACCTCCAGCACCAGTGCAGGTAGGAGCAGTGGTCAGACCAGTCACCCACCCAAACGCTTCTTATGCCATTATGTCATCATTGTCATTGTGTTCATCACATATTGCGTCTATTTTACATTCTCATGAATGTGATCAGTATCTCTACAGAGAGACATTGGTCCCTTGTCGTCGTCGTCATCGTCGTCATCATCGTTGTTATCATCATCATCATCATCATCATCATCATCATCATCATCATCACCATACCATCTTCCTTCCGCTCCAAATCCCATTTTGTTCAGGCTCAGTTGTTACATCATCATGCCCCCCCCCCCCATCCATCATCTGCCTGTCACCCTGCTTCCTACCTCCTAGTTTGACATCGACATTACAGTGTGTGACATCATCAAAATGGGACATCAATCACCTCCAACCGTATGTGCAGTCTGATGTGACATCATCAAAGTATGACCTTGATCACCATTCCATGTGCATTCTGAGGTGACATCATCAAAGTACGACCTTGATTACCATTCTATGCGCATTCTGAAGTGACATCATCAAAGTACGACCTTGATTACCATTCCATGTGCATTCTGAGGTGACATCATCAAAGCACGACCTTGATTACCATTCTGTGTGCATTCTGAGGTGACATCATCAAAGTATGACCTTGATCACCATTCTATGTGCATTCTGAGGTGACATCATCTAAAAGCTGCTGGTTTTCTCTGGTTGCAGAGGAGGCTCTGGTCAACGCGCCCGCGAACCCAGATCTGCCTACCGTCCCAGCATCCTCTCTGTCCACGCTGGCAGAGAGTGACGTCACCCTCCCTGCCAACGTGACCAGCCCGTTCTCCACACACACACTCAACACCACCGCCACGCCTGTAAAGGCTGACCATACACCCCCCACCCCCCCCACCCCCACCACCACCACCACCACAACAGCAACACACACACACGCCAACACACAGGCCAACACCAGCCCCGACACTGTGACCAATGACAGCCTGCAGCTCACGACGGTCACCACCACGACCGTCACGCCCTTGACCGTGACCACGGCTACTGTGACAACCCCTGTGACCACGACCACGGCCGCGACCGCCACCGCTTCGACCACAGAGGCCGTCACCACCACCACCACGTTGACCACTACGACCACACAGGAAATGACCACCCCCAAAGAGACAACCACAGTGGCGACCACAGAACCAACGACCACAACTACTACGACCACAACTACGACCACAACCACAACTCCAGCTCCTACTACTACTACCGCGCTGACCACCACTATGACCGCCCCGGCTGTTCTAACCACCAAAGGGACCACGCCTGGTCCGACCACAACTGAACCACCCACCCCCGGGCCTGAGGACATGCCTCTGCCCTGCAACATCACAGAGAAGACATGGGTGAAAACAGGTATGATATCTCTCTCACTTACCTGGTCAGTTTGAATAGATTTCACACAATGTTTGGTGTTCTGTATCACCTATCAACCGAAAAAATATATGATTTGAGGTGTTATTGTATCTTCAAAGACCCTCTGATGATGTTTCACAAACTATGTTCTGTGGTGATTCATTCGTATGAGGTGATTGACATCACCTCATATCAGGTCAGGTCATCGTTGTAAAGACAATAAAGAGAGTCAGTTTTGTTTCTCGTTGACTCACCTTCCTTAACTCACCAACTGCCAAAGAGTTCCGGAACACTCACCACCCGGAGTGTGTCTATGTGGTGTCTACCCAGCAACAACACTTCCATTGACTACATACAACATCAAGCATCATAATGTATGCATTTCTGGTGAATAAAGTCACCCTTGACACTCTAAAACGTTGACAATTCGGGGCGACATTATTCACCCTAAAGGAGTTAATGAAAGTGATGTAACCATCTGTGTTTTATTCCCTCTCCAGTTCTGTCCGTCCAGTTGAGGAGGAACAGACTGGACGTCACCCAGAAACAGAGCCTGTCCAAGGGCCTGACCCACGCCCTGCAGAGGGCCTTCAACGACACCAGCGTTTACGCCCAGGTCAGTCCTCCGCTCTCTGGGGGTGGGGGGGTGGGGGGGTGGTCTCCCCAACCCTCGTCTCACTCAAGCCATCAATCATGTCGCAAATTCCCTCTGCTTGTTGCTACTTTCCAAGCAACGCAATTGGTGGACTTGAGAAAGAGGCTACCCCCCCAACCAGAGTGAGCCTAGTCCTGGACTAAAGACCACGTCTAATAGCGTAGGTCCATCAGGGGGAGGCTGGCGGAGGTAGAAATCGGAGGACGGGCTCATTGCAATGCATGGAATGGAATGCGGAATGGTCAATGGTCGGAATGATCAAACGCACCTCTTCGATACCATTCCCACGTCTGCTTGATACCATTCCTCATTCCGTTTTCCATGCATTACAATGTTACCCGTCCTCCGATTTCTACCCCCGCCAGCCTCCCCTGCTGTTCGGTTGCCGCACTGTGAATAGAACAGGAAACATCTCCCGTATAACGAACTCCCCCTAAAGTAATAGTGAAATATTGCGTCCCCTCCATTCATCCCTAATTTGCTACAGCTCTTCCCACCAAGTGCCAGTGGAGGCTTACTTATTCTTTATGGGCTCATGAATTTCAGCTCTAACGGGGACTATGGAAACAGAGAAGAGTGTATTCACTTCGTTTTGGCTCTCGGTCCCGTTTATTAATGGTGGCCAATCTGTCAGTGGCTCTAGCAGAGGAGACCGAAGTGACTAATGGTGAAAGGATTTCACTGTAATGATAAACGGCCTCTCGAATAGTGAAAAGCGTTTGAATTATAGAAGCTGTTTGGAGCCATTTGAGGAGAATGGCCCTCTGACAGTCTGCTGTAACTAAAGCATGTGAATGACTAAGCTCCATTATCGCCGCTTCGGGGGAGGCTGGGGGAGGTAGAAATCGGAGGACGGGCACGTTGTAATGCGCGGAGTGTGATGGATTGAGGGATGGTGTCAGACGCACGGGAGTGATGCCATTACTTGTTCCGTTTCATGCATCACAATGAGGCCGTCCTCCGAT
>NC_139657.1:2194978-2202478 GCF_951799395.1 Argentina silus | reverse complement strand
GTCTCTCCACAGAGTCTGTTGATTATGTAATGGAATCACTTTGTGCCTAGATTGTTTTGCATTGATTGCAAACAATTAAACCTATCGGTTGATGGTGTGTGTGTGTGTGTGTGTGTGTACTCTTTTGTTTCCGTGGTTACCGATAGCTGTGGTAAAGACACCGCCTGCCAACCTGTGGATGATGGCGGTGCTGACGCCCGTTGCCCTGGTGATGGTCGTCATCGTCATGGTAATTGCCATACTGTGCAAGCGGAACAGGGTCATCTTCAAGACCAGCGCGTTCAGAAACTTCAAAACCAGATCCAAGGTAAAGTTGGGCCCAGGGTTAGTTTTTTCCAGAAGTAGATTAATCCAGTGTGTGTGTGTGTGTGTGTGCGTTTGTGTGTGTGTGTGCGTGTGTGTGTGTGCGTGCGTGCGTGTGTGCGTGCGTGCGTGCGTGCGTGTGTGTGTGTGTGTGTGTGTGGTGAATAATAACACTGCACATCTTAAGGGTTTATTATTTACTGAGCATCCGCTCAACGTTATATGGCCAACTGTGTTCCGTATTATGATGCGGGGGGGGGGGGGGGGGGGCAACGACAACAACAACGACTGAAGAATGAGGGTTAATGTACTGGGAGGGGGGGGGGGAGAGACGGGGGGGGCAACGACAACAACAACGACTGAAGAATGAGGGTTAATGTACTGGGAGGGGGGGGGGGGGGGCAACGACAACAACAACGACTGAAGAATGAGGGTTAATGTACTGGAAATGAATTTTCCAGCTAAATGTCCTTTTAATTGTCTTCTTGTTTAGACGTCGTATCGGAGGGAGGGCAGTTACCACCACCAGGTACTGACTGACGGGCCGGCTGTGTTCTTTCTCAATACATGCATGTGGCTTAGTGGCTGTGCTGCTGCTGCTGCTGCTGCTGGTGCTGCTTGGGGCTGGGGGCTGGGGGGGCTGGGGCTGGGGGCTGGGGGCTGGGGGCTGGGGGCTGGGGGCTGGGGCTGGGGGCTGTGGGCTGGGGCTGGGGGCTGTGGGCTGGGGGCTGTCGGCTGGGGCTGGGGGCTGTGGGCGTTGTTTGGGGCGGGGGGCTGCGGCTGGGGCTGGGGCTGGGCTGGGGGTAGGACATGCCTCCTGTGTTGACAGTGCCTGTGGGAAATCAATAGTGGTGTGTGTGTGTGTGTGTGTGTGTGTGTGTGTGTGTGTGTGTGTGTGTGTGTTTCTGTTCTTCTGTGTGTGAATCAATCGGGGAGGGGGGGGGGAGGGGGGCTCAGAGCCACTGATCAACGAGGCGTCCTCTGCATCCATGTCCATCTAGAACGCATAGTAAAGATTCATACAGCCTGACTCCCATCCCATAACCCATAACCCATAACCCTCACAGCAGACCGTGGCTCCATGGCGGAATCCACTGCGGTCAGCCATGTTGATGTCACACTGGATTACAATGCCATTTAGATTAATAGGGAGTTATTTAGATTAACAAGATCCGCCTAAACCGTTCAAATTCATCATCGTCGTCATCGTCGTCGTCATCAGACCCTGTCCCGTTCATCTTTCAAACGCAGTGCCACGGTACTCTGGCACTGCAGGGGGAGCGTCAGCTGACGTCCGCGTTACTTTACCACATCACTCCATCGCCCGCCCGGAGCAGATGTGCCGTTTCTCCACGGCGTGTTTGGCTGGAGAACGTAAAAGCGCTTACTGTAAGCCTGTGTTTGTTGTAGGAAGGGGTCAGATGGAGTATCCTTTTGATTAGGGTACTGTACGTTAGAAAAAAAGAAAAAATGTGTTTTCTTCTTTTCCCGTTCCCCTGATCCACCACACCACAGCTGGTCTACCGATGCGCGCCGTGTCTGATGGAAGTATTTACAAGCGGATGCAACGTGCTTCAAGGTCGCGTGTGTGCGTGTAACTGTTTGTAAACGCTTAATGTCACCGGGTTGTTTGAAATGCTACATGAAATATTAAACAGTTGCTAAATATGAGATTTTACACGCCGCAGCACGCATAGCGCTGGGAGCCTATCGCTGCTCGGTGGTGGTTTTTTTGTTGCTCTTGTAGATCCAGAGATGTGGCTCGCTCGCATGCACAAATGAGATTAATATTCTTATCGTGATTTTAGGTTTGTGAACAGCTCCTGGCGATATGACACAGTGAAATCAGTGGTAAATACTCTTAGTTAAGCTCTTTAACTCAGGAACAGTGCACATATTTGCAGTGGTGGCGTCTCCAATGTTCCCGGGAATGTATGTGTGTGTGTGAGTGTGAGTGTGTGTGTGTGTGTGTGTGTGTGTGTGTGTGTATGTGTATGTGTGTGTGTGTGTGTGTGTGTGTGTATGTGTATGTGTGTAGGGCGGTGTGTGTGAGTGTGTGCGTGTGCGTGTGTGTGTGTGTGTGTCTGTGTGTTGGTATTGTCTCCAACGTCCCAGGAATGTGTGTGTCTGTTCCGGAACATGTTGTTGGTATTGTCTCCAACGTTCCGGGGAATGTGTGTGTGTGTGTTCCGGAACGTGCTCTCGGTAGTGTCTCTAATGTTCCGGGACGGAATACCAAACAGATCATAATGACCCACGAGGGAGAGTGGATGAGCTTCATGAACTGCTCGTTCAACACTGCTCACAGTCATCCATCACTGGGGGACAACCTAAAGCTGCTAATCAATGGCACGGCTTGGGGCTGCATGTGTGTCTAAGCATTAACCAGTCAGGCCATGAATCCATCTCGTACCGCTCTGTAAAGAAATGACGCTGTGCGCCGTCGTGTGAAATCATTTGTGTTCGAGGGTGAAATGCCATCCCGTAATTGAGATGTTCAAAGGGGCTTCAGTGAAAGGACGAAAACAAGCCTTTCGTTTTCTTTTGTTTGCGTACAGTAAATCACGTTTGTCGAGCAGCGGCTCTCTGATGTTTGTGATGCACGTAATTGACCTGTCAGCTCGGAGAGGCGAAAGCGCCAGAAGTCTCTTCGTAATCGCGTCCGCCGGCGTTTGTATATCACATCCAGTTGCTCTCTCCGTCCGACTCCGTCAGGATTCTAAATGAACCCAGGACGTGGAATCCATCTCTGTCAACGTGGCGTCACAGAGTAGCCTTGCACAGCGCAAGCCTGATCAACTCCATGTCTCCGTCGAACCGACCAATTCACGGAGATGAAGGGAGGCCATTTATTAAGTCAGCGGCAGCGAGTGGATAGAGCTAGCCGCCTCTCCCCCTCTCCTCTCCTCTCCTCTCCTCCTCTCTTCCTCTCCCCCCCTCCCCCTGTCTCCCTGCCCAGAGAAATATATCAGTGAGAAGCCAGTGCAGTCGAAACACCTTTCAAGGTTAATAGACCCAGCAAACCCCCCCCCCCCCCCCACCTCCCACCTCCAGCTGTGAATTTCCAATACCGTCCAAGTCATAACCCTAATTCACACTGCAGAGCCAAACCAAGCTGAACCAAGCTGAGTGGTAGCCTACCGGGCTGGCCTGGTGACAGGACTTAAACAGTGCTGCAGAAGACAATGGGAAAGGAAATGATCTGAGCCAGCACAGTATGGTTCGGATTGGTCCTGTAGTGTGTAAAGCCCCTTGCTGTCTCAAGGCATTACCTCCGTCAGGCTTAACGTGGTGGAGAACTACGGCCAGTGAGGGACAGAGGCTGGTGGAGGTAGAAATCGGAGGACAGGCTCATTGTAATGCATGGAACGGAATGAGGAAGGGTATCAAACACACAGTGAGCTTGTCCTCCGATTTCTGCCTCCACCAGCCTCCCCATCAGTCTGGAGCAGGTAGCAACACCTTCCAAGGTTACTGTGGTGGAGGTGGTTCAGAGTAACCTCGTCTGAGGCTTGAAGACATGCGTTGGCTCCCCAAGCTAATGCCTATAGACTATAGCTTAGTGAGTGTGCTTGGAGGCCCGGGTTCAACCAGCCTCCCAGCTGTGAATCCCCTATTCCTAATACAAGAAGCCATGGTGTCTTCATAGACATTACTTCACAGACTCCCTGAAAGTCAACGTAGTTGAGACCAGGGGAGGCTGGTGGAGGCGAAAATCGGAGGACAGGCTCATTCCATTCCATGCATTACAATGAGCCCGTCCTCCGATTTCTACCTCCACCAGCCTTCCCTTGTGGAGATATACAGTAAGCCCCCCCTGTTCTCCCAGCCTGAGGTAAAGACGTCCACACGCTATACAGTGCCTTCGGAAAGTATTCAGACCCCTTCACTTTTTCCACATTTTGTGGAGAACGATAGTAATTCCAAAATTACATGAACTATTATCCCTGCATTAAGATGGACTCAATTCAATTTATTGAGTGACTCATTGAGTGACATTTTTGCATTTTAGCTCATTTTAAGAGTGTCATAGCACACAAGTGTCTGAATACTTATGTACATGAGGTATTTCTGTATTTCAGTTTGAATAAATGTACTGAAATTTAAAAAAAAAAGTGTTTTAACTTTGTCATTCTAGGGTATTGTGTGTGGATTGATTTTAATTTTAATTTAATCCATTTTAAATTGAGTCTATAACACAACAAAATGTGCAAAAAGTGAAGGAGGAGTCTGAATACTTCCCGAAGGCGCTGTATATCGATTCCTCCAGCACTTCGTTGACGTGCATTATAGCTCTCCGAGCTAAAGGCTAGGGGCGTGCGGGAGAGCCAGGTTAGAACCCCGATCGGTCACATTAATATGCTCTCAACGGCCACCCGCCCCCGGCTGTGCACAGCCAATACCACGAGGCCAGACGGCGTCCATATATCACCCCAGTCAGACAGTGAGATGTACCTCCTAGGCTTCCGTAGAGACATCCACACTGCGTATTGATTTCTCTGTCACTTAGCAGCGGCTGCAGCCATGTGTGAGATCTGCAGGACTTGATGCTGCTCCGCAGGAGACTGCTGAATTATTGAAGCTGTTTTCAGCTGTTCTTCCCTGCCAGGGGAGGCTGTTGGAGGTACAAATCAAAGGACGGGCTCATTGTATTGCATGCAATGGAATGAGGAATAGGACTGAACGTGTGTGTTAATACCTGTCCTGACTCCATTTCATGCTTTACAATGAGTCTGTCCTCCGATTTCTGCCTCCACCAGCCTCCCGTGTCCCCTACATATTCCCCATATGCACTTGGGGATAAAACTAAAATACTTTGAATACTGTACATCTGTATTTGGAACTCTCAAAAAATAGAGTTCATACATTTTGTGTAATGTGCCTTTTATTGCTGCCTGGCATCAGGCAGGAAAGGCCATCTTGATGAAATGAGAAGTAATTTGCCATCACAAAGGAACTGCTTAGGGCCTCACAGACATCGATCACAGATCCATTTAATTTTCAATTACTTTATTCCAATACACCAACTTCAAAGGTACTGTTTGACATTTTCATTTAGTAGAATTCCTCCTGTGCTCCTTTTTACATGCTGACATAGAGAAAACAGTTATGACTGAGGTTCCTCCATTACCTTCCCTGTCAACTACTATACCAGTAAATTACCTTCCCTGTCAACTACCTTACCAGTAAATTACCTTACCAGTAAATTACCTTACCAGTATATTACCTTCCCTGTAAACTACCTTACCAGTAAATTATCTTACCAGTAAATACCTTCCCTGTAAACTACCTTACCAGTAAATTACCGTACCAATAAATTACCTTACCAGTAAATTACCTTACCAGTAAATTACCTTCCCTGTAAACCACCTTACCGATAAATTACCTTCCCTGTCAACTACCTTACCTGCTTTTTGTGTATTCATGTGTGTCATGTGTTCATCTGTGACGGTGCTGCTGAGTGTCCAGGACGAATTTCCCCTGGACAATAACGTTTTTAGACTCCTCTAACCCCACCTGTACCTGTCCCAGCCTGTCCAGGGGTTTTAGACTCCTCTAACCCCACCTGTACCTGTCCCAGCCTGTCCAGGGGTTCGACTACGCCAAGCAGCACATGGGCCACCAGCAGGGTGATGAGACAGTCTCCGTTACCAAGGAGACAATTGTGCTGGGACTTCCTGTGCGGGACGCCCCCCTGTCATTGGACAGGAAGCCCCATCAGGACGGAACCGCCTCCAAACGCCCCCCCTCCGCTGACATCATACACAAAGGGTAAGAATCCTCCTCCATTCAT
Organism: Argentina silus; assembly: GCF_951799395.1. NCBI lineage: Eukaryota > Metazoa > Chordata > Actinopteri > Argentiniformes > Argentinidae > Argentina > Argentina silus. Next base: position 2,196,381 of record NC_139657.1, on the reverse strand, counting down.
TGTTTTTAGTTATGGTGTTATAGCTGTGTGTGTGTGTGTGTGTGTGTGTGTGTGTGTGTGTTTGTGTTTGTAATTATGTTATTGTGTGCGCGTGTGTGTTTGTATTTATGTTATTGTGTATATGTATATGTGTGTGTGTGTGTGTGTGTGTGTGTGTGTGTGTGTGTGTGTGTGTGTGTGTGTTTATACTGATGTTGTGTTGTGTGTGGGTGATGTGGGTGCATAATGTGTGTGTATCTGGGCCATGAGAAAGCCTGAGACACATCCGGCCTCCTCCATATGGCCGTGAAAGCTTTCGAATTAGAACGTGTTTACAATAAAGCACTGTGGCTTTTCAGGAAGTGCAAACACTCTGTGTGTTTGTTTGTGGCTTTATAGTTAAAGTCAGAGCAAAATTAACAATAAGCATGTCCGTGTTTGACAGATGGAGATGAATTTGCCTCAATCTGCTAGTGTTGACAAGATTACAGGCTGCCTTGGTCGTGCCAATATGAAGAATCCGAGCCTGTCTGTCGCTGGGAAAAAAAAGGCAATAGAAAGAAAGCTTAGATTTCATAATGAGGCCTCTGAGTCATAAATGTGTTATTTTCTCCCGCAACAAAACGAACACAGCCTCCTCCTCTCCCTCTTGCAGACAAAGCTAAGTCCTGCTGCGTATCGAAACATCTTTCCTTTCAAATCCCCAAAACCCCAAACGTGTAAAAATGCAAATCTTAAAAACTCACACAAAAGAAACATTTACAGACCACCAAATGCCTGATTTTCTTTACCGGGCCCCACTGCCAACCATTCATCATTGTCCTAAACCTGTCGAACACAACTTCCCTATCTGGGGCTGATTTAGCACCACTTGGCTTCTCACTGTCATATTTACGGCTAGCATGCCAGAGGTAGCTGTGACACCAGACTCCAGAGTCTGCTGCAGTGTTGATGATCAGTGGTCCTTGAACGCACTGCAGTAGCGTAGCGTAGCGTATCCTACTGGAGTTTGCCATACTGTAGCGCTAGCGTAGCGTAGCATAGCGGTTTGCGCCTGTTAGCGTCAACCCCAGGGCCGACAGACTCCTGAGCTTAGTCATTCAGCAGGGGGAATCACACCCCTGCGTTGGCCCCGGCTCTGCTATCTGAGCAGCCTGTGGGACTCAGTGCAGTGTGATGATTAAAGACTAAAAGGCTTTGAGCATCGGAGAAATAATGATTGGGAAAACAAACAGAGGTAAACACATAGGGGAGCCTGCCGTAGGAGAGGAGAGGAGAGGAGAGGAGAGGGAGGGGAGGGGAGGGGAGGAGAGGAGAGGAGGGAGGGGAGGGGAGGAGAGGAGGGAGGAGGAGAGAGAGAGAGGAGAGGAGAGGAGAGGAGAGAGAGGGGAGAGGAGAGGAGGGGAGGGGAGGAGAGGAGAGGA
>NC_139657.1:2182371-2194778 GCF_951799395.1 Argentina silus | reverse complement strand
CATGACCTTACCAAGCACTGTTCATAGAAATAGAAGGTTTACTTTAGCTTGCCTTGGATACAATTCGTCTCCAATCCTGTTTTCCTAAAGCTGTCCCACATCCCTTCCCTCTGTCTGTCTGTCTGTCAGCAGAGTGTTTTCAGTGTCTGAGCAGTGGGCTTATGTAAGGCGAGCTGCTGTGTGTTTCTGGTGATGAGAGACAGACATCTCATTAGCACCACCTCCGCCAACTGCCGTGTGATGTCGTTCATTACCTCAACCCAGGGGAGGCCGGTGGATGTAGAAAAACGGAGGACGGGGCTTATTGTGATGCACGGAACGGAATGAGGAACGGTGTCAAACGCACTGTGTGTTTGATACCGCCCCTCATTCTGTTCCCCCGCATTACAATGAGCCCCGTCCTCTGATTTCTACCTCCACCAGCCTCCCCTTGTGGAGATATACAGTATGCCCCCCCCCTGTTCTCCCAGCCTGAGGTAAAGACGTAAAGACAGCCTCCCCTGCCTCCACCACAGCCGACGGCCACACTGTATGATGTCAATCAGTGACGCACACGGCCCAGAAGACGAGCCTTGACTCCTCACAGCAGCCTCACATAGATGTGCCCACCCAAGCATAGCCAGCTAGCGCTAATGCTAATGCACTATAGCTGTACATACTGTTCTGCAGCTAGTGCTAACACAGTATCAATCAGAGCCGTATACACAGCCTCCAGGTGTCTGTCATAGTGTAGGCCTAGCTGTGCCCACCGAGGCATAGCCAACCAGCGGGCGCTAATGCAGTATCGCTGTACTGTAGCCCGTGCTAATGCAGTATTAATCAGAGCCTTATACCCAGTCTCCATACACAGTTTAACTCCTGGTATCAGTCATCATCTCTGTGCCCGCCGTAGCGTAGCACGCTGCTAATGAAGCATCGGTTCATAATTGGGCTCGTTGTACTGAAGCTAACTAGCGCTGCGCTGACGCTAATGAGATGTCTCCTCCTCTCCTCTGCGCTCCTCCCAGGCGATCCGTACGACGACCACACGGGTTCGCTGCGTCTCATCACCATCAAGCCCATGGCGGCGCAGCCGACCTACTCCTACCCATCGTCCTCCAGCCACAGTCAGGACTCCGTCATCCTCAACGGCGAGGTGAGCCCGGGGGGGGCCTGCTGGGAAAATTAATGATGTCACACTGTGTCCGTCTCCGTGAGCGCGCGCCCGAGTTGAACCCCCCCCCCCTTTATAAAGTGGACTCACAGAACGAGAGAGAGTGGAACAGAATGAAAGGGAATAGAAGACAATGGAGAGTACGCAGTAGAAGAATACTTCAGTGGCCTTGAGACAGAATTGGTCTGGCGACAGTCTGTCTGTCAGTCAGGGGAGGCTGGTGGAGGTAGAAATTGGAGGACGGGCTCATTGAATGGAATGCATTACAATGAGCCCGTCCTCCGATTTCTACCTCCACCACCGCCAGCCTCCCCTGATGTTCCTCAGTACCGACTCTAGCACTGACAAACAATGATCTACACACACACCGGCACTCTCCGCAAATAATGGATGAGTGGCTCTGCGTCACGCTGTGAACCTGGCAGCGCCGCTACGTAAACATTTCAAGGCAAATTAAACTAGATATTTAGTAATGACAGAGTAACTGTCTTTGATCGCCAACGACATCATTGTTTAAAACGAAAGCGAAAGTCTTACGATGTTCCTCAGTGAATTCAGAATTTTAGCATATTGACATAAACGCAAGTGGGGTTTTGATAATTGCAATCCAGCGCCACGCTGTTCAAAAATCCTGGGGTGAACCCGGCACCCAGATGTAACCAATTCAGTGTTAATAACACCACACACTCTTCTCCTGATCCACAGTCCAGCATGGGCCTGAAGCAGAAGTCCGACATCGAGCACTACAGGAACAAGCTCCGTCAGAAAGCCAAGAGGAAGGGCTACGGTGACGCCCCCGTCTCCACGGACAACGGCAGCCACCCGTTCAGCCATAGGGACAGAGAGAGACACAGGCATGACGGACAGACCAAGGAGCCAATGACAGCGGAGGAGAAGAGGGCCTCCTTCGCAGGGTGTCACAGGAGGTAGTGTACCCCCAGTCTGTCTGATTGTTCTACATCGCAGTGTTACTGTCATGATGTGCCATGAGGAGGAGGATGGTGGTGTTGGTGATGATGATGGTGTTGATGATGAGGATGGTGGTGTTGGTGATGATGGTGTTGATGATGAGGATGGTGTTGATGATGAGGATGGTGTTCATGATGATGATGTTGATGATGATGTTGTTGATGATGAGGATGGTGTTGATGATGGTGTTGTTGATGATGATGGTGTTGATGATGAGGATGGTGTTCATGATGAGGATGGTGTTTATGATGAGGATGGTGTTGATGATGAGGATGAGGAGTAGGAGAAGTAGGAGGAGGAGAAGGAGGATGATGAAGAGGATGCTGAGGAGAAGGATTAAGGAGGAGGAGAAGGAGGATGATGAAGAGGAGGAGGAATATGTTGATGATGACGATGATGATGATACCAATAACAGTGCTGTAATGTCCCTGCTGCAGCCGACACTCATCCGTCCATCCCAGAGAGCCGGCCTACTGGAGTCGTCAGTCCCTGAGCAGCCCCAGTCCTGTGGAGGCAGAGATGGACCTGCTGGTCCTGAGAGAGAGGTCCAGGAGAGGCATCAGGAACAGCGGCTACGACGTGAGTACCAGCCCCTCACTACCAGCCCCTCACTACCAGCCCCTCACTACCAGCCCCTCACTACCAGCCCCTCACTACCAGGTCCTCACTACCAGGTCCTCACTACCAGGTCCTCACTACCAGGTCCTCAGTACCAGGTCCTCACTACCAGGTCCTCACTACCAGGTCCTCACTACCAGCCCCTCACTACCAGCCCCTCACTACCAGCCCCTCACTACCAGGTCCTCACTACCAGCCCCTCACTACCAGGTCCTCACTACCAGGTCCTCACTACCAGCCCCTCACTACCAGCCCCTCACTACCAGGTCCTCAGTACCAGCCCCTCACTACCAGCCCCTCACTACCAGCCCCTCACTACCAGCCCCTCACTACCAGGTCCTCACTACCAGCCCCTCACTACCAGGTCCTCACTACCAGCCCCTCACTACCAGGTCCTCACTACCAGCCCCTCACTACCAGGTCCTCACTACCAGCCCCTCACTACCAGGTCCTCACTACCAGGTCCTCACTACCAGCCCCTCACTACCAGCCCCTCACTACCAGGTCCTCAGTACCAGGTCCTCACTACCAGGTCCTCACTACCAGCCCCTCACTACCAGGTCCTCACTACCAGGTCCTCACTACCAGGTCCCCACTACCAGGTCCTCACTACCAGGTCCCCACTACCAGGTCCTCACTACCAGCCCCTCACTACCAGGTCCCCACTACCAGGTCCTCACTACCAGGTCCTCACTACCAGGTCCTCACTACCAGGTCCTCACTACCAGGTCCTCACTACCAGCCCCTCACTACCAGGTCCTCACTACCAGGTCCTCACTACCAGGTCCTCACTACCAGGTCCTCACTACCAGGTCCTCACTACCAGGTCCTCAGTACCAGCCCCTCACTACCAGCCCCTCACTACCAGCCCCTCACTACCAGGTCCTCACTACCAGGTCCTCAGTCCCAGGTCCTCAGTCCCAGGTCCTCACTACCAGGTCCTCAGAACCAGCCCCTCACTACCAGGTCCTCACTACCAGGTCCTCACTACCAGCCCCTCACTACCAGCCCCTCACTACCAGGTCCTCACTACCAGGTCCTCACTACCAGCCCCTCACTACCAGCCCCTCACTACCAGCCCCTCACTACCAGCCCCTCACTACCAGGTCCTCACTACCAGGTCCTCACTACCAGCCCCTCACTACCAGGTCCTCACTACCAGGTCCTCAGAACCAGGTCCTCACTACCAGGTCCTCACTACCAGGTCCTCACTACCAGGTCCTCACTACCAGGTCCTCACTACCAGCCCCTCACTACCAGGTCCTCAGTACCAGGTCCTCACTACCAGGTCCTCACTACCAGGTCCTCACTACCAGGTCCTCACTACCAGGTCCTCACTACCAGCCCCTCACTACCAGCCCCTCACTACCAGCCCCTCACTACCAGGTCCTCACTACCAGGTCCTCACTACCAGGTCCTCACTACCAGGTCCCCACTACCAGGTCCTCAGTACCAGGTCCTCACTACCAGCCCCTCACTACCAGGTCCCCACTACCAGGTCCTCAGTACCAGGTCCTCACTACCAGGTCCTCACTACCAGGTCCCCACTACCAGGTCCTCACTACCAGGTCCCCACTACCAGGTCCTCACTACCAGGTCCTCACTACCAGGTCCTCACTACCAGGTCCTCACTACCAGCCCCTCACTACCAGGTCCTCAGAACCAGGTCCTCAGAACCAGGTCCTCAGAACCAGGTCCTCAGTCCCAGGTCCTCAGTCCCAGGTCCTCAGTCCCTCAGTCCCAGCTCCTCAGCTCCTCAGCCTCCCCCGGAGGAAAGACATGAATAAATCCACCTCTGGAGTCACTGCAGGGGCAAAAAAAAAAGGGCAGGGCCTAGAAAATAACCCGAATCAAACCTGGAACAAAAGCCTCCCTATTATACGTATATCTCTCTCTCTCAATCCTCAGTCTAAGCTTTAGCCCTCTCCATAGCTCACACCAAGGAGATTACCTTCAGAGGAACTTTAAAACCTCCACCTAGCACGCTGCTGTGGCCCCTGTGCTCTGATCTATATCTCTTTATGTTGGCCGCCTGCCTGCCTGCCTGCCTGCCTGCCTGCCTGCCTGCACAGCGGTACCTTGGTGAATGTCAATGACAGTGAATATGATTATGGCCTATTCAGAGACTCAGATGGGCAATTTGATTTCGCTTAATAGCCTTGAATGTGCTGAGCTTTCAAATCGCATGTGGTCAACTGCGCTTGTCTGTACGGTCCGTGCGGGGTTGGGTGGTCACTCGATGCGTTTGTGTCTAATCCACCTTTGTGTGTGTGTGTGTGTGTGTGTGCGTGTGTGTGCGTGTGTGTGCATTTTAAATGTGTGTGTGTGTGTGTGTGTGTGTACGTGTGTGTATATGATTCTCAGTATCACCCTCTCTCCCAGGGGGAGCCCGAGCCGTTCGAGGAGACCAACGTCGACCGCCTGATGAGCTCGCTGGGCTACGGAGGGTCCCACCAGGTCAAAGGTCACTCGTCCTCGTCCACCCTCAGCTCCCAGCCGTCCATCGACGAGGTCAGGCAGCAGATGCACATGTTGCTGGGCAACGCCTTCGGCCTGGCCCCCGACGAGCCCCCCCCGGGGGCCCCCAGCCACCACCACCACCACCCCGCCCATCACCACCCCCACCACCACCCCCACCACAGCTCCTACAACCCCAGCCACACTAGCCCCTACGCGGAGGGCGTGACCAGCGCCCCCGGCACCATGAACCACCCCTGCGGAGGGGGGGGGCGCCAGCGATCGGCCGGCCACGGGCCGGATATGCACCAGTGTAGCTTACCCAAGCCTGTGAGTGGAAGTGGGCTATGAGTGGGTTATGAGTGGGTTATGAGTGGGTTATGAGTGGGTTATCAGTGGGTTATCAGTGGGTTATGAGTGGGTTATGAGTGGGTTATCAGTGGGTTATGAGTGGGTTATCAGTGGGTTATCAGTGGGTTATGAGTGGGTTATGTCAAAGAGACGTTTTGCAATACATTTGTCGCACAGGGGAGGCTGGTGGAGGCAGAAACCGGAAGACGGGCTTATTGTAATGCATGAGGAATGGTGCCAGACACACATGCTTGATGCCATTCCTCCTTCCATGCGTTACACTGAACCTGTCCTCCAATTTCTACCTCCACCAGCCTCCACTGTTGTTGCACTGTTGTAGAACTGCTGGTGTGGCGCCTAAAACAATGACAATGAATGCTGTTATAGAAATAAAACAGTATAAATGTGTCTTAGATCCATTTGTTTTTATAAGTCAGTATATATATATATATATAAACTGTACAACTAACACTCTCATTGGCTTTCCTGTCTCTTCTCTCTACCGTGATTGGCTTCTCCAGGGTTTCAGGTTCACTCAGCTTCCTGACATGGGTGTTGGATCTCCGCCCCCTCTGATCCCCTCTAGACCCCCCCCTGGGACCTCGCTGAGACGGTATGACTGCCCCCTCCCCCATGTCATGCAACACCACTCTATAAAATTCAATGAACCTGTCTTCCAATTTCTGCCTCCACCAGCCTCCCCTGACATACATGTACATAATTGAACAGTACAGTACATTCGGTACATTCAGTACAACCCCCCCTCCTCCTCCTCTCTCAACCACCCCCCCCCCCTTCCTCTCTTAACACTCTCCTTTTCTCAACACCCCCTCCCCCCCCACCCAAGTGGACACAAAGAAACATAATCGATGTCCCATCCACCCCAGTATGGTGTTGAGTGTTCACAGTTGAAGAGACTTAAACGTGTAGCTTAGCTTCAGATGTCATCCAGTTGGCTACATGGGTTGCTTTTCTGCTAAGCTACAGCATATATTAATCCGCATCATTTAAAATTAATGCCGCCTTCATTTACATGCTGTGCAGTGGCACTGCTGCAGTTAATTGACTGTTTGCCTGCGGGCATGTGGGGTGTATACGCCACCCGGTGGCTGGATTAGGGAATTACACCCAGTGGTTTTTATTGTTTTGTCTCTCTGTACTCTCCCTTCGTCTGCAGCTCTACCCCCGACGTGAGCCTGAAGCCCCGCGTTTCAGAGGCCTCTGAGATGCAGAGTCAGCACAACGGCGCCCCCTACCTGCCGATGAACAGAGCGCCTTTCCCTGCCGTCACCGTCGACCAGACCATGACCGGCTACTCAGGTCAGAACCTAAAACACACGTTCATGTTTGATGCCGTTCCCTGTTCCGTTCCATGCATTACAGTGAGCCCGTCCTCCAATTTCTCTACCTCCACCAGCCTCCCCTGCTGTATATCCCTATCAGTCAGATGTTCTCAACACGCAGCTCTGGATCGCTCGTGTTAATGTGTGTAGTACTACTGCATGGATGCAGTATTTTCTACACATTACATGGAGATCAATAATAATCATCAAGTCAGAACATGGACATGCTGTCTCAGCCGAGTCACATACAGATCAATCCCTCCCTTCCAATCCCTCCCCTCCAATTCCTCCCCTCCAATCCCTCCCTTCCAATCCCTCCCCTCCAATCCCTCCCCTCCGCTAATCCACTGCTAGAGATGATTCATCAGGGAACAAAGGACACAACCATGAGTTCAGTCAAGACCATGATTGCCTAATCAGACCGTCAATTCTCTCAAGTGTGATGTGTTTTTGTGTGTTGTTGGGGGGAGTCTGTGTGTGTGTGTGTGTGTGTGTGTGTGTGTGTGTGTGTGTGTGTGTGTGTGTGTGTGTGTGTGTATGGAGGTGAGAGAAGATTTAATATTCTTTTATTGTTTTGTTTTTTTCTATTATATTATATTCTACTCTATTCCATTTTATTCTATTCTATTCTATTCCATTTTATTCTATTCTATTTTATTTTATTCTATTCTATTCTATTCCATTTTATTCTATTCTATTCTATTTTATTTTATTTTATTCTATTTTATTCTATTCTACTCTACCCTACAGGAAACCCAATGACAACGGTCTACGCCATCTCAGCCAACCGGCCTGGCTACTCTGACTACTTTGTCATGTCTCAACCCTTGTCCTACCGGAGTCCCTCCTGGATGTCCTACCCCCCGGAGCCCGAGGACCTGCCCCAGCAGTGGAACGACACGGTAGGAACCCACAGTCCAATGGAATAGAATAGAATAGAATAGAATGGAATGGAATGGAATAGAATAGAATAGAATAGAATGGAATGGAATGGAATGGAATGGAATGGAATAGAATAGAATGGAATGGAATGGAATGGAATGGAATGGAATAGAATAGAGTAGAGTAGAGTAGAGTAGAGTAGAGTAGAGTAGAGTAGAGTAGAGTAGAGTAGAATGGAATGGAATGGAATGGTATGTAATACAATGTATTAGAATGGAATGGTATGACATTGAGTAGAGTGGAACGGAATGGAACGGAACAGAACAGAACAGAACAGAACAGAACAGAACAGAACAGAACAGATTAGAATGGAATGGTATGAAATTGAATAGAGTAGGATGGAATGGAATAGATTAGACGACTGTGCGTTCTAGAATGCTAAAGTATTATTTCCGTTTTAACTCCCTGTTTCTTCTCCTAGCCAAACTCGTGTCATTTAGAAACCATCTGCTGAAGTGACACTGGCACTGAGCAGAAACAGCATCACCTATCGGTGGGTAAACAAACTCTCTCACTTCTGAACAACAACACATCACAACTTCCTCTCTGTGACTGAGCTGTTGACTGAAGTGTGGCCTCTCTGTATCGTAGGTGTCCTCTTGGATGGGCAAGGGGTCTCCCTTACACTGAGTACCCCTAGAACCCCCCAGCCTCACCTTGCCCCCCATCTTGGCCTGTCTCTTCAGCACAGTCGGGCCCTCTCTGCTTCCTGAGCCCCCGCCCCAGGCCTCCTCAGGCCCCCCAGCCTCCATCTCAACTGCCTCCAGCCAGCAGAGGATAGTACAGAGTAGCCTCCTAGAGCACCACCACCACCCCCTGGTCTCTAGCCATAGTGGCCCCAGCCCTGGCCCTGGTCTGAACCATCCAACACATGGTGGCCTAACTGGACTAACTGACTAACTGTGACGATGATCCCAATTCCTTACTGGGAAGAAGAGTTTTACCTACTACTTCTGGTGGTTAATATGTGTATTTTAAAAACTACAACGAAAAAACAAAACAAACGTAAAACAAAACAAAACAAAAGAAACTAACTCTCTTTGTCTTGAGCTGTCTCGGTTTCAGTTGTTGGATATTTGTGTGCTTTGTCATTTACTTTTGTGCATTTTACTTCTTTTTAATGGGAAAAAAAAAAGAATCTAGTGAGCATATCTTCTTGTGCACTCACCTTATTTCAATTCAAGGCAAAAAAAAAAAAGAAAAAACTAAAAACAGTGGTTGTGTGCAGGAAAGGCTTTGTTGTGAGTGGATTTAACATTCTGTGTTTTTAAAATGTGCTCATTACCTCTCCCCCCGCCCCCCCCCCCATTTAAAGGTCCATTATGTAGATTTTAAAACAGTGCTAAACGGCCATGATAAATCGGTAGCCATCAAGGAATGAGATCACATGATGAAGAGCGTTCAGTGAAGAGCGCTGTATTCGTCCAAACAAAGCGTTTTCTAGAATCTGGTGTCATTCACGTTTGGTTTGTTTACGCACATGTTTGGCGCTATTAGGTGGCGTGCGGTACGCGCGTTTTCACATTTTCAGCGTGGCCGGCGAGAGCAGCAACGCGCAAAACTTCATGTTGGACCTTTCAAATGCAACGGTCACCTGTTCTATCATTCATACGTTTATGAAGTTTGTCTACTAACCATGGTTATGAATAGCTGGGTATGGATGATTATATTGCAGCGCTGCAATGGTCTTACAATGGTTATTTACTCAGAAGTGTTCTGTATTTGTATATGGAGATTCTGACCTATATTGGGTCATTTTCATTCACTGGACAGAGTGGTTTATGGAGAAGTTTGGTGGACGGTCACGAGTGGGTGGCGATGGGCTAAAGGTTTATTGATTATATGAATTATATAATATGATGATATTGTAAGATGAATTTTTGAACAGGTTTATGCAAACGGTGAGAGGGAAAGAGAGAGTCAGATTTGTTCTGTATATTTTGACACCATTTATTTTACACATGTTGACTTGCTTTACTGCATTTTAATGAAGAATAGTCTGATACACTGTTTAGATTCTAGATTATAATCTCTCAACAGCGCCAACACTTGAGTATCAGGATAACCCTGATGGCATTACCAAGATATTACAATGACAGCACAGATACAAATGTGCTTAACTCGTTTCTTAATATATTACAGTACATTTTTTAAAACAAAAAGGTTATTTAAACAGGAAAGTCACATTGAGACCAAGGTCTCTTTTTCAAAGGAGCCCTGCACACAATTAACAATTATGTACCATACAACATTACAATATCATAAAACTCAATCAAAAGAAACAATCACATTTTTCATCAAAGAGGTCCTTTATCAATATGTTTAATATGCATTACATGCATATAGTACTCTGTTAATACCTTGTTCAACAGTCTTGTGATGACTTAAAGTTGTTGTTTTTTGTTATGGAAAATGCCATGTCTAAAGCCTACAGGCAAGGGCTCTGTACTGTACCATCGGGATGGTAATAGTAGAATCTATCAGTGAGGTTAAGCTTACACCAACAGATTGTTCCAGCCTTTGAGAGCTGCAGTATTTTTGTGACAAGATTTCGAAATTGAAGCCATTGTTATTCGTCAAATTGAGAAATAGTGATATACTGTTAATTGGAGCCTATGTGATATGATGTAAAAAGAGATAATTACATAAATAGAGGTTATAAGTTGTTATGAATTAGATCTATGAAGGAGGGCACTATCATGCAATATTCATATTTCAAGAAATATTCGAAAAACAACAGATTTATAAGCTATGAGAAAATATTATGCTATATTAAAGACAGCCTACAAATGCGTTATCCGCATATAACCCATCCGTTTGACTGGGTGTCGTTCTGTACAGTAGGTACGATATCTTCAACAACTGTTGTGACCCGGTTTGAAATCTTTTGAAAATAATGTTCTTTTGCTATTTTTCTACTAAATTATGAATCAATTATTTTGGAGATTCAGATCTACAATTTCAGGCATAACGTTCCAAAGGAAATAAGATGGAAATGTTATAGGGAGAAATGTACTGACAGTCTGAGAATCTGTCTGTTGTAGAACCTGTCTGTTGTACTCTGTATGGAGTGATGTATAGACAGTCTGAGAACCTGTCTGTTGTACTCTGTATGGAGTAATGTATAGACAGTCTGAGAATCTGTCTGTTGTACTCTGTATGGAGTGATGTATAGACAGTCTGAGAATCTGTCTGTTGTACTCTGTATGGAGTAATGTATAGACAGTCTGAGAACCTGTCTGTTGTACTCTGTATGGAGTAAAACCACAACCAGATATGATGTCAAACTTTTTTTCTTTTTTAATCTCATACATGTTTTTGAATATTTCTCCTTTGCTAGATATGTTCACGTAAAATGTCCACTGAGCAAACTTGATGACCCTTGCATATGCAAGAGGAAGGAAAATGTATATGTTCGACACCTTGGGGCTTTATCAAGTGTCAACTATTTGGTTGATGCTTGGCATAATCATTCTCACTTTCCTCTCTGGTACTGTACCTTCAGTTCTGACATTGAAGAACCCCCATATGTGTAAAGGAATACCATTACTACATTCAGTTTCCCCATAGTTGGATTTTAGGAATGGAATTTGAGGTGGATTCGAAGAGTTCTATTGACCATAACAACAGACTGGACACATGTTGATGATGTAATGCTTCCTTAACTCACCAACTGCCAAAGAATTCCGGAACACTCTAGAGTGCCACCACCTAGAGTGCCAAGTGTTCTATGTGGTGTTTACCTAGCAACGACACTTTGATTGGCTACAAAATGAAGCATCATAATGTATGCATTCTTGGTGAATTAAGTCACCCTTGGAACTCTAGAATGTTGACAATTTGGACCGCTATTCACCCTCGGCACTGAATGAGTTAATGGATCATTCTCAAGATGCATTTATGAAAGATGATACATGATGTCCATGAAGGTTTTTTTGAAGGAGTAGCTTGAACCATGTCATGATGATGATGATGATGATGATGATGATGATGATGTTGATGATAATGAGGAATGCTGTTGGATGTAGTTTATGCAGAATTTTTGGTGAATTCAAACAATAAAGAGAAATAAATTACAACTTTGAATTTGTCTTTTGTTTCGTGTTTTGTCTGTGTTTCATGTGCTCTGAGAGTGGAATGATTTTCGTGTTGTTGATGATGATGAAGATGAAGATGATGATTGTTTATCAGTGTAAAACAGTGGAGGCTGGTGGAGGTAGAAATCGGAGGACGGGCTCATTGTGATGCATGGAATGGAATGAGGAATGGTATCAAACACACGTACCATTACCCATTCCATTCCATACATTACAACAAGCCCGTCCTCCAATTTCTACCTCCACCAGCCTCCCCTGGTGTAAAACTATTAAGAAGCCTCCCTCTGCCAATTCTCCTGTATAACCATGAGGGGGAGACACACATCCTCCCATCCAGCCCTCTCACACTCATATCCAGGGGAGGCTGGTGGAGGTAGAAATCAGAGGATGGACTCACTGTAATGCATGGAATGGAATAAGAAATGGTATCAAACACATGCGTATGAGGAATGCCCTGTAATTCCCATTCCGTTCCAT
>NC_139657.1:2174871-2179871 GCF_951799395.1 Argentina silus | reverse complement strand
CGCTTCCGCCGCTTATTTCAGCAGCAAATGAGTCCCCCCGCCAAATGAGTCCCCCCGCCAAATGAGTCCCCCCGCCGAGTCCGTTTGAGTTGAACGCAGCGAGACATTGCGGATCTCAAATTGCGCTCTCAGTGTCCGCTTCCAATGAACCAGGACCTGCTGCTGAGACGCAACACCTCCAATGAGGAATGTCATCCATCGTGAGATGAGCTGCCCTTGTTAGTTTCCGAAGCACAAAGGGAGACGCTGGCGATGGCTTCGGTGGACACAGCGGGAAGCTGTTCAGACCGGGGACGGGGACAAAGACAAGTCAGCGCATCGTCTTCTGTAGATCAATCAGTCTCTCCGAGGAGGCCCGGCCGTACTCCTGTAGGTGCGGAGACTGGATATGACGTGGCCCCCGCAGTCGGCCTATGGATGCTGTGAGTGGGTGTCTTTGTAAACGACAGGAGACGGGCCAGAGAACATCATTATGGCGGAGGAGACGAAGACCGTCGGGTGGAGGGGGCTTGTATGATTCAGAGAAACCGAGGGTGAGGACCAGGGAGGATGTAAACACTAGAAGGCCTTACACAGATGATTCACAGCTCAGAGTTGACAAAGGAAAAAGGTTTGTCGAACCGAAAGGAGCACATGACAGGCCTAGTATGCTATTTTCCCTCCACTCCAGATCTCCACACCCTACTCACAAGACGAAGCCACACATTGAATTTAGGTTGAGATCTATCGAGAGTAAGAATGAGATGGGGTGAAGGATCGTTGGGCGTGGGTGGACTCTGTGGGTTTGGCTCTGAGTCTCAGGGCATTGTCGGGACCACCTTTGGGTCGTAGAGTTCATAGTGACCCGGGCCTCCTTTAACGTCCATTAAACTGATTACATTGGGAGAGATGTGTGTTTTTCACCTCGATGCTCATGAGCGCTTCGGGCAATTAGGATGCAGTGTTAGGGGGAGGATGCAGTGTTAGGGGGGAGGATGCAGTGTTAGGGGGAGGATGCAGTGTTGGGGGGAGGATGCAGTGTTAGGGGGAGGATGCAGTGTTAGGGGGAGGATGCAGTGTTAGGGGGAGGATGCAGTGTTGGGGGGAGGATGCAGTGTTAGGGGGGAGGATGCAGTGTTAGGGGGGAGGATGCAGTGTTAGGAGGAGGATGCAGTGTTAGGGGGAGGATGCAGTGTTAGGGGGAGGATGCAGTGTTAGGGGGGAGGATGCAGTGTTAGGGGGGAGGATGCAGTGTTAGGGGGGAGGATGCAGTGTTAGGGGGGAGGATGCAGTGTTAGGAGGAGGATGCAGTGTTAGGGGGGAGGATGCAGTGTTAGGAGGAGGATGCAGTGTTAGGAGGAGGATGCAGTGTTAGGAGGAGGATGCAGTGTTAGGGGGAGGATGCAGTGTTGACGGCCTCCATCATCCGTCTACTACATATTTCTACACTGCTGCACATTTCATGTTCTGTTCTGAATAGATATCGAAGGGTCTTGAACTCAAACCACAATATAACCTCTATGTTGCTTTTTTACATTTACATTTTTTACATTTGGCAGACGCTTTTATCCAAAGCGACTGACAACAACATTTGTCTGAAGTCAGTGAATCATCGATGCATCAGTCATCATAAGCAAACATCTATGCTAGCACCAGCAGCCATTGGCAGTCACAATGCTAGAAAAAGGAAGGATTTAAAAAAAAAAGAAAAGATTATTAACAGTAGAGGAACTGAACAGAGGGGGTGGTGTTACTCAGCGATAACCCAAATTGTCCACTCATTTGTCAGAGTCGACTGTCTTTAAGACGGTCTCCTCTTATCTCCAGTTTTGATGTCGTCCTCTGCAGCCTCTCGACAGCCCTCTGCTTCAGGTCTACGGGAGGGAGGGAGCCCGTAGGCAGCCAGGCAGCCAGGCAGCCAGGAGGGAGGGAGACCGTAGGCAGCCAGGCAGCCAGGCAGCCAGGCAGCCAGGAGGGAGGGAGACCGTAGGCAGCCAGGCAGCCAGGAGGGAGGGAGCCCGTAGGCAGCCAGGCAGCCAGGCAGCCAGGAGGGAGGGAGACCGTAGGCAGCCAGGCAGCCAGGCAGCCGGGCTCCTTGTTTGGGCAGAATTAATTAGGTTTGGTTTCTCCCCCCTCAGGATCCATTATCAAAGTTTTATCGGCTAATAAAAAACCAAGACTGTAATTACAGTTCAATATACCTGGCAGATGAGACACTCCCATTAGACTGTAATGAGCAGGAGTTACCTAGTAGAGTACAGGAGGAAGGGGGGGGAGACGGGGGAGACGGGGGGGGAGAGAGGGGAGGGGGCAGCAGAAAGAAGGGAGGGAGAGAGAGATACCCATATCTATACTTTATACACTCACAGAGGGCTTTATTAGGAACACTGTACTAATACTGGGTAATACTCCCTTTATTACACCTTTATTACAACACTGTACTAATACTGGGTAATACTCCCTTTATTACACCTTTATTACAACACTATACTAATACTGGGTAGGGCCTCCCTTTATTACAACACTATACTAATACTGGGTAGGGCCTCCCTTTATTACAACACTATACTAATACTGGGTAGGGCCTCCCTTTATTACAACACTATACTAGTACTGGGTAGGGCCTCCCTTTATTACAACACTATACTAGTACTGGGTAGGGCCTCCCTTTATTACAACACTATACTAATACTGAGTAGGGCTTCCCTTTATTAGGACACTATATTAATACTGGGTAGGGCTTCCCTTTATTAGGACACTATACTAATACTGGGTAATACTCCCTTTATTAGGAACACTATACTAATACTGGGTAGGGCCTCCCTTTATTAGAACACTATACTAATACTGAGTAGGGCCTCCCTTTATTACAACACTATACTAATACTGGGTAGGGCCTCCCTTTATTACAACACTATACTAATACTGGGTAGGGCCTCCCTTTATTACAACACTATACTAATACTGGGTAATACTCCCTTTATTAGGAACACTATACTAATACTGGGTAGGGTCTCCCTTTATCAGGAACACTATACTAATACTGGGTAGGGCCTCCCTTTATTACACCTTTATTAGAACACTGTACTAATACTGGATAGGGCCTCCCTTTATTAGAACACTATACTAATACTGGGTAATACTCCCTTTATTACACCTTTATTACAACACTATACTAATACTGGGTAGGGCCTCCCTTTATTAGGAACACTATACTAATACTGGGTAGGGCCTCCCTTTATTACAACACTATACTAATACTGAGTAGGGCCTCCCTTTATTACAACACTATACTAATACTGGGTAGGGCCTCCCTTTATTACAACACTATACTAATACTGGGTAGGGTCTCCCTTTATCAGGAACACTATACTAATACTGGGTAGGGTCTCCCTTTATCAGGAACACTATACTAATACTGGGTAGGGCCTCCCTTTATTACACCTTTATTAGAACACTGTACTAATACTGGATAGGGCCTCCCTTTATTAGAACACTATACTAATACTGGGTAATACTCCCTTTATTACACCTTTATTACAACACTATACTAATACTGGGTAGGGCCTCCCTTTATTAGGAACACTATACTAATACTGGGTAGGGCCTCCCTTTATTAGAACACTATACTAATACTGAGTAGGGCCTCCCTTTATTACAACACTATACTAATACTGGGTAGGGTCTCCCTTTATCAGGAACACTATACTAATACTGGGTAGGGCCTCCCTTTATTACACCTTTATTAGAACACTGTACTAATACTGGATAGGGCCTCCCTTTATTAGAACACTATACTAATACTGGGTAATACTCCCTTTATTACACCTTTATTACAACACTATACTAATACTGGGTAGGGCCTCCCTTTATTAGGAACACTATACTAATACTGGGTAGGGCCTCCCTTTATTAGGAACACTATACTAATACTGAGTAGGGCCTCCCTTTATTAGGAACACTATACTAATACTGGGTAGGGCCTCCCTTTATTAGGAACACTATACTAATACTGAGTAGGGCCTCCCTTTATTAGGAACACTTTACTAATACTGGGTAGGGCCTCCCTTTATTAGGAACACTATACTAATACTGAGTAGGGCCTCCCTTTATTAGGAACACTATACTAATACTGGGTAATAATAAAAATAAAGAAAAACCATTGAATGAGAAGATGTGTCCAAACTTTTGACTGGTACTGTATATATATATATATTATATTATATTATATTATATTATATTATATTATATTATATTATATTATATTATATTATATTATATTATATTATACAGAACCTGAAGCCACTGCAGGCAGGGGAGATGGAGACGGACATGGAGACGGTCTCCTTCACTGGAAAAATGATCTCAATTAAGAGAATCTAAAAAAAATTCTAAAAATAATAATGTCCTTCTTCTAGCATTGTGACTGCCTATGGCCCCTGGTCTGAGCATTGATTACTTTATCTTATGATGACTGTTGGATAGATGATTCACTTACTTAAACACATATATTTGTTGTAAGTCGCTTTGGATAAAGGCATCTGCTAAATGGCATAAATGTAAAATTTAAATGTAGAATCAGTTTTGAATCAAATTGATCAAGATCAATTCCCAATTTCTATGCATCTACAGATGACAAAAACGTAAGAATACGTTTGAAAGAGGAATATACTATTCTATTATTTGACAATTGTAATATTATATGCATTATTATTGTTGTATTATTGTTGTATATGTACAATATTTACTACACTGTATGCCATGCCAATGAAGCTAATTGAATTGAATTGAGAGAGTGGGAAAGGAGTGAGAAAGAGAAAGTGGAGAGAGACAGAGAGAGAGAGAGAGAGAGAGAGAGAGAGAGAGAGAGAGACAGAGAGAGAGAGAGAGAAAGTGGAGAGAGACAGAGAGAGAGAGAAAGAGACAGAGAGAGAGAGAGACAGAGAGAGAGAGAGAAAGACAGAGAGAGAGAGAGAGAGAGAGAGAGAGAGAGAGAGAGAGAGAGAGAGAGACAGAGAGAG
>NC_139657.1:2162371-2167371 GCF_951799395.1 Argentina silus | reverse complement strand
TGCAGGAGGTGAGGATTGTTCTAAAATTGTAGCCAATTCATTTATGTAAATGTTGAATCTAACCCCCCCTTGTCTGTGTAAAGAAACTCTGTTCTCTTTTTACCGATTTTCACACAGGATTTGTTTTCGGAGTACACCGATTTTATAATGTCGTAGACCTTACCTCCCCACACCACTTTGGATAATTTTTAGGAATAATCCTTTGTGCCAAATTGTATCAAATGCTTTTTGGAAATCAATAAAACGGGCGAATATTTTGTCCTTGCTGGTGTGGTAGACATGTTTTTGGATGAGGCAGTGGAGGATATAAATACAGTCTGTCGTTTGTTGTTTATGAAGGAAGCCTTTTTGCGTTGGGATCAGGACACCGTGTTCGCTGAGGAAGGCCTGTAATTCTGGTATTTAGAATACCACAGAACACCTTCCCCAAAGTGCTGTTCTCACAGATGCCATGGTAGTTATTGGGGTCAAATGTATCTCCGCTTTTAAATATGGGGGTTATTGTTCCTTTGTCCCAGATCTTGGGGAACTATCTAGATTTCAGAACGAGGTTAAAGAGCTTTAACACGGCTTCTTGCAGCTTCGGGCTGCTGTACTTAACCATCTCTGTACGGATGCTGTCTGGCCACAGGCTTTACTGGACATACATTTACATTTACATTTTTGACATTTAGCAGACTTTTATCCAAAGTGACTTACAACAAGTACATTTGTCTAAAGTATGTGAATCCTGTAATGATTCAGCCATCAGCCTTAAGGCCCTTCAATGTGTCCTTCAATGTGTCCTTCAATGTGTCCTTCAATGTGTCCTTCAATGTGTCCTTCAATGTGTCCTTCAGATCTATTATTGTAATCGGAGTGTCCGATGGATTTTGATTGTCATTTAAGGTTTTTTTCTAGATCTTGCTATTGATCGATTAATACGTTTTGAGTTGGGGTCAATTTATGTCATTCTGGATTTTCACATAGCTTTTCCCCAAACATTTTTTTCCAGATATTGCCATTTTGAATGGGGTTAGGGTTACTTTTTTTCTTACGTTTTCACCATAGCTCCCAAAATGTATTTTTGTTCATTGCCTTTTCAATTTCAGTGAGCTGGCTGGACATGTAGATATTACTTTTTTCCTGTGCAGTTTCTTGTAACGCTTCAGGGCCGGGAGGCGGTTTAGACGCCCATCCTGCTCTGTGTTGTCTCTGTGTGTCTGGTTTGACAGCGGCCTCAGGTGTTTTCAGGGACTTAAACACACTCTCTGCCAAACCATTTTTCCTTAGTCACGTTTTAGTACTTAGTGCTGTTTTTCTCATGTAAGTATTTTTCAGATTTAATTCAGTTGCTAATATGAAAAAGATGTTTTTCAATTTGGACGCTGCCAAATTAGCATTTTCTTCATCATGATAGAATGTTGCGATCTCTAAGCGGTTTAGCATGCTATCAATTTCTTCAGTCTTTATTGCCTCCCTTATAATTGGGGGGGGGGGGGGGGGGGGGGGGTAGATTAAAGAGTGATCTGCCAGTGGTCTGACACGGGCAGTCCGTGACATGATGGTGAATGCGCTGATTTGCTCAGGTTCCATGTCAGTGATGTCATGACCCCACCATACTGCTCCCCAGCATCGAGCTCTAAGTGACTCTGCCCAGAGGGTCAACCTGCCCAGAGGGTCAACCTGCCCAGAGGGTCAATCTGCCCAGAGGGTCAACCTGCCCAGAGGGTCAATCTGCCCAGAGGGTCAATCTGCCCAGAGGGTCAACCTGCCCAGAGGGTCAATCTGCCCAGAGGGTCAATCTGCCCAGAGGGTCAACCTGCCCAGAGGGTCAATCTGCCCAGAGGGTCAACCTGCCCAGAGGGTCAATCTGCCCAGAGGGTCAACCTGCCCAGAGGGTCAACCTGCCCCTCGTCCTGCCATTGATTATATAAAGACCAAGGCCTTTGCAGAGCTGAAGTACCTCCCTTCCTGTTTTGTTAACCACACTATCATAACTCTGTCTCTGAATTTGGACATCGGTATTATACATTATACACCAGTATTTCCAAAATGTGTGGGTGTTTCCCTCTGTGCTTATGCAGTTAATATCTCTGCCAGTCCTGGCATTGAGATCCTCGCATAAAAGCACAGATTCCTGGAACTTTTAGTTCACGATATCTAAATGGGGGTTCTGGACTCCCTCCTCCATATGTTGAGGAGAGTTTGAGGGTAGCGTATCCATTGCACACAGATGGATGTCTTGATTTATATTCAAAATGTTTTTGTTTTTTTATTCTGATCCAAATATGTGTTTTGGCTATTTTAATTGGGTGAATGTGATTGGTCAGTTCCTCTCTCTGTCTCTTTGTCTCTCTATGTCTCTCTCTCTCTCTCTCTCTCTCTCTCTCTCTCTCTCCCTTTCTCTGTCTCTGTCTCTCTTTCTCTCTCTCTCCCTCTCTCTCTCTTTCTCTGTCTCTCTGTCTCTCTCTGTCTCTCCCTGTCTCTCTCTCTCTCTCTCTCTCTCTCTCTCTGTCTCTCTCTCTCTCTGTCTCTATCCTCTCTCTCTATCCTCTCTCTCCATCTCTCTCTCCCTCTCCCTCTCTCTCCCTCTCTCTCCCTCTCTCTCCCTCTCTCTCTCTCTCTGTCTCTCTCTCTATCCTCTCTCTCCATCTCTCTCTCCCTCTCCATCTCTCTCTCCCTCTCCCTCTCTCTCCCTCTCTCTCTCTCTCTCTCTCTCTCTCTCCATCCGTCCTGTCCAGTCTGACCTGTAGTAAACAGACAGCGGGTGATTTTCATCGTACCCATCTTCCCCCGGCTGCACCCCACTGAGCTCTCTAATAGGCTGATTAGCTGACCCACAGGGCTCTCTAATAGGCTGATTAGCTAACCCAGGAAGAACTACCCTAGCCTATAGAAGAAAATTGCCGTTAGTTACCGTGAATTTATTCCGGCTTCGCGGTAATGGGCCAGAAGTAGAACAGGTGATGTCACAGTCCGTTGTTGTTACCGGGGGTGAAAATGCACGATAATCATGGCGAGTCCTAGACCAACATCAGGCATAACATGGCTCTTATGTATGATTGGAGAGAGTAGAGAGAGGGGGGTCTTTAGGAGCAGCACACCCGCCGGGGGAGGCTGGCGGAGGCAGGACACTCATTTTCACTACAAGAGACTCAGGCAGAAAGAAAGATCGATATTTGTCAATCCGCAGTGAAGTTGTTTGACCACTAGAAACATCTTCAAGTGTATTCTGGGATCCAAACGCAGAGATCTGGTTTCATGTTCACATATAAATGCATCGACTGAATATGAGAGTTAAAAGCCTGGAGAGGGATACTTTCCCTCAGTGGGGAGAAGGTGATGGATGGAGGGAGGGAGGGAGGGATGGAGGGAGGGAGGGATGGAGGGAGGGAGGGAGGGAGGGAGGGATGGAGGGAGGGAGGGAGGGATGGAGGGATGGAGGGATGGAGGGATGGAGGGAGGGATGGAGGGATGGAGGGATGGAGGGATGGAGGGAGGGAGGGAGGGAGGGAGGGAGGGAGGGATGCACAGAGAGTCAGCCTTCATCTGCTTTTTACTCTCATATTCAGTGGGAAAACAGGTCTCTCAGAATACTCTTGAGGATGTTTCTGATGGCCAAGCAGCTTCAGTATTGATTGGCGCATACGGACCTTTCTGTGCACCTGAGCCTCTTGTAGTTAAAATGAAAAACAGAACGGCAGATTCTACAGTCGCTTCAGCAGTGTATCATATTCAAGAGATCAATATAGCCAAACCAAGTGGGATCATTGTGAAGCTCAGTGATTGTGTGTGTGTGTGTGTGTGTGTGTGTGTGTGTGTGTGTGTGTGTGTGTGTGTGTGCATGAATGCATGTGTGTATATGTATGTGTGCGCGTGCATGTGTTTCTGTGTTCATCAGCCAGCACCTCCTGTAATTCATTTGATTTGCTACAAACTCCACAGTGCAGGTGAACCTTCATATTTGATATTTTTCAAAGCTCTGCGATCATCAAACATGCCTGCTGTGGTGATGAATACATGCATAAGCCTGTCATGATGGATCTCACACGGTACAGCCGGAAAAGTTTAAAAAATAATCTTCCACCGCTCTCTTCTAACCTCCACGCCACCTTTCCCGGTTGCCGTTGTATCGTCCTATTTCCAGTCCCGTTCTCACACAGCTGTCTGCTGTATGTAGCGTGTTCACGTGTTCACGCAGATGGAAGTTGACAAGGTGACGATGCGTCAGGCCTGCTGTTCTAATGTCACAAATGAGCACAACGGACTGGCTTGTTCACCGATCTGGAGGATCAAAATAGCCAGTGAGGGACTGTGGTCTCTTCTCTCTTTCTCTCTGTCTCTCTCATTCTTTCTATCTCTCGCCCTCCTCTTTCTCTCTTTCCCCTTCTCTCTCTCTCTCTCTCTCTCTTGCTCCCTCTCTCTTTGTCTCTCTCTCTCTCTCTCTCTCTCTTTGTCTTTGTCTCTCTCTCTCTCTCTCTCTCTCTTTGTCTTTGTCTCTCTCTCTCTCTCTCTCTTTCTTTCTCTCTCTCTCTCTCTCTCTCTTTGTCTCTCTCTCTCTCTCTTTCTTTCTCTCTCTCTCTCTCTCTCTCTCTCTCTTTGCCTTTGTCTCTGTCTCTCTCTCTCTCTCCCGTTCCCTCTCTCTCTCTCTCTCTCTCTCTCTCTCTATCTCTTTCTTTCTCTCTCTCTCTCTCTCTTTGCCTTTGTCTCTCTTTCTCTCTCTCCCGTTCCCGCTCTATCTGTCTGTCTCTCTCTCTCTCTCTTTGCCTTTGTCTCTGTCTCTCTCTCTCTCTCCCGTTCCCTCTCTATCTGTCTGTCTCTCTCTCTCTCTCTTTGCCTTTGTCTCTGTCTCTCTCTCTCTCTCCCGTTCCCTCTCTATCTGTCTGTCTCTCTTTGGGTCTGCGGCTGGTTCCAGTCAGGCAGTCAGTAGGGACCTACACAGGGCATTGACCAGGGCTCATATTGAGCCTTCACCAGGGGAGGTTGGTGGAGGTAGAAATCGGAGGACAGGCTCATTG
>NC_139657.1:2153544-2162171 GCF_951799395.1 Argentina silus | reverse complement strand
CAGGAAGGCTGTCTCATCTGAGGCTGAAGAGGGAGGGAGGCTGAGGACAGAAAGGCTGTCTCATCTGAGGCTGAAGAGGGAGGGAGGCTGAAGACAGAAAGGCTGTCTCATCTAGAGGATGAAGAGGTTGAATCTGTGGCACGAGAAAAAAGGGTTTCTAAAGGGTTCTTCGTCTCTGTGGACGGGTTCAACATTGAAGCCAAAAGGGTTCTGCAAGGAACCAAAAAGGGTTCTTCACAGGGTTCTCCTACTGCAGGGGTGGCCAACCAGTCAGAGACTATGAGCCAAAAAAATTGCCATGGCTACTGCAAAGAGCCACATAGTGCGTACGCACGCACGCACGCACGCGCACGCACGCGCACACACACACACACACACACACACACACACACACACACACACACACACACACACACACACACCTTGCAATTAAATAGCTTTTTCATAATTATAATGTTTCCCCCCCCCCTATAAATGTAATAAAAATGGCTCAACACTACAATAACAATGAGAAAATAATTTATTCTCTGAGCAACCATATTTTTTTCTTGCCATGTATCAGTTTTTGATTCAGTGGGACTTTTGGCAAATCTTGCCTTCAACAATCCTCCTCAAATCTGGCTTGTAGTCGGTTGTGGCCACTCGAAGTAGTTCCTTCACGTGTGTGTCAGTTAGAACAGATCGATGCTTCGACTTCAGTAGATTCAGGGTAGAAAAAACCGACTCACACACGTAAGTTGAGCCAAACATTGACAGTAGTCTGAGCGCAGCCCTTTTGACATTGGGGTATTTCTCCATCGGCACATTTTTCCAGAACTCAATGGCTCCTTCCCTCAGAACAGACTGTCAGTCTGTCATCCTCAGACAGTTCGATCATCTCCAGCTGAGAAGTTGCTTCGTCTGTGACTAACGGGGCTTTCAAACAGTCCGCCTCCGCAGTGAAAGGGTCATTCAGGAATGCAATCTGCGGCCTTCTCAGCTGTAGATCTTGGAATCTGGCTACGAAACCATCTTCAAGGTTTTCGAGCAATGTTGCATACCGTGCTGTGCTCCTTTTCAGGACGTCAGCTGCGTGCCCACTTGCATTTAACACAGAAGGGAAATGCATTAGTTCCCCCCGTTGAAGCTGAGTCTTGAACAGCTTGAGTTTGTTGACAAACGCAAATACACTTTGCACCAGGTCAGGCAGTATCTTTAACTTCCCCTGTAGATCCAGGTTCAGTCTGTCCAGATACAAGTTAATGTAAGATGTAATGTGTATTCCATTTTTTATTTTTATTTTATTATTATTTATGTTTTTAAATAGAAAATCATTTTTAAAAAGAAGAGCCGCACATTAATGAGCAAAGAGCCGCATGCGGCTCGCGAGCCGCGTGTTGGCCACCCCTGTCCTACTGGGACAGCCTTTGAACACTTATGCTGTATGTATCTCCTATAAACACTTTGCTGCAAAGGCATTTCCTCCACTGGGACAATAAAGAATTGCTCTGAAAGATGTGCCTCATTGTGGAGTTTGTGTTCGAATATATATACAAAAAAATACATTGAATATACAACTGATCTGGTTGAGAGGATATCACTAGATCCCAGTATGCTACAGTCAACCTTTCCTTCTCTTTAGATGCGATTTGAGAGGTTTCTCTGGAGAAGGCTGTTGTTTTCAGAGCGTGTTTGACGGATGTGGTGGGTGGAACACCTCGCAGAGAGAGGCAGGATGGGGCACGAGAGGTGTGACAACAGCCTAGCAGATAATGATGATCAATCAGTGTCTCTCTCTCTCTCTCTCACCCTGTCTGTCTCTCACTCTCTCTGTCTCTCACTTTTGCTCTCTCCTCTCTCTCTCTCTCTCTCTCGTTCTCTCTCTCTCTCTCTCTCTCACCCTGTCTGTCTCTCACTCTCTCTGTCTCTCACTTTTGCTCTCTCCTCTCTCTCTCTCTCTCTCTCTCTCTCTCTCTCTCTTTCTCTCACTCTTGCTCTTGTTCGCTCTCTCTCTCTCTCTCTCTCTTTCTCTCTCTCTCTTTCTCTCTCTCTCTCACTCTTTCTCTCTCTCTCTCTCTTTCTCTCTCTCTCTCTCTCTCTCTCTTTCTCTCTCTTTCTCTCTCTCTCTCTCTTTCTCTCTCTCTCTCTCTCTCTCTCTCTCTCTCTCTCTGCTGTCTGTTTGTAACGCTATGCCAAGCAAATCTGATCTTTTGAGTTCAGGGACACAGAGGAGACGGAGAGAGAGAGAAAAAAGAGAGAAAAAAGCTTTCCGTTTCTGTGTTATTCAGAAAAACTGCAGCGGAAAAAAAAATCACTGTGCACAACTTTCTCAAAGTTCACATTGGGAGTGCATTTCGAGAGGGAAATATTTTCAAACGTATTTTTTTGGGAGGCGGAACAAAGGAGACGTGTGCTAGCATGTAGCCTATATATACCGCGGTGTGGGAGAAGCCGCACGGCGACAGGAAACCCACGTTTGCAGGTAGTTAACCGAGAAGACAACACGGGACTCGCTGCCTTCTCAAACATAACTGTGTTATAGCAACAATATCAATCCTCTCTTAAAGGCCATCCTGTCAGCTGCAGTCACCGTAAGGATGATTTGTTGCTGACTGATAGGAATCTGTAATAGGACGCAGTAATGAGCCTCCAACAACGGGGAGAAATGAGGAGATTCTAATGCTGAGTAATTACTGGCCAGGTCGTCCTGACGACGGCCCTCTTGGCAGGAACATATGACATCATTATTGCGTGACATCATCATTCCCCGACTTCTGGAACGAACACGGTGCCCTGCCATAAATCTGTATTAGCCTGGGCTTCACTTTAAAATACTTCAGGGTACGGACGTTTGAATCAATATTGCGTATACATTTGTTTCTCGTAACCAAGAGCTCAGTCTTGTAACAGTGATGGATGACCTACATTGTTTTAAATGTCATTTTGAGAAGGGGAGGTAGTTTTACTCTAAGTTTACTGTAAGATTTAGGATTTGATTTTGCATCATAAAAAAAGGGTTATGATTAATATGTGTTTCATTAATTGTGTACGCTTGTACTGTAATCTTGGGAATTGACTGGAATTTCAGTCATCGAACTGACATATCCCTGAAGACCATGGCAATTTAGGTGGTACATTCATGGGTGACATTCATTCCGCTTATCGCAACATCAGTGGAGGCTTATGGAGGTAGAAATCGGAGGACGGGCTCATTGTAATGCATGGAATGGAACACATGTTTGATACCATTCCTCATTCCATTCCATGTATGAGGCTGTCCTCTGATTTTCTACCTCCACCAGCCTCCCCTGCACAACATCCTCCAGAGCCTCTGCTGCCTCGACCTCTGTGACTGGAAGGCCTCAGACTGGACAGACGGAGACAGAGTGTCCCAGAAACACGTCTCGGTAACGCCGCGGTCCGTGTCCCCCAGTGCTCCGCTCTGCAATGACAACATGGTTTACGGTTCAGCCCCCGTATCTAAATGTTATCTGCTACGGGGGAAAAATTGATTGTGTTTTCCTTTCTAGATTGAAGGGCTGCCCAACGACAGTGATTTGAGATAAGTCGTGCGAGGTGTAAGAATGTTATCGCTTTCTCCAGCTGCATATTGGATGTTGCTTCAAGTCCTTGTCTACAACCCTGTGCAAATACTGTTCCTGGCGAGACATCCAGGAGACTTACAGTAGCCTCCAATAAAAACGGTATTTCTCTGTGAGGGTTGGAGGAATGACAGTCTGATTGTTTTCCTCCCATGAGCTTTCAAGACCAGGTGGAAATGAAACATGTCGGCGCTGGTTTTGGCCTTGGTCTTCACCTGTTGGTAGTTGCAGATGTTTGGGCTTGAATACAGCTGAGTTACAGAAGCACTGTGTGTGTGTGTGTGTGTGTGTGTGTGTGTGTGTGTGTGTGTGTGTGTGTGTGTGTGTGTGTGTGTGTGTGTGTGTGTGTGCGTGTGTGTGCGTGTGTGTGGAGGGGATTATAGAAACACGCTTGTCTCCTAATTAGCCTATGATAGAAGACCTTCTACCAGCACAGAGAGAAATGACTTTAAGCAGGTCTTAAACTCTGGAGGCACCAGGAGCCCGATGAAGGCTCAGTGGACTTAGTACTGATGAATAGCACACCAGGCCTGCATTCATCAGCCTATAGGAATGGCTTTGCACACACACACACACACACACACACACACACACACACACACACACACACACACACACACACACACACCTATTAAGGTGCAGTGAATCATATCAGCTCTTGGCGATGTCGTCTAGGTATGTGCGTATGTGTGTGTGTGTGTGTGTGTGTGTGTGTGTGTGTTTCTATTACGCATAGAAGGTGCATGTCCCCTTCAGGTCTGCAGTGATAGATGAACACAGGTCTAGGCCCTTCTGTTTCTGAAACTCTCCATTATCCATGGAGACCATGGAAACTCCATTATTCCATTATCCATGGAGACCATGGAAACTCTCCATTATTCCATTATCCCACGTGGAGCAAAACTCTCTTGTATAGAACGGTCTCATTGCAATTATTCACTGTTCATAATTGTAACTCCACAATTGGTTGTTGAAATGCCTTGTATATGTCACACCATGCGGTAATGGTCTGCCAAGACAGACCATTACTTTCATTTAAATGTCCAGCAAAGCTCTCTAAGTCTTTTACATTTCTCATATATGTGTGATGTGTTGGGGGGGGGGGTGCAGACCTTTCAGGTCATACAACACTGTTGTAATACTCTTAAAGTTTAGAATATATGGAAGCTTAGAATATATATTTTGTTTTACACCCTAAAAATACCATCTAGGGTCTGGCCAGTCCATTGCTGTGTAGTTTGAGGGTAAAGTAATACAAGTTATTCACACAAACACACAGCTATGAGCTTTGGGAGGCCTTTCTCCAGCCACTATTGCTACCATAAAAACCCCCCAATACCTTCAGAATTAATTTTCTTTTGTTACTTGGTGAAAGTGTCAGGCAGCATAACCTGTGGCTAAAACCAAAATGACAACACAAAATGAGTCTTTATCGAACGGCGCCTCAGAGGCGCTGGGAGCAATAGTGGCGTTCTGTGTTGATGTCTGTGGTATCTCACCTGCAACAGAAAACTAATAGGTAAACAGAGTGCTCACCGGCCCGAGGCTCAGCGGAGGAAGACTGTTCCTCAGACCTCTCTAATGTCTTCCTTCCGGTCCATTCCTTCATTCTTCCTTCCTTAACTCCATGTTGGTCTTTAGTGGCTCTCACACTTCCACAAGGAAAAGGAGGCGTAGCAGTCCACTACCGTCCGCCATTTTGCGGTTCTGAGTAGTTGGGGTTCTGAAGACAGCAGGTGATACTTGGACTGGGAAGCCATTCAGCTTCAGGGGAGGCTGGCGCTGGTTGAACGCGTTGTTTGATACCGTTCCTCATTCCTTTCCATGCGTTACAATGAGCCCGTCCTCCGATTTCTACCTCCACCAGCCTCCCCTGGTGCACTAAGGGTGGAACTTGAGAGATGCACGCGTGTAACTGATTCTTGCATTGATGTGAATGGAAAATGTGCGCAATGACTCAAGCTACGCAAGCGTACCTCCACCCTAACCCTTTGTCTTTGAATTTCGATCCCACCAATAGACCAGTGGAGGCTGGTGGAGGTAGAAATCGGAGGACAGACTTATTGTAATGCATGAAATAGAATGAGGAATGGCATCAAAACATGTTGTTTGACACACGTGTCTGATAGCATTCCTCATTACCATTCCATGCGTTCCAATGAGCCCGTCCTCCGATCTCTACCTCCGCCAGCCTCCCCTTCAATAGACACTGTGCAGTATGCTTCTCCTCCTTGACTCCTACCGCTGTATCTCAAGAATAGCTGTTACAGCAGACCTGTAGACCTGGGAGTGGGTTGCTCTATTAGTCTCCGCGGCTGAAAGAGGAGAGGAGAGAGGGATGAAAGGAGGAGGGCGGAGAGGGATGACAGGGGTTGAGGAGAGGCAGAGCTGCCAGATGAATTAAGGGGCGATGCTTCATGTGTCATTGATGGTGATGCATGGCAACAGAAGGTGATGCATGGCAACCAGAGTGCCAAGTCAGTCTTGTATCCACTGCAGCTACAACTTTTCTGGATCTGTTAGCACATTTTGACAGGAGGGCTTTATCTAAATCTTCCTCTGACACATACTGGATGGAGTTCCACAGAGAGGACAGCCATCGCTCGGCGGGAGTGTCATATCTAACTCAAAATGGCAGTTTGAAAGAGCTACGCCTGAACTGTATATTTCCCAGGGACCTCGACAGAGTGGAGCCATCCAATCACGCCAAGCTTAAATGTATCACCATTTTCATACAACTGATGTCCTCAACGAACTAGAGCAGCAGGTGGTCCAGAAAATGGTTTCATAGAAGTCAGAATGGACACCTATTCTAATAATAATAATAATAATAATAATAATAATAATAATTCTGACTACTTTTACAAATATAGAGATGACACCATGCGTATCCAATCCTCATAGCTGTAGCCATTTAATCTAACCTATTTTGATAGCACTTTCATAATGAAGATCAGTACTTATGGAGCAGTAAAATCAATGTTATTTTAGCCTTCATTTGAATGATTAAGACATGTATAATTACCTGCTATTTAAAGCCCTTCTGATGTGTGAGGACTCATTATGTATGATTAAACAGATGGGTCATATTTATCTGATTGGGTCCTAACATTTGGGCACACACCCACACACACCCACACCCACCCACACACACCCACACCAACATACACACCCACACACACACAAGCACACACGCGCATGCATGAGCATGCACGCACGCACGCACGCACGCACGCACGCATGCACATGCAAGCATGCACTCACACATGCGCGCGCACAAGCAGGTATGCACACACACACACACACACACACACACACACACAGTGGGCACTGTCAGTATGAGTATGTGGGAAAGTATCCCGTAACTATTGAAAGAAGAAGGGAAGGAAGAAAAAGATGGGGAGGAGGGGGGGAGAGGAGGAGGGGGGGAGAGGAGGAAGGGAGGAGGGGAGGAGAGGAGGAGAGGAGGAGGGGAGGAGGGAGGGAGGGGAGGAGGGGGGGAGTGTAGGAGAGGAGGAGGGGAGGAGAGGACTCCTGCTATGCACTGTGGAGGGCTTCACCAAGACAGACAACGCGAGTGTAGGTACCTGAGACTCCGTGGAGGCTGGTGGAGGTAGAAATCGTAGGACGGACTCATTGTAATGCATGGATCGGCATGGGAAACTGTGTTTGTGCTTGATTCTTTACATTCCGATTTCTGCCTCCACCAGCCTCCCCTGCTGGGTACCTGGGAGAGGGCTTCAGTAGGACAGATACTACCAGTGTGGTACCTGTGAGAGGGCTTCAGTAGGACAGATACTACCAGTGTGGTACCTGGGAATCTGTGTTGCAGGAGAGCAGAGAGAAATGACAGGGAGGAGGACACAAGCATTCTCTATGACGAGCAGAGCAAGCAGATAGCTCAGCCTAATCACACTCAGGTTGTACAGATAGCTCAGCCTAATCATACTCAGGTTGTACAGATAGCTCAGCCTAATCACACTCAGGTTGTACAGATAGCTCAGGCTAATCACACTCAGGTTGTACAGTACCAGTCAAAAGTTTGGACACACCTTCTCATTCAATGGTTTTTCTTTATTTTTTTAAATTATTTTCTACATTGTAGATTAATATTGAAGACAGCAAAACTATGAAGGAACACAGATGGAATTATGTAGCAAACAAAAAAGTGTCGAACAAACCAGAGTATGTTTTATATTTTGGATTCTTCAAAGTAGCCACCTTTTGCTTTGATGACAGCTTTGCACACTCTTGGCAAGTTTGAGTCCAAACTTTTGACTGGTACTGTGCATCAAGACTGAAGCACACTGCAGGGGTCCAAGACTCATGTTGTGTGGAAGGAAGAGCATTTACAACCAGAGTAAAGGTACTCAGGTAGATGATTCAAGAGTTGGACACTGAGGGTGAAGCATACCTGTAGGAAAATGACAAGTAATAATAATAATAATAATAATAATAATAATAATAAGCTTTTATTTATATGATTCCTTACATTCCGATGTAAGGTAAAGGAAGATGAGGTTTACTATTTTCATGAAAGGATTCAACCAAGTCTCCGTTCAATCATAATACTGAAACTCAGTTATTGTGGTCCTAGTGAAGTATTTCGTCAGCAGGGGAGGCTGGTGGAAGTAGAAATCAGAGGACGGGCTCATTGTAATGCATAGAATGGAATGGGGAATCCGTTACATGCGTTACAATGAGGTCGTCCTCCGATTTCTACCTCCGCCAGCCTCCCCTGTTCCTCCCTGTGATATTTGACTGAAGCAATATCTTACTTTTAAAACAAAAGTCTTACCATGGTCACAGCGGTGTATGTATTTCCTCACTGTGATCTCTGATTGCAGCGAGGATTTATAAAGTACGCCATGTCTTAGTTTTAAAACAAGGCTCTGTGCTGTGAGTGATGCGTCTTCTGTCCTGTCTGTGGACCCGCTGTGACAGCAGGGACATTAAGGCCATCTAGAGACGTGTCATTGCATTCTGATGAAGAGAGGGGTGGAGGATTACCACGGCAATCAATAAACACCTTAAAAGTAAATGTCA
>NC_139657.1:2141044-2143544 GCF_951799395.1 Argentina silus | reverse complement strand
AGACACAATTTCAGGAAAGTGAAAATGTGATCAAAACAACCGGGAGAGAACGTCGGTTGGAAGGACACTCTGATTAGCTAACCTCGAGGACTATTAGCACTTAGGAGGTGTGTTTCCTGCGTTGCAGTAGAGCCGTCTTTGAATTATACCTGAAAAGCGCAATTATAATTATTGCTCCTCATGACTTTATGCTTTCAAACATCTTTCCCTTGAATTTTTTGTTTTATTATTTCATGCTTTGAAAACACATTTTACATAAATAAGAGGGAACACATTAAATGCCCCCCCCCCCGAAAAAAACTGAAAGAAAACAGGGTGACAATCTGCTTATGAACAGGACATACAGTTAGAAATATGTGAGGGTTTCTCCCGAGGACCCATGTAGACTCCCAGCGACCCTCCCTCACACCCATGTCATCATCATCATCATCATCATCATCATCATCATCCTCATTGTCATTGTCATTGTCCTCATCATTACCATGATACTACACAGGTACTAGCAACAGAGCCACAGAGCCTCAGTCCTATGTTCCCCCGGAGAGATCATCTCTTGGGAGGTCTTGTATTCCTGCAGTATGAGTGTACAGCAGTTGAAATACTGGAAGAGGGATGTTTTGAAATGTTTCCAAATCTCTTTTAAAAAACCCGGAACAGTTATTTCAAAATGTACACAGAGTCTCGAGGCTACAGACAGTGTCTGTGTGTACACTTAACTAACACAGGGGTCCGACATCAATAGATGTTTTATGGAGCCGGATCCCAATTCCCTGAGCGATGCAAAATACTCCAGGAAAAGCAATTTGAGGAAAGCACATGCGCCTATTGCAGCGAATCGATATACATGATAGACTGGAATGTTGTATCTAATCGTTTTGTTTTTTTGTTTTTTTTAATGACCCAATTAGATTTGTGTGGCGTAGGCTACAGAAACCGCCGTGGCTCGGACCTGAAGGGGAACTACGGGGCGTGTCCTGGCAAACCTCCGGCGTCTTTCATGGCTGCGGTTATGCCATCCGCCGTTCTGATTTATAATCTGAGGTGTGATGACTCCGTCGTAGTCCAGCAACTCGAATTATTGCAAATAATCTGTCATTAATTAATAATCTGTCAATAATCTGTGTCGTCTGAAAAACAAACAACGTTGCCTTTCCACTTTTCCACCCCATTCTCTTTGCCGAGGTCGATTGAGCATGAACATTCCAATCAGTAATTAATAGATTTCTTTCCGTGTTGGCTGATGCATCACCATCGCCCCCCCCCCCCCCCCACACACGACCCCCCCCCCCCCCCCCCGCAACCCCTCCCAACCCCCCCAAAACACACACGCACGCACGCACCCACGCACACACACACCTCCAATCCCTCATTCCTGCGTGAACCACTACAAAGCATTGCTGATTAACTAATGCGTTTTACACTACAAAGGCTAGCTGTGACTATTGTAGACGCTGTGTCAACTAGACAGACAAATCTTCTTACCTGAAGAACGCAATTATAACGACTTCTCCTCACGACTTTGGGCTTTCAAACACCTTTACCTTGAAAAGCCTGAGACAGTTCAGACAAATGGTGTTGAGCTCCGTACATTTCCCTGATATCATAGCAATATGCTCACTTTTAACATTTAACTTTGAAAAATTCAGTGTTGATCTTCAAAGTGCAGTAAATTACCATATAACCGCAGGGAACTCATAATGAATAGGAAAAAATCAATTGTAACCTGAACGTTTTTTTTTTTTACTGAGAATCTCTGTGACATTAGTTAAAAATATCAATTTTTCCATCCCCTTATTCATCCTTGTTAGGTGATCCCACTGACATCAAAAAGAGGATGAAGTGCCGCGGTTGGGGGGTGGAGGGGGGCGGGGAGGAGGTGGGGCGGGGGGCGGAGGGGGTTGGGGGGTGGGGCGGGGAGGAGGTGGGGCGGGGAGGAGGGGGGGGCGGGGGTGGGGGGGGTGGAGGGGGTTGGGGGGTTGGCGGTTGCGGGGGGTGGGGGGGGTTGGAGGGGGGGGGGGGGGTTAAGGCAGGGGGGGTTAGCGGTTGCGGGGGGTGGGGGGGGTTTAGAGGGGGGGGGGTTAAGGCAGGGGGGTTGGCGGTTGCGGGGTGGGGGGGGGGGGGGGTTGAGGCAGGGGCATTGGGGGGGAGAGTGAGTAAATTGGCTGCTTGGAATAACTGATTCATCCCCCATACAGCAGAACCTTGTTGAAGATGTTTCCATAATGTGATTGTACATTTTGTTCCCAGTAATGAGAAGTTTTGGTGTCCTAACTGGGCTGTCATAACAGAACAGAAATGAAAATTTATGAAAGTAGTGTAGATAAGCTTGAAAAATATGTTATAAAATCAAATCAAATCAATGTTTATGTATCATGCACAGAAGATACAGCAGTACAACAGGTCAGGGGGTTTGTTGAGGGTGTTTCTTTAAAGCATCTGTACACTGAGGATGAGGCTCTCTGCATCACTGAAGTACAGGGAATAATAAAAATAATAATAA
>NC_139657.1:2102242-2129742 GCF_951799395.1 Argentina silus | reverse complement strand
GTGTTAAACAGACGTAGCGACCTGTCATCATGTTATTGAGAATGTACAGGATTTCACATTTAAAGGGAACTGTCTTGAATTACATCCAGGTCTTTCCAGGTCATCAACTGCAGTACCAGTCAAAAGTTTGGACACAAACTCGCCGAGAGTGTGCAAAGCTGTCATCAAAGCAAAAGGCGGCTCGTTTGCTACATAACTCCATATGTGTTCCTTCATAGTTTTGATGTCTTCAATATTCATCTACAATGTAGAAAATAATACAAATAAATAAAGAAAAACCATTGAATGAGAAGGTGTGTCCAAACGTTTGACTGTGTGTAGTGTACATCACCTAACCAATGCTGCATATTGCATCTTGTTTTAAAGGGACACTTCACCAATTTTTTTACATTATATTAGCCAGTTTTCCACAGCAGGTCTTACGTCCTGTGGGGCTTACGTCCTGTGGGGCTTACGTCCATATTGCTTTTCCAGTCACTTCCGGGCGACAACGGTGCTTCATGGTGCTTCTTCCAGGCCTATTTGGTGCTTCATGGTGCTTCCTCCAGGCCTATTTGGTGCTTCATGGTGCTTCCTCCAGGCCTATTTGGTGCTTCATGGTGCTCCAGGCCTATTTGGTGCTTCATGGTGCTTCCTCCAGGCCTATTTGGTGCTTCATGGTGCTTCCTCCAGGCCTATTTGGTGCTTCATGGTGCTCCAGGCCTATTCGGTGCTTCAGACTTGGGCTTTTAGTCTTCTTTACCCCCTGGTCCCTATGGGGCCAAACGGGGATCGGGGCGCAGTTGAAATATTCTTATTGTCCAAGTGCTTCAGTTGAACAGTGAACTCGGTGGGTGGCAAGCATAATCCAAATTAGCTCGCTGTCACTAAACAATGGAATGGATTTGAATAGCGCTTTTTTACTAATAAAATGGTCGTAAAGCGCTTAAGCTACCAGAACGTGTTGGGAAACCGGGCAGGTTTGACGTGTTGCCACGTGTCTCCATAGTATCCCACATTACGAACTACAGAATGTAAACAAGCTGGAGGGGGGCCGGACTACAAAGCCCCGCTGTCGATGTTTGTTCACTAGGCTCAAAGCTCTGAGCGCTAGCGGGCTGCTAGCAGGGCTTAGCAGCACTCACACCGCCGTTGAAAAGGGCCTGTTCATTATCTCCATGCCTTTAGTGTCTTTAGATGGGAAAACTGTGATTTTCTACGTTCTGTAGTCAAAGAGATATGAGAAAAAAGGTAAAGATAAAAGAAAAGATGAAAGAAATGATCCCTTATCATGTCTTTGGGGGTAAAAAAATAAAATAAATTAAAACTGCAGCGACAAACACACTCCCACTGGCTGAAAACTCATTGCAGTTTCTGAAAATAACCGAATGAATTTTGTTTTACCCCCAATTGCATCATCGGGGTAAGTTAGGGCTAGTTAAGTTAGTTAAGGACCTTAAAAGGACCTAGAAAACCGCTGTTTTCACGTATGTTGACGCTGGTCTGGTGCTGGAGATAGTGAATGTGATGTTAAACATTGGTGAAGTGTCCCTTTAAATGTTTCATTTTGGTAAAAGCCTTGAAGTAATAACCTTTATGGACTGTACTGAACGTACTGAGAGACACTGGCGAAAGAGAAAGGTAGTTAAACTGAAGTTATTCCACAACTTTTCTTTTTATACTGATGATTTTATTTTATGGACAAATCTTTACTTTGTCAGCATTATGTAGATGTCTGTACCCTGTCGGGTGTCAATCAACATCAACATCACTCACAATCACACACCGACACACACCGAGACCGAGACCGAGACCGAGACCGACACACACACACACACACACACACACACACACACACACACACACACACTGACAAACACACACACACACACACACACACACACACACACACATCCACATCCACACACACACACACACACACCGGCACACACACACACACACAAACACACACACACACACACACACACACACACACACACACACACACACACACACACACACACACACACAAACACAACCACACACACACACCGACACACCGACACACACACACACACACACACATGCAAACACGCACACCGCCTGGAGCTGGGGGCCAGCACTGGGAGCTGAGAGTGTGTTGATGCAAATACTGAACAGAAAATAAAAGACCTCTAAAAAAAACAAAACCTCCAGTACAGTATAAAAGAAAAGTGGGCTGGGAGAGGCTGCAAGGCCCCGCAGGTGCTTCTCCAGCCCTGGACGTGATGCTCACACACGTCTGCTGATGCTGCAAGGCATTAACATATATATGAGAAACTCTTTACACCTGAGGTTT
Source organism: Argentina silus (assembly GCF_951799395.1). Classification (NCBI taxonomy): domain Eukaryota; kingdom Metazoa; phylum Chordata; class Actinopteri; order Argentiniformes; family Argentinidae; genus Argentina; species Argentina silus. The sequence goes on along the minus strand of NC_139657.1, from coordinate 2,127,425 downwards.
TCCTGAGCGGTTTGGTGTTAACGCCCAAAGGGAGACTGTAGCGATGTGTTACTGGAAATTACTACTACTTTCAGAGTAAGAGATCAATTACCGCCTCCTACAACACACACATATATGAAGATGAATGCGGTAAAACCGGAGATGAGCCGGTTCGGTCGGAGCGTGTAGGTCTTTTGGGATGAACAGTCTAACTTTTTCATTCCTTTCATGAACCTGTGTTTTGTTTTCATCCAATATTTATTAATTCCCGGACTTCCTAGCGATCTGCGGTACACTTCAAGATTGAATTGTGAAACATTAAACTAAAACGGGTGAGAAATCACTTAAGAATCGTATAAACCTTTTGTGATGCTGTGCATAGCATAATCCTTACACGCATTCTTGTGAAATATAGATTAGTAAAGTCATGACTTGGCATAAAGTTATGCAACTTGGCACCCGATTTCCAGTTGAAAGCCAGGACACAGAGATGTAAATTAGTGAGTCCAAATGTTACTGTACTGCAGGGGAGGCAAGTGGAGGTAGAAATCGGAGGACGGGCTCATTGTAATGCATGGAACGGAATGAGGAACGGTATCAGGAACGGTATCACGCGTGTTTGATACCGTTCCTCATTCCGTTCCGTGCATCACAATGAGCCCGTCCTCCGACTTCCACCTCCATCAGCCACCCCTGCTGTACTGTAGTTTTGCTGATGAAGTATAAAATCCAAAATGTTTATGGACATGAACGTTTCGCCGTGAACTTTTTGCTTTTCTGAGGTAAAGCACCGGATATAAAGCTGGATCTGCGGACTCAGCAGTCCTCTGAGCTGTGTGGACTGAAGTATAAATAGTTAAGAGTGAACTTTCGAAAAAAAACGATCACCTTTTGTGCTTGTGAAAAATGCCAACTCCATTATTCCAGACTCAATGAAGCTTTAAGCTCGTCTCGGGGTCCAGGTTCTGTCTATATTTACAGTGTCTGGTCATCTCGGGTTTCAACACGTTTATTGGATGCAGTATACTTTAGGAAACTAGGGTTCCAAAAGCTTTCTTCGAAGGCTTCTTCCTCCACAGGGACAGCCGAATAACCCTGTTTGGTTCTAGAAAGAAGGAGAGTTTTTGTTGTAAGAAATGCATCCGGCATTCATGCAATTTCTGACGCCGGTTCCTTGGCTCTGTCATGGTTATCTGAAGAAGGATGCCTCCCGCTGAGGCGAATGGACAGAGTACTACCAGGAGGCAGAGACAGGAGTGGAGAATGACAACACTAAATACATCAGCTGAAGGCAGTTCTAATACGGTGTGTGGGTGTGTGTGTGTGTCTGTGTCTGTGTGTGTGTGTATGTGTGTGTTTGTGTGTATGTGTGTGTGTGTGTGTGTGTGTTTGTGTGTGTATGTGTGTGTGTGTGTGTGTGTGTGTGTGTGTGTGTATGTGTGTGTGTGTGTGTGTGTGTGTGTGTGTGCGTGTGTGTGCTTGCGCATGGTTTACATGCGTGCTGCATGCATGTCTGTTTGTGTGTGATATAGCAATCTACTCCCTCTCCCCCCCCCACTCTCCCCCCCATCTCTCTCTTTCTCGTCCCCCCGCTCTCTCCCCCCCATCTCTCACTCTCTCTCCCCCATCTCTCTCTCCCCTCCCCCCTCTCGCCCCCCCCGCTCTCTCTCCCCCCCATCTCTCTGTGCTGTACCTGTTATATTGATTGACAGAAGCTGATATTCACAGGGACTGAAAGGCCATTGTTTGTAAAAAAAAAGAAAAAGAAAAAAGAGAGAAGAACCCAAGCGTTGCATGTTAGGAATATCAATACATCGGCCTTGTCAGATATCTGCTTGCTCAGACAATCTGGAATGACTCAGAATGATGAATAAAGCTTAAGTTTGCATGTACATCGACACTTTCAGATGTATGTTTCCATAAAAGATAGTCCAGGTAGGATGATTTGTCGTTAAACCCGATGGGCGGGTAACATGTAGATATTTGCTCTCTGACGCAGTGGGAAGACACCTGCCTGGTGGAGGAGAAACACACCTTGTGTGTGCGTGTGTGCGTGTGTGTGTGCGTGTGTGTGTGCGTGCGTGCGTGCGTGCGTGCGTGCGTGCATGCCTGTGTGCATGCCTGTGTGTGTGTGTGTGTGTGTGCATGCCTGTGTGTGTGTGTGTAAAACATCCCCTATATGTGTTGTCGCGCCCGCCCCGTGCCTAAGCCCATGCGCGAGTGTGGGACGGTGGTAAATGGAGTATATATCTCGCCTCGCTTTGTCTCTGCTGTTTCTGCTGTCCCTCTCTTGCCCCGTGTTGTCTTTGGCAGGACCATGTATGGAGTTCCTGCGCCCCAAGGGGCCACAGCTGCAACCCGTGGAGAGAATCACCGTATGCCCATACATGGAGTTCCTGCCCATCAAGGCACAGGTGAAGGGCATCAGCAGGAGCAGCAGAGACGGTACAAAAGGAGCCCACGGAGCACCCAGTGGGGAGGAGTTGCTAAGGCGAACCACGGAGTAGGGGATGAGAGCGAGAGTAAGCCAAGTCACCGTCGACCTGTGTACGATCCCTGACCCTAGGAGAGCCCCCTTTGAAGCCCGACCCCGAAACCGTCCGAGAGCCCGCTACGTTGCCAACCTTCGCCTGTCTGACTACCCCGCTGCCGCCCCGACCTGGAACGTAAGAGGACCACCCACCGTGTACCGAAACCCCCTGCTATCTTCCCGACGACGGATCTCCTGCGGGGCCCGTGCACGACACGATGCCTTCTCAACCCCACCCTCTCTATCATTTCCCTCTCCCCGCTAATCGAATAAATATTTTTGACTGTAATTCTGGTGTGGATCTCTCTGCTTACACGGTGTTTGGGTCCGTGACGCGCCCGCACACCCCGGCGGCCGTCACAGTGTGTATATCGAATGAGTCAAGTGTCACATTCCACACTACATCACCATGGGTGAGAGATGGTCTGGCACCTTAAAGGATCTCTCTGATGGTAACACCTGTTCCTTCATTCAGTACAGGGAGCAGACAGATGAATTACCCTACACTACACAGACTTCTCTGCACCAGGGGAGGCTGGTGGAGGTAGGAATCAGAGGACGGGGTTATCGTAATGCCTGGAATGGAATGAGGAATGGTATCAAACATGTGTGTTTGATACCGTGATACCATGATACCGTTCCTCATTCCATTCCATGCATTACAATGAGCCCGTCCTCCGATTTCTACCTCCAGCAGCCTCCACTGCCCTACACTACCTGGACTTCACTACTTGTGTTCTCTGTCTGCATAAGCGAGCCTCTCCCTCAGAACCAGAGTCAGAGTACCTTCCATACCAGAGCAGTGTTGTAATGGAGTAAAGACCGGCCGGACCAGATCACTTCCAGGCAGAGGAATGTTATTTGTCACACAGTTATGACTGAAGACATCTGAAGTTGATGAAGACTTAGCTTCAGGCGAGGGGAGGCTGGTGGAGGTAGAAATCGGAGGACGGGGTTATCGTAATGCATGGAACGGAATGAGGAATGATATGATATCATGTGTGTTTGACACCATTCCTCATTCCGTTCCACTGATACCATTCCTGATTCTGTTCCATGCATTACAATGAGCCATTACAATGAGTCCTCCGATGTCTACCTCCAGCAGCCTCCCCTTCTTCAGGCTCCACTCATTGGCTCAGCCACAGCAACATAGTGATCAGGATATGAATATGTAACAGAGCTGGTTTGGGACCATGCTTGCGTTACGATGAGCAGGCTTGCCTGAGACTTGAACACTTGTTAGGAGTGTTAGCTTCCCAAGGCTTTAGCTTAGGTTAGATTGTACCTCATTGTCTGGGTTAGGGTTAGGGTTAGGGTTAGATTGTACCTCATTGTCTGGGTTAGGGTTAGGGTTAGGGTTAGATTGTACCTCATTGTCTGCTTACTGACTGACTGCAGATTTTAGTTTTGCCTCACATGCTCCTATAAGATAGCATTTATATAAAACACAATGACACATTAAAAACATTCTGACACATTCTGCTTTAATAACTGCACATCCTCCCATGTAGGATAGAATTACAACCTCGACCACCCTCCCACCCTCCCACCCTCCCACCATTCTCCTGTTCATAACCCTGCACTCCCCTCAACGCCCTCCCTCCCACCATTCTCCTGTTCATAACCCTGCACTCCCCTCAACGCCCTCCCTCCCACCATTCTCCTGTTCATAACCCCCACTCCCCTCAACGCCCTCCCACCATTCTCCTGTTCATAACCCCCACTCCCCTCAAAGCCCTCCCACCATTCTCCTGTTCATAACCCCCACTCCCCTCAACGCCCTCCCTCCCACCATTCTCCTGTTCATAACCCTGCACTCCCCTCAAAGCCCTCCCTCCCACCATTCTCCTGTTCATAACCCTGCACTCCCCTCAATGCCTTCCCTCCCACCATTCTCCTGTTCATAACCCTGCACTCCCCTCAAAGCCCTCCCTCCCACCATTCTCCTGTTCATAACCCTGCAGTCCCCTCAATGTCTTCCCTCCTAGGAGTGATAGAATTATAACCCCCACTCCCCTCAACGCCCTCCCTCCTAGGAGTGATAGAATTATAACCCCCACTCCCCTCAACGCCCTCCCTCCTAGGAGTGATAGCATTATAACCCCCACTCCCCTCAACGCCCTCCCTCCTAGGAGTGATAGAATTATAACCCCCACTCCCCTCAACGCCCTCCCTCCTAGGAGTGATAGAATTATAACCCCCACTCCCCTCAACGCCCTCCCTCCTAGGAGTGATAGAATTATAACCCCCACTCCCCTCATAGCCGTCCCTACTAGGAGTGTGTCCTTGTCTTGTTTCATGTGTTGAGTTGATGGGCACAGGTCTGATCTCGTCCTCCTATCTACCGCCCACGTGCCTTACAGGATCCCTCACTGGCGTGCTCGTGTGTTTGACAACGATGTCCTCCTGTCCTCCTCGATGTCCTCCTGTCCTCCTCGATGTCCTCCTGTCCTCCTCGATGTCCTCGATGTCCTCCTGTCCTCCTCGATGTCCTCCTGTCCTCCTCGATGTCCTCCTGTCCTCCTGTCCTCCTCGATGTCCTCCTGTCCTCCTCGATGTCCTCCTCTCCTCCTCGATGTCCTCCTGGCCAAAGACACGACACGACTGTGAGATTTCACCTACACATAAAGACAACGCAATATTCGCGAGTGCAAGACGGCATCGTTGCATGATTTATTCAGTCGGGGAGGCTTGAGGCTTTTCAATTTGATACACGGGCTCCGGCATGTCACAGAAGATGTTATATTTCACCTTTTCAAGTTGATAGATGGGCTATGTCATAGAATGCCATGTATCACCTGTTCTTTCATGTCTGTGCACGTCTGATTCTCCTCATTGTCTCTGAAACTACTTAGAAGTACCCACACAGCTAGCGACCGTAAGCACTTCAGTCCCTCAGAAGTCTGTGGGTGCAATTTAAAGGTTATTAGGAAGTTTAATATCCTCTCATTGTAAGATAAAGTCAGCGACCTGGGAACTAGTCTTTAGATCCAGATGCAATCGGACTGGCTGGAATTGCTGGGGGCCTCTACACATTGAGGATATTTCAGCCTAGTGGTGTTTAAATGTTGATCTTATTTCAGATTAGTGGTGTTTAAATGTTGATCTTATTTCAGATTAGTGGTGTTTAAATGTGGAGGTTATTTCAGCCTTGTGGTGTTTAAATGTTGAGGATATTTCAGCCTAGTGGTGTTTAAATGTTGATCTTATTTCAGATTAGTGGTGTTTAAATGTTGATCTTATTTCAGATTAGTGGTGTTTAAATGTGGAGGTTATTTCAGCCTTGTGGTGTTTAAATGTTGAGGATATTTCAGCCTAGTGGTGTTTAAATGTTGATCTTATTTCAGATTAGTGGTGTTTAAATGTTGATCTTATTTCAGATTAGTGGTGTTTAAATGTTGATCTTATTTCAGATTAGTGGTGTTTAAATGTTGAGGATATTTCAGCCTAGTGGTGTTTAAATGTTATGGATATTTCAGATTAGTGGTGTTTAAATGTTGAGGATATTTCTGCCTTGTGGTGTTTAAACACTTGAGGATATTTCTGCCTAGTGGTGTTTAAACACTTGAGGATATTTCAGCCAAGTGGTGATTAAACAGATGTCTGAATGAATAACTCGTACTACCATCAAGGTCTTACTCAGAAGAGCGGGTCAAATGGAAAAGGCTTCATCCGGGCTGGCTGCTGAGAGCAGCTAAACAGCGGAGGTAATGTTGTTTACCTCGTATGATTAGGTCAGTATGATAATATATAATTTGACGAAATGCTTGTCTTATTGATGTTGACATCAAGCACAATCAGATGTAAATGTGCGAGCAGGTAATAAGGTGTGGAGGCATTATGTGTCTCTCTGGCTGCCTAATCAGAGTAGAGTCTGAACAGGGAGTGTGTGTGTGTGTGTGTGTGTGTGTGTGTGTGTGTGTGTGTGTGTGTGTGTTTGTGCGTGTGCGTGTGTGTGCGTGTTGGTTGGGCTGACTGCAGAACTCAGTTTTAGAACCCATGCAGTTCATCATACAGTACAGTACTGGCACCAACAACAGAACCCAGTTCTTCCTGTTTGAAAAACCAGGTAAAGGATCCGGTTCTACAGAACTTAGGTAAAAAAACCCCGGTTCTTCTCACAGCACCAAGTCCCGTCCCCACCAATGGCAGAGCCATCAGTGTTTTCCGTGCTGAACACATCAGATGAACCATCGCACTTGTGTCGCACTTCCTCGGTTGGACGCCCTACTGGACCACATGTCCAAAGGAATCTGGGACACACTGCACAGCTACATGTAGTTAACAGCAATGGCAGGCCTCTACAGATGGAAACCAGCTGCCCTTGCCTTCATACAAATGGTGCCAGGGGAGACTGGTGGGGGTAGAAATCGGAGGACGGGCTCATTGTAATGCATGGAACGTAATAAGGGAAGGTATCATTCCCCCGGCTACTACTGTACTGTACAGCATGTTGCAAAATGCAGTTGAATAAAACTGTATTTATTCGATTCAACTCAAGGGGAATTTAAGAAAGAAAAACATAAACCTTATGGAGGGTTTGATACCATTCCTGATTCCATTCCACGCATTGCAATGAGCCCGTCCTCCGATTTCTGCCTCCACCAGCCTCCCCTGCCCTCCTACACATGGTATGGAGGTAGGGTGTACCGGCTGGGACCCATCAGAAGACGTCATGGAGGATGTAGGGGTAACCACCTCCAGGTTTAGACCCCGCCACAGCTCTCCTCTCTGGGACAACAACATATGGATCTCTGCCCCTATAGGTCAGAGGGGCTAAATACCAATGTCAGGACTGCCTTATTAAACATGGTGACAGACAAAGACTTTCAGAAACCGTTTTGAAGTAGGGGGGGGGGGCAGGGTATGTATTTGATATTATTAGATTATTATGATTTCCATATGTTCTATGGAGGGTGAAAGGGTCAAATGACCCACCCCCTCCCTCCTGTCTAGCGACCATGATTTACATTTACATTTACATTGAAGTCATTTAGCAGATTTGTCAAAGTAAGTGAATCAATACTAACTATACATCAGTCATCGTGAGTAAAACCTTCCACAACAAGTGCCTTCGGCAGTCACAGTGCTGGAGAAAGGAAGAAACTTTCATTTTTGTTGTCCTCGTCAAGAGATTCCTATGTCACCTTATTATTACTAATAACACAAGTCTTAGTACACTTGAGAAAAGATGCGATGTCCCAGATTTAGCAACAGCTCATTTCCATCTGTGGCGTATGTGAACCTTCTCTAATGTTCTTCAACACAGGTCAATGCTGTTCTATACAGGCCGTTATTACTGCATGTGCAATGCAGCACGAGTTCCCAGGGAGACCGCTGTGTGAGCAGGCGGCGGAAGGATAAAGGGGAGGTGAAGGTGGAAATGGAGGTAGAAATTGGAGGACGGGCTCATTGTAATACGCTACACTATTGTATTATTGTATTATTACATTGAGCCCGTCCTCCGATGTCTACCTCCGCCAGCCTCCCCTGAAGGAGACTGGCAGAGGGCCCTGAGGGGTGAGAGAGGATGCTCGTCTGACACCTACTGGTCTGCAACTTTCCCATTTCTATTCAAATGATGATCACAGACAAGGAGCCGCTCTATAAACTGTAATAACGGAAGACGCTTTGCAGATGATAAGAGGATAGGCCAATTGGTCTAATGTTTATGCAAATCCTGGTAGGACATTTGCATAAAATGAATAAATGATACCCCAGTGCAACATCACAGCATGTCTGAATTAAAATGAGGTTTTATGGTTTGGAATAAATGTTTATGACTCACTACCTATCTTCCGCCGTAGACTGAAGACCCGTCTCTTCAGGCTACATCTTAACTGTCCCTCCTAAAGCTCTTCATCCCCACTACCCCTCTGTGCAAGTTTCTCTCCTGTTAATACATAAAAAATATATATAATAATCTTCCTTTCTTCGAGCATTGTGACTGCCTATGGCCCCTGGTCCTAGCATAAATTAATTTTTCTTATGCTGACTGATGGATAGATGATTCACTTACTCTGTCAAATGTATTTGTTGTAAGTCGCTTTGGATAAAGGCGTCTGCTAAATGTCATAAATGTCAAATGTAAACTTCGTCTGTGTCCTAATTTATGCTGAGCAACAGGGATCTTATAGTAGGCCTACGTGATTGATTAGCAAATATGTATTGATCAAATTGCGACATCAGTTGAAAATAGAAAGTTACTTATCACCTGTCTCACATTCAGAGAAACCTGTATTCAGTTAAACGAAACAAGTTCTAGATTCATAGTAATGTTTATGAAAATTCGAACATTATATATATCCATCAAAAGTAATTAATTACGGGCTGTGTTGGACGCAGCAAACTACTAAATTACCATCGACAACATATTTTTACGCAAAGAAACGGCGCAAAACGCGCACAGGTTTGACCAATTATGATCTGATATGTGAGGTGCGCGCGGCTATAATTGACTTGGGAGATTCACGGCTGTTCAAACATTGGCTCGAGAGCTCTCCCGCGCCTCACCAGGAATGTCAAACGCTCTCTCTCTCTTCTCTCCCTCTCTCTCTCTTCTCTCCCTCTCTCTCTCTTCTCTCCCTCTCTCTTTCTTTCTGTCTCTCTCTCCATTTCTCTCTCTCTCTCTCTCACTCTCTTCTCTCTCTCTGTCTCTCTCTCTCTCTTCTCTCCCTCCCTCTCTCTCTCTCTCTCTCTCTCTCTCTCTCTCTCTCTCAGTGGCGCAGCAGTGGCTATTGGTAGGAATGTCTGGGTTTTGTTTAAAGTCTGCTGCCTTCATCGCTTCAATCTAGTAGTCCTTCCCTTCGAGTAAACGAGACAGACAACCGTGCAACCCCCATTGCTACGCTTTCGTTGTTTCCCGGCCGGACGCCGAGAATTACTCTGGTAACTCAACACTTGATCCAACCTATCACCGCTATCCTGTCAAATGACAGTGACTGTACGCTGAAGCAGCTGTAGTCGACAATCGGACTCCGAAACCGCTCTGGGATGGATTCGTCGCGGTTTCTCACACTATTTATCGCAAAGTGTCAGCGCTGAACAGTTCGCTGGGATTCTATAGTTGGGAGAAGAGGGGTTTGAATTTTGTTGTCAGTCCTCTTCTGTTTTGTTTCCCTCTTGAAGAGGTGGAATAAAGAACTTGTGTTCTGTCCACAACAGAGGCAGTTATGGGAATATACGTGCACTTGCTGCTTTTGCAGTATTTTATCTCCAGTTTTGTGTGCAACGCTGTCGCGTTTGTCGAGGACCCTTCCGATCGGACAGCTGGGTATTGCGGCAGGATTTTACGGGCACAGACACAGGGAACGCGGAGAGATGGGTACAACGAGTTTCGGCTCAGAGTCGAGGGGGACCCGGAGACCTACCAACCTGGGAACACCTATAGGGGTATGTTAAAAATGTTCCTGACTTATTTACTTTATTCACTCATAAGGACAACTCGGAGAAAGTAGCGTATACACGGCCAAGTTGAAGTTCCGTGCGCTGGTCACTTTCAGCGCGTAAATATTGTGCCAACTGTTACCCAGGCTACTTATCACTTCTCGAGGCATGTCACGTGCCAGTGTGATAAGTAAGTGCATTAAAACACTTATGGCATGATTGCAGATTGCATTGACTTTAATTATTATTCAAAACACTGTTTTGGTGAAGTACAGCAGAGCATTCTCCAAACGTGCTTGATGCAAGGTCATATGTAAAAGTGTATGTGTATTATTTACTTACGATGTGGAATAGCTCAATCCAAGTTTTCTCAAAACAAAACATTTATTGGCAATGTGTATTCTTTTATGCAACGCATTTTTCAGTTTTCTCTCCAAAGGCCAGGATCTGGCTTTAAGCGTTACCAACAATTGCAGGCTACTGTAGTGGATAGCGATAGCCCTCCTTAGGCTACATCGAACAGAAGTAACTTGGCCGCTGTGATTAACACACTTCTTCTTGTACACCCACATCATTCAGTGACTCGCTGGGAAACTCTCAAACAGCAGGCGGCTAATGACTTGTTTACTGTGCCTACCCTCAGCCCACGTACACCAGCTTCTCTCTCTCTCTCTCTCTCTCTCTCTGTCTGTCTGTCTCTCTCTCTCTCTTTCTTTCTTTCCTCCCTTTTTCCTCTCTCTCTCCCCTCTCCTCTCACCAGCTTGTTTCTCTCTCTCTCTGTCTGTCTCTTTCTCTCTCTCTCTGTCTCTTTCTTTCTTTCTTTCCTCCCTTTTCCTCTCTCTCTCCCCTCTCCTCTCACCAGCTTGTTTCTCTCTCTTTCTTTCTCTCTCCACCCTCCCTTGTCTCACTCTTTGTCTCTCTCTTTCCACCCTTCTTTCATTCTCTCTCTCTCTCCCTCCTTTTCTTTCTTTCTTTCTTTCTCTCTCCCCCCCCCCTCTCTCTCTTTGTGCCCCCCCCCATACCCACTAGTACTATCAGATCTTAATGGCTCTCGTATGTGTTGTTATCTGTGACCTATATTTCCTCTCCTCCAACCAAATATTTCAGTGTATCTGCACAGTTTTATTTAATTTTTATTAAATACATTTTGTGTTTTGAAATGTGTATTCCGGTACGTGCAGTGTATGTATTTTATACAGCCGCAATCGCCCCCAAGGAGTGAGACAGACAATACGCTGTCTGGATCTGATCTCCCTTTCCCTGTCTGTTTGCCAGTGACCCTGTATGCCTCCAGCCCGTCCTACTTCAGAGGCTTCACCCTCATCTCCCTGAAGGAGGGCAGAGAAGGAACGGCGGATGAACACTACGCCGGCCAGTTCCAGGTAAGGTCCTCCACAAGGCCGAAGCGCCCCTTCACTGTGAATTGGCGGATTGATTTGGAACGGTGAAGAGGCTATGACCGGGACTACGTGTGCGTTTACAGAAAAATAATCAACACCCTCTCGGCCAATCACAATCACGTCTTCAACACAAAGCCGTGGTGTACGAGTCTTTGTCCTGTATCTGCCACGTTTTCAATGAATGAATGAATGAATGAATGAATGAATGAATAAAATTTTGAAAATGCATATAAAGTTGCTTACAACCTGGTGAACTCAACAAAAACACACATCAAACAAATCACTGATGATGAAAACCCCATCAAGTCCACCGACTTGCTTTCAAAATGGTGGTTCTCGCAGAGATTGTAATCGTCCCGATGCTCGACAAGCACGTAGCCTCCTTCGCTTTCTGAGGGAAGAGTTCAGCGAGAGGAGAAGGGTTCCTTCGTTCCTTCTAACACCCCCCCCCCCCCCCCCCCCCAATGAGCCCGTCCTCCGATTTCTACCTCCACCAGCCTCCCCTAATGTGGAAGCCCCCCCCGCTGTGTGAAAGCGTTCTAACGCAGGGAGGGCAAACTTATTCAGTTACCTCATCAAGTAAACAAAGGAATAAACACGATAAGTACCTGTTCTATGTCCTGTTAAATGTCCTCTCTGCTTAACGCGTCCATGAGCCCAGTGGTGAAAGACTGTTCATAGTGTGTTACTTTTTAATTATTTTGTTATTTATCGAAAACCGTGTTTGTATGTGGAGCAGGGGAGGCTGGTGGCGGTAGAAATCGGAGGAGGGGCTCTGTGTAACGGACGGAACGGAATGTTTGATACCATTCCCTACTTCGTTCCATGCATCACAATGAGCCCGGCCTCCGATTTCTGCCTCCACCAGCCTCCCCTAATGTGGAAGCATAGCTGACATGGGAAGATGTATCAGATGAATTTGATGTATATTACAATGTCATTATAAGGTCTATGCGTTCCGAAACGGGGCTGAAGAGGATGGATGATTGACAGACCCTTGTATGCAGTCAGCATGATGCAGCACATTTCCACATCCAACACCATCTGTTGTTCATTCTGCCCATGATGGCCTCAATCAATTCAAATCAGTCATAATTACAAGCAGATGGGGGTTCAGATAGAGATACATTTCCCAAACATACTGACATTTTGAACATGCACACTGAGCACGGAGCTGCTTGACGGTTATGGAACAGGAGAGGCCGGTGGAGACAGACATCGGAGGACGGGCTTATCGTAAAGCATGGAACGGAATGAAGAACGGAATCACGCACGATTTCTACCTCCGCCAAGTCTCCAAGTGTGTTTGGTACCGCTCCTGAATCCATTCCGGTTCAATTCCCTGCATTACAATGAGCCCGTCCTCCGATTTCTACCTCCGCCAGCCTCCACTGTTGTGGAAGTAGGGCAGAAGCGAATGCGCGACGCTTCCCGTCTGTTTGACACTCCTGGTTGTTGTAGCGCTGGCTCCTCTCCTGGAATGTGCCTGGCGTCTGTCTCTAAACACACAACATCACATTTTACAACCTCTGAGGGTAAAGTACCGCTTATATGTTTTGGAGCGACTGGTGTCTGTCTATCCTGCATGTGTGTGCGTGCGTGTGTGTGCGTGCGTGTGCGTGTGTGTGTGTGTGTGTGTGTGTGTGCGCGTGTGTATTTGTGTGTGTTTGTGTCTATTCTTTATTTTCACACATAGTTATCATAGGCCCCCACTTTTCGCCTCCCGCGACCTCCCCAGAGGTACCAATAGAGATTTTGGAACCCCCTCCCTCCCCCTCCCTCCCCCCTCCCTCCCCTCTCCCCCCTCATATTTATCTAGGCCAGAGTCGTGTTTTTACCCAGGGAAGCAAACTAAGTTTGTTTGGAAAGGAGAAGATGAGCTCAGATGAGATGTTATCTGGTGTTTACAGAGATTAAAAGCATCACTTTGGTTCTGTGCTGCTGTGCATAGGCAAGCAGGCGTTTGGATGTTTCCCTAGGAGGTCATGAGGTGCAGGTTGAGAACTTCATCAGGGGAGGCTGGTGGGGGTAGAAATCGGAGGACGGGCTCATTAAAATGCACGGAACGGAATGAGGAACGCCATCAAACACGCGTGAAGAAACCCTGCTTTCCTCCCTCTCACTGACTCCCATGTTGAGCTCTGAACATTCGACCCGGCTTCTGAGCGGGCGCATTGATTGGTTCCCACATGCTTAGTATTTGCATTCGGGGCGTGGCCTCTCATTCCTTGCTCCTTTTGTTGGAGCGAAAAGCGCCGGGGCAGTTTCTCAGAACAAACATACCTCACGGTTCCTTCAATTTAAACAAAAACATTCAAGGTAGAAGACACAGGAGGTACGCCGACCACCGACCACTAGCCCCTTTATCAGTATCGATGTCGAGTCACCGTGCCGACAACATCAAAGGGCCTCCCTAGAGTCTGCAGTCTGGTACGGAGTGCTGCAGACTCCGAGCCACGCTTCAGCTAGGCTAAATGAAGTACAGAATGTTTTGATGTTTTGATGTTTTTTCTTTTTTTTTTTTGTTCTTTCTCTGACTCCCAAGGTATGACAATAATAGTGTGAGATTGTGTCAGCCCAGGAGAGGCATGTTCACACCTCGTACAGAAGACTGTCTTTTCTGATCCACGTTTGCCAGGAGATGTGTGTTCGATTGTTGAGAGGGGGGAGGGGGGGGGAGGGGTCAAGGAAAAATATGACCTCTTTGACTACAGGGAAGTATTGTCGTCTCAACGGGTCCCTGTTGACCGTGGTCTCTGTCTGCGTCTCTGGGTTTTTGCTGGGTGTCCGTTTAGGGAGTGAGGTTCAGACACACAGACAGAGTGAAACCACTCTGCTTCTCACGTTCCACCTACAACAACAACACCTCAACAAGGTGCCACCTGAGCTGCTTTTTTTTAGTTTTTTCCCTACAGCTATAATGTTCCATCCATCCTTCCTCCTTATTTCAGAGCAGCCTTTCTTAGAAATGTGTTTCTCTGTTGAGGTGACAGACCTCTCTTGTGTAGCAGCTTTTCACACAGAAACCCAGCGCTCTTCCTGAAAATTGAAGGTGGACGGGCGGGCGGGAGACTATTACTGTAACTCCTTGGGATGAAGCTCGCTGCTGCTGTGTATGTGTGTGTGTGCCTGTGTGTGTGTGCCTGTGTGTGTGTGTGTCTGTGTCTGTGTGTGTGCGTGTGTGTGTGTGTGCCTGTGTGTGTCTGTGTGTGTCTGTGTCTGTGTGTGTGTCTGTGTCTGTGTGTGTGAGTGTGTGAGAGTGTGTCTGTGTGTGTGTGTGTGTGTGTGTGTGTGTGTGTGTGTGTGTGTGTGTGTGTGTGTGTGTGTGTGTGTGTGTGTGTGTGTGTGTGTGTGTGTGTCTAAGACTAAATGAAATGCCCGGAAACCTTGGAGCCTTACTACTGTAAACGCTGTGAACACAGATGTGTGTCTGAGACGAGGAACATGGCAGAGGTGGTGTTGTTCTGCTGTTGTTCCAGACCCCTCAGGGACACGACATTAATGATAGTTATTAGTCTAGCTGTGCTAGCTTTGAAATGGAGAGATGGAAATAAACACAGCAATACACAAGGTTCATATCAATATTTAAACACTCAGGACTCCGGTTTGCGTGAGAATACTGGGCAAACAATGAGCAAAAAATACAGAACTCAGAATATGCTGTAACAGAGCAGGATGTTCTAGTGTCCCTTGTCTTTAACTATGTTTTTGAGAAGACTGTGATTATTGAACCAGAGTTTTAGTCAAACGTGTCGTATGTCATGGAAATGCTAGTTCCAGTATTCAAAATCACCGTTGGATTATGTCTCCTTGCTTCTATCCGAAGTGTTACGGTTAAGATGACCAACTTTGCAAACTTGTTTGCCCTTTTCTGTGCCCCCAGTGGGATATGCTAAAATACAGCATATCTTTTCATGTTTTGAGGAATATGTAATATCGTACGATTTCATATCAGAGATTGCTTTTGCCTCTCCATGGATATCAGTGAGGTAAAAGACTTGCGTGATTGATAGCAGGGCTCAAGGCAGATGTGAGGGGCTCCATAGAAAGGCATTGAGAGGAAAAATCGGGTGCTTTTCAATAACCTTATGTGTCTGAGTGACATTTAAATGTCTCAGATACGCGTGTCAGGTGGTAAAATCGGCGCCCCACTTCCCAAAGGTCTGATGTTCTGGCGCGTTGCGTCGGCGGCCATTCCAGACTGTGATCCTGCCGTCTTGTTGATTTTCCCTGGGGAGTTCTCCCTCGTCTCCCCCCCTCCCCGGCTGAACCCTGTCCGTCTGGGACTCCTTGAAGAAAGCTCGTTGACTTTTTGCGGGCGCTGAGAAGCATCTGTGTTTGCTGTGTCACCCGGGAGGAAGTGACTGAGAAAACAGCAGCATTCAGCTGCTCCTCCAGACCCTGAGACACACACACACACACACACACGCACACACACGCACACACACGCACACACACGCACACACACACACACACACGCACACGCACGCATACACACAAGCATGCAGCAAGCACGCACACGCATACACAGACACATGCGCATGGACACGCACACACACACACACACTCATACTCACACAGACTCATACTCACACAGACACACACACGAATGCACTCACTCACGCACGCATGCACGCACATGCAAAGACACATGCGCACAGACGCGCACACACACACTCACTCTCACTCACACACACACACACACACACACACACACACACACACACACACACACACACACACACACACAGAGGGGCTCTGAGGAGAGAGAGCTGCTGGGCCACTCAGCCAAGCCAGGAGCTACAATTAAAACAAACGCTCCACTTTCCCAGCCTCTCTCCCTCCCTCCCTCTTTCTCTCTCTCCCTCTCTCTCTCCCTCTCTCTCCGGGCTCCGCTGCTTGGCTGCAGTTCAGCCCTGATATGACAGCCACTTAGAGGCAGTTTTGGGGAGGAAACAGTTTGCAGCACCGTCCTCCCAGGGGGAAAGACAAGCCGCTTTAGCCCAGTTACAAGACAATGAACTCCCTCCTACGCCCACAGGTCAAGACAGAGAAATATATATATATATATCTATATAGCTGAGTCTGTTCTAAGAAATGTACAATTTCTTCTTCTAAGTCAACCCCCAAGGTTTCAGTTTGCTCATGAATTTGTTGCGTCTTCCCAGGGACTGTGTGCCGGTTGTTTGGGGCTGCCTACTGAAGCACTGTGAGTGACAGGACCTCAGTCCTGGAGAGACACAGAAATAGAAAAATAAAAATACATTTGTGGGTTTGTTAATGAGGCCTGAGGAATAGCACAGAGACACACAAAGGAACCCCCACTGGTGAAGCTTGGGGTCTATGTGAGTCATAGGAAGGGAGGAGGTGGAGGCGGGAGGGGGAGGGAGAGGGAGGGGGAGGGAGGGGGGAGAGAGGGGGAGGGAGGGGGGGGGAGAGGGAGGGGGAGAGAGAGAGAGAAAGAGAAAGGGAGAGGGAGAGAGTATAGCAGAGTAGATTACTAAAGCAGTTACAATACATGTCAATTCAGAGGGAGGGAGGGAGGGAGGGAAGGAGAGAAGGAGGGAGGGGGGGAGGGAGAGAGGGAGGGAGGGAGGGAGGGAAGGAGAGAGGGAGGGAGGGAGGGAGGGAGAGACTAAGAGGAAGACCCGCAGCAGGGGTGCATGGGAAACAAGGCTAATTGAAACCAACCCTCAGCACCAGGGAAGAGGAGTTTCCTCCTCAGAAGACCTCCAAAGAGAATCCTTCTCTCATCTCTTTCCCTTTTCTTCCACCCGTGTCACAGAGAGAGAGATCTAACACAATATGCAAAGATGTGTTTTCATGACCCGAAACGGCGACAAGCTCAATATACATCGAGGCAATCGGAAAAAAAACACCGTATCACAGAGTGACAAACTGTGTGCCCAGAACGATGCCAGCCACCTGCACAGACCATGGGGTGTAGTTCAGGGGAGGGCTGTCACAGGGCCGCTGTCACAGGGCCGTTATTAACATCACTGGGAGCCTCTTGGTGCAACTGCGGTGCATCAGGGATAGGTGGTATACCCTGGGTTTACCCTGGAACCAATAGGTGGTTTACCCTGGGTTTACTCTGGAACCACTAGGTGGTTTACCCTGGGTTTACTCTGGAACCACTAGGTGGTTTACCCTGGGTTTACCCTGGAACCAATAGGTGGTATACCCTGGGTTTACCCTGGAACCACTAGGTGGTATACCCTGGGTTTACCCTGGAACCAATAGGTGGTTTACCCTGGGTTTACCCTGGAACCAATAGGTGGTATACCCTGGGTTTACCCTGGAACCACTAGGTGGTTTACCCTGGGTTTACTCTGGAACCACTAGGTGGTATACCCTGGGTTTACCCTGGAACCAATAGGTGGTTTACCCTGGGTTTACTCTGGAACCACTAGGTGGTTTACCCTGAGATGATTACCCTGTTGCACTGTATAACTCTTAGAACTAGACTACTAACTAGGCTGCTAGCTAGGTGCTAGTTAGTCCCTGTAGGTGAACCCTTTTTGGGGCAGAACGGTAGAACCCTTTTGGGTTCCGTGCTGAACCCTTTCCACAGAGGGTTCTACATGGAACCCAAAAGGGTTTTACATGGAACCCAAAAGGTTCTATTTGGCACCAAAATGGATTCTTCAAAGGTTCCCTACAGGGACAAATGAAGATCTTGTTTAACACCATTTCTCATTCCATTCCATGCATTACAATGAGCCTGTCCTCCACCATTTCTACCTCCACCAGCCTCCCCTGATAGGGAGCTCCTGGGGGATGTAACAGAGGGGTAGGGGGCTCCGGGGGGTAACAGAGTGGTAGGGAGCTCCTGGGGGGTAACAGAGTGGTAGGGAGCTCCGGGGGGGGGGGGGTAACAGAGTGGTAGGGAGCTCCGGGGGGGGGGGGTGTAACAGAGTGGTAGGGAGTTACTGGGGGGGTAACAGAGTAGTAGGGAGTTACTGGGGGGGGGGGGGGGGTAACAGAGGGGTAGGGAGCTCCGGGGGGGGTAACAGAGGGGTAGGGAGCTCCGGGGGGGGTAACAGAGGGGTAGGGAGCTCCTGGGGGAGTAACAGAGGGGTAGGGAGTTCCTGGGGTGATTAGAGATTACAGATGATAGTCACTGGCGGTAAACCATCTGTTTATTACTTCAGCCACTGAGTTATAGCAGCAATTAAACGCAGGCAAACATGCATAGCGGTGCATATTGATCAACGATGAACAGGGGTTATAACTCTTTTAGCGAGGGAGGGGGGAGTGCACTGTAGTGTAATTAAAAGTTTTGTTTTAGTTGAATGTGGTGTTTTACAGTAAGAACCGTCTGTTGGTGTTCTCTGTCAACAGGCTGCTGAAGGGGCTGCACTCTGACCCTCTGTACTTTGAGTTTCACCAGGGGAGGCTGGCGGAGGTAGAAATCGGAGGATAGGCTCTTTGTAATGCAAAGGAATCGAATGAGGAATGTTTCACTCATAATGGCTGGCTTCATTTGAGAGTAAAGTAGAGAGTAATTGGTCAGGGACGGGTTTTTTGGAACAAAGATCATCTTACATTCATAGCCTACAATGGATTGAAGAAAATCTCTGTGCTCCGAAGCATTCTGAAAACTCACCCCAAATTGGTTTAAAACCATGGCTATAATCACTAAGATGTTAGAATTTTTCTTACCGTTTGCCTCTGAGTTTCTCCCACATTGTCTTGCTTCCTCAGAAAGTAAAGTGGACAATAATTGGTCTGACTAGTTTTACAACAATTACTGTATGAATCTACTAATACAGCATCAGATCATCTACTAATACAGCATCAGATCATCTACTAATACAGCATCAGATCATCTACTAATACAGCACCAGAGCTTCTTCCACAATGTCTTGCGTCGTTTCATTGGTCA
Source organism: Argentina silus (assembly GCF_951799395.1). NCBI lineage: Eukaryota > Metazoa > Chordata > Actinopteri > Argentiniformes > Argentinidae > Argentina > Argentina silus. The sequence goes on along the minus strand of NC_139657.1, from coordinate 2,108,239 downwards.
GATCGGTTTAAAGAGAATAGAAACTATCCTACATATATATACATATAAAGTACCTAGTAGATAAAATGTATTTGTAATAACTGTTAAAATAAATAAAACATACAAAGTACTGAGGTCCTCCATTGAGGGGAGGTGGTGGCTGAGCCAATCGAAGCTATCCGTCTCTTATTGGTTTCCTGTTTCCTGTTTCCTGTCCCAGATCATCGATGAAGAAGACACCCAGTTCATGACCAACTGTCCCCCGGCCGTCACAGAGAGCACCCCCAGGAGGAGGACCAGGATACAGGTGTTCTGGACAGCGCCCCCTTCTGGCAGTGGCTGTGTCATCCTCAAGTGGGTAGAACCGTTATTACACTGTTATTACACAGGTATTACATGTGACAGTGTAAGGCTTAGAATTGAACTTGAGAATGATGGATTACTAATGCCCGTCGAGATGCTTCATATGCCTGCCTTGTCACGTGACCTGATTGAGATGGTGCTGGACTCACGTTCGGGTGCTCCTCCATGCTGGACCGTCCTTGAAGTCTTAATGTCTTAAATAGTCTTAAAAAGTAGTCAGATTGGTCAATCTGACAACTGTGTTTCTTTTTGACAGTTTAATTTGGGAGTGTAACCTCTTATCAATATTATTTCTACCTTTACTGCTACTGCTGCCTCTACTACTGCTAATACCCCTTGCTGTTTCTAATGCTGCACGTAAAGTAGTAAAAACATTATCTGTCAGCATGGTTTTTTAAAACATTTTTTAACCACATCGGCGGTCCTTTTGAAGTACTTTGTTTGTTTTATTTATTCCAACAGTTATTACAAATACATTTTTATCTGCTAGGTAGTTTTAAAAAAAATATATATAGATTATTTCTTTCTTTCAGGATGACTTGTATTCACTTGTCAAGATGGAGTAATAAAGCAGCACAGCTTGTTTTAGGCTCAATAACAGGCGGCTGCACTTAACTACCGTGTCATGGCGTCGGTATGGTTGTCTTGGTCTGGACTGACATTAACAGACAGCACAGTCAAGCTTATTAGAGGTCTGCTGGTGTTGTGAAGCAGGTGGCTCTCCAGACCATGCTGTAATTATGTCCCAGCATCCTTCACTCCCACCCAGGCCACAGTGGTGTTTCAGTAGCTTTGATAAAGTCACTGATTGCAAGTGTTGTTTTCTCGCGAGATGCAGAAAAGACACAGTAAATTAGTTTTGTGTTGTACTCTCCACTAAGAATTAGTCTCTAAAACACAAACGATTCATAGAATTACAGACAAAACAAATGTGTCGTCTTTTCCTCTTGGCTAAAACATTGATTATCCCCGTTCAAGTTGAGCTGTTAAAGCTGGGTATGAGGTGTATTGTGTTCTAGACTTCAAGCTCACCTTTGGGCAATGACTCCTATTTTAATTTTGATTGGTGCCCACGGGAATGAACTCTGCTCTGCTCCTGTAATTCCGTGGTAGTCAGTAGTCACACAGTGTGGGGCAGATTAATCCTGAAAGCTGTTCTTTAGCATGCAGTGCAGCATTTCAGGCTGTTCTGGAATGAAAGAAAATCACCAGTTATACACTACACACAAGTAATTGAGGCATTTGTCATTGTGGCAAAGTCCATGTGCAGAATGTGTGGTTCACTATGGCTGCGCGCACACAGACACACACACACACACACACACACACACACACACAGACGCACACACACACACACACACACACACGCACGCACGCACACACACACACACACACACACACACACACACACAGACGCACACACACACACACACACACACGCACGCACGCACACACACACACACACACACACACACACACACACACACACACACACACACACAGACGCACACACACACACACACGCACACACACACACACACACAGACACACACGTTGATTAGCATAGAGAGAACAATATTCTCACCCTTAATAATTCGGTTTGAAATTGGGTGTCAAATTACTGTCATCATGGCTTTCCGCTTGTTCACCCGATATATGTTATGTGTTAGGAAATGGGAAATTGCCATGAGATTGAATTGATCCATGACTAATTGCATGTCAGGCTCTTATTGAAAGATATTTCTATAACTGGTTGATAAAAACATGCTTTGTGGACCGAGACACGTTCAAGGCTGTGATTCAATAACGATAATGTGATAAGATATTCAGACGTCACGTTAAATCTGTGCATCACCTTCCCTTCTCCATGTTTGTGGTTTCGGGAGGTATGTGTCTCAGCACAGGGCAGAAACCGCCACAATCACACGGTCACAAAATAAATACTTAAAGCGTCGTTTTCTTGTCACAGTTTTCGGGTTGGTTGTGTAGCCGTAACAATGGGCTGAGCAACTCCCCTTACCCGTGGCAATATCGACTAAAACTCCCGACCTCGCGACCTCGCGGGCATTATTGCTCTAGTAAGAATCACTCCCACCCTTTTCCGTTTCTTCTCACATACAGCATCACACCTCCCCTGCCCTGGTTTAACCCCCCCCCCCCCACACCCCCAACCCCACCCGCACCCCCGAGAACAGCGCTGCACTTCGCTGACTTCCATGACATAACTCACTTATACACGCTCTGAAGAAAGATCCACAGTAGTTACTTTAAATGTATTTCCCCGTTCCCGTACGACAGATGGCTTATTGATGGCTTAGTTCACCGTCGGGCAGGGAGCCAGCGAGGAGCCGTGAAACATGGCCGCCGTCTCTGTCAACCTCCACATCAAATGAAAGTCCAATTACTGCTGGGAGAGGGCCAAGGCCTTCTCCACTCTCTCTCCCGGTGCATCTCGTTACGGGGATCACGTCTCAGAGCAGGGGTCCCCAGATGTCTCAGATGCATGGATAAATACCGCTCCTCCAACATGATAGGCTCCTGTCGTTAGTGTTTGTTATGCAGCCTCGAGGCGGTGGAGGCAGAAAGGCTCTCTGGCCTGGGGAGGCGGTGGAGGCAGAAAGGCTATCTCGTCTGGGGAGGCGGTGGAGGCAGAAAGGCTATCTTGTCTGGGGAGGCGGTGGAGGCAGAAAGGCTATCTTGTCTGGGGAGGCGGTGGAGGCAGAAAGGCTATCTCGTCTGGGGAGGCGGTGGAGGCAGAAAGGCTATCTTGTCTGGGGAGGCGGTGGAGGCAGAAAGGCTATCTTGTCTGGGGAGGCGGTGGAGGCAGAAAGGCTATCTCGTCTGGGGAGGCGGTGGAGGCAGAAAGGCTATCTCACCTGGGGAGCCGGTGGAGGCAGAAAGGCTATCTCGCCTGGGGAGGCGGTGGAGGCAGAAAGGCTATCTCACCTGGGGAGCCGGTGGAGGCAGAAAGGCTATCTCGCCTGGGGAGGCGGTGGAGGCAGACATTGGCATTGTGATGATATGGAGCGTAATGAGGAATGCTACCAAACACAATGAGCCCCGTCCTCCGATGTCTGCCTCCACCAGCCTCCCCTGTATCTCACGGACGGTGGAGTAAATGATCACGACAGTAGTCTTTCAAAGTCAGGACAGAATAAGTGAGGGTTCAAGAGTCAGTTTAACTCACTAACTGCCGAATAATTCCGGAACACTCACCACCTAGGGTGCCAAGTGTCTTATGTGGTATTTTACCTAGCAACAATATTTTGATTGGCTACAACATGAAGCATCATCATTCATGCATTTTCGGTGAATAAAGCCACCCTTGGCACTCTGGAATGTTGATAATTGGGGTGGACTGTATTTACCCCTCGGCACTAAAGAATGAGGTGAGAGGAGGAGTGAGTCTTTTCAGAGTCTTTCAGAGACTGAACATAGTCTCGGAGATCCTCTGAGAGTCAGATGCACAGAAGGACTTAGAGACTCCGATAAGGAGCCCAACATGGAGCTACTTCCTCCCCAAGCCCATCCCTACGCCCCGCTCCCCGGTGCCACAGAGATTACAGGCAGGCAGTGGTGGGGACAGCACAGCACCAGAGCCTGGACCCAAAGGGCTCGGAGACAGCAACACAGCCAGGACCCACGGGCCTGTTTGTTGGACCAGCATTAAAGGATCCTCGGTGCTCCCACTGGAACTGCCAGCGTGGACTGAAGCCCGGTCCAGCCCAGTAGGCTTAGGTAAAGAATCAAGGAGGGAGCCATGGAAATCATATATCAGTCAGGGATGTACAGTATCTGGAGCGGTAGGCCCCCAGACTGCAAAAAAAAGGCCTTTGGATTTATGCAGGGAAATTGTTTACATTGGTTCCACTAGATTGAAATGTGTTTAATCAACACAAATGTGTTTCATCAAACAAGAGAATTTGTGTTGATTAAACACATTCCAATCAAGTGGAACCGATGGGCCGAACGTTTATTTTCAGTGTGCGATGAACCGACTCTTTCAGTCGTTGCCATGCCAAACTGGTGGATGTCATGTATGTGTAGCGGAGGTGGTTTGGAATCACGCTGTCGTGGGAGACCTGGGTTCGAACCCTGGTGACGGATCTGCGACATACGCTGGGACGTTGAACCGTCATCTTTTACTTTACGTGAAACTGAGACACACATACGTACGTACGAGGGACATGACAGAGGCCAAGAAATAAACCTGACATACAGCACCAGTCAAAGGTTTGGACACACCTTCTCATTCAATGGTTTTTCTTTATTTTTTATTATTTTCTACATTGTAGATTAATATTGAAGACATCAAAACTATGAAGGAACACATATGGAATTATGTAGTAAACAAAAAAGTGTTAAACAAACCAGAATATGTTTTATATTTTAGATTCTTCAAAGTAGCCACCTTTTGATTTGATGACAGCTTTGCACACTCTTGGCAAGTTTGTGTCCAAACTTTTGACTGGTACTGTATATATATATATATATAATCTAGATCGCCTCGAAAGACTTGGTTATCACTGACAGATAATGGAAAACAAAACGTGACTCTATCAGTTTTGCTGCCTTATGAGGAAGCTCCTTCATGCTCCTTCAATGAATGTTCACTTTTGGGCTGTAGTCCTTCTCGTCTGGAAGGGGAGATAACTAAAGCCTCTTGTTGTTGTGAAGTTTCTGGAGGGGAGAAGTTTCTCTGCTCGGAGGGCCGCAGACGTGGCCCAGCGCCTCTGGCCTCTCAGGTCCTGACTTGATGAGCCGAGCACGGCTTGATCTTTTATCTTCTGACCCCTGGAAGGTTTCTGTCTGGCAATGTTCTCTCCCTTAGGAAGAGGAGGGAGGGAGGGAGGGGGAGGGGGGGAGAGAGATACACAGAGGGATGGGCTGCGTATCAACCTCTTCGCTCTGAGGGTTGTGAGGGTACAACATTTGTATTCTGGGAGGTTGAGGGTGAGAGCAGGTTCTGGCACTGCTGCAGGCGTACTCTCTGACACTGTAATCTTACCACATCGCCTCTGGCCTCCTGCGCTCTCTGACAGGGTGATTCGACCACCTTACGAAATCTAAAATGGACAACCATCACCAAGCTGATGATGGGGCTTGTACTGTGTGTGTGGTGTATGCCTGTGGGGGTTGCACTGTAATCTGACAGGGCTATTTCATTCAGCTGTCAGGGAGCGAAATTCATGATTCTATTCTGCCATCCTTCGCAGGGCCAGCATTGTTCAGAAGAGGATCATCTACTTCCAGGATGAAGGCTCCCTCACCATCAGACTGTGTGAGAAAGGTCAGGCAAGGCTCTGCTAGGCAACATTTTATGACAGAACAACAACAGCAACAACAACAACAACAACAACAACAAAACAACAACAACAACACCATTGATGCTTTTTTAAAAGGTGTTATCATTTGAGATATTGTATGAAGTATCACTCTATTCTCTCCGGTCTGACTTTCTTTGTTTGTTTGTTTGTTTGTTTGTTTCTTTCTCTCTCTCTCTCTCTCTCTCTCTCTCTCTCTCTTTCTCTCTCTCTTTCTCTCTCTCTCTCTCTTTCTTTCTCTCTCTCTCTCTCTCTCTCTCTTTCTCTCTCTCTCTCTCTCCCCCCCCCCCTCTATAGAGGCTGTGTTTGGGGCAACAGAGACCCCTGGTCT
>NC_139657.1:2095184-2100184 GCF_951799395.1 Argentina silus | reverse complement strand
CAGTGCTCGTCGGAGCGCGTGGAGCAGAATGAGGAGCGCTGTCGTGCACGGCGTGCTGGATACCATTCCTCATTCCGCTCCATGCACCACAGTGAGCCCGTCCTCCGATTTCTGCCTCCACCAGCCTCCAACTGGTAGAGACTGCTATTCATCACAGCTCACGGGGTGAGCTTTGGCATGTCAGCCATCGAACACATCAATGTGTCCGTATTAATTTAGTCTGTCTGACTCACTGACCATTGCTTGCCTGCAGGATTCATAACTATTGTATTACTCTCACATGTATTGGTACACCTGGATGTATCAGAATTTTAAAGTATTTGTTTCTAAAGGAGTGGACATGGGGAGGCTGGTGGAGGTAGAAATCGGAGGACGGGCTCATTCTAGTGCATGGAACGGAACGAGGAACGGTGTCAAACACGATATACAAACACATGATACCATTCCTGATTCCGTTCCATGCATTACAGTGAGCCCGTCCTCCGATTTCTACCTCCACCAGCCTCCCCTGGCATGGACACTCTGTAGCAGTGAGCATACCAGTTCTGACAGGAGCAGCAGTGGGATTAGATAAGCAGGGTTTTGACATCTGTGAGTGTTTCTCTGCCATATCACTGAGAGAGTGTTAGCGGTCTCTGTCACTCCTGCTATCTGCGGCAGGGGAGGCCGGTGGAGGTAGAAATTGGAGGACGGGCTCATTGTAATGCATGGGATGGATGAAATGGGGAGGGCTTATTTGACGTTGTATTTTATGATTCCACATATATGCGAATAATAGCAGCATGACGTGTTTGTTGAGTGATTGCAAAGTAACTTTCCCCGCAGCCCGTGGCACTAAACTTATATGTACTTCGTCAAAAGCTCACAATCAATAACCAATTTCCTGTTCTTTGTGTCCAGGACAGACAGTTCAGCTAGGAATGCTTCACAGACAGTAGCAGCAGAAAACACACCCGCCCCGATGTCATGGCAAATTATGTTTCCGTTGTGTTGTATGGAGACAGTGGCTATCAGGTGTGTTGTGTTAAGCTCTTTCACATGATAAGGACCGCAGAGATTAGAACATTCAGGGCTCATCGCCTGACAAAGCCCCCCCGGATGTTCCTGCGTCCGGTATTTTAGGAGTGATTAAGTTTTCTTATTCTGCTCGTGACCTTGGAGAACACAGCCGAAGGAGAGCAATGCATTTGCGTTCAGGGGGAGGAAATGAAGTGGTGTAGTTCCTTCTCAGGGCTGACACCACACTACAACCTGAGCAGAAGGATAAGGCAGAGGAGCACCGGGATTCATCACAGTACACTGACAGAGGGACAGCAACACAACAGGCAATACATGTCAATATAAATCTCCCTACATGGCATTCAGAAATAATAATAGAAATAATAATAATAATAATAATAATAATGATAATAATAATAATAATGATAACAAGAACAAGAACAAGAACAAGAACAACAACAACAACAACAACAACAACAACAACAATAATAATAATAATAATAATACAGTGTTGGACTGAGGCCTTGTTTTTTAGTTTTATGCTGAAGATAAACAATGAACAGAGATTAATATAGCAGTGTTATTACAATGTACATAACCTTATTCTGCACTTACTGAATCTATATACAGTAAGCAAAGTTATGTTACTTATTCATGTAAAGGTTAAAGTGTTGGACTGAATGCTTTTTTACATCGTAATGCTGGATGTCTTTGTGTAAACAATGTAGAGTGTTAAGATGAATGTGTGTGAAACAGTATTACTGTGATTTCCCTGTGCGAGGTGATTTGTTTACTTGACATTTCTGGGTTGTAAGAGCTAATGTTGATGTACGCCCTCCAGAAGTACTGGAAAGAGGAAGCGTTTTGTCTTCGCTTGTCTGTCGTTTGGCCAACAGTGACTACGGGGTTAAAATAGAGATTCTCAGCTTTAATTCAATTAGTTTTCTTTTTTTCAGATTGGTTTCACCATTTAGAAATTACAACCATTGTTATACATAGTCTGTAGCCTGTTTCAGGGCGCCTGAGTTGGCCTGACAGGTGTTTCTGGTTAGTCAGGTGTCCCTCACATCATTTGTGCAGGTGTAAGAAAGCTGTCAATGTCCAGTATTGATGGTTGACTGTTGGTGTCTGTCAACATGAGCACTAAATAGACATCAAGGAAGCCATTATGAGGCTAAAATATCAGAAGAATCTATCAGAAACATAGCCAAAAGAGTAAGACTTACCAAAATCAACATTTTGTAACATCATTAAAAAAGAAAGAAAGCACTGGTGAGCTCAGCAATCACAAACGGGCTGCTAGGCCAAGGAGGACTTCTACATTGGATGACCGAAGAATGCTCACCATAAAAAAAAAATAATAATAAAAAAAAACTGTCCCACAGATCAGGAACACTCTCCAGGAGGTAGGTGTAGATATGTCAGATACTACCTTCTGCAGAATATGTCAAAAGCCAAACTACAGAGGCTTCACTGCAAGGTGCAAACCACTAGTTATCCTCAAAATGGATGGTCAGGTTACAGTTTCCTAAAAAAGTTTCCTGGAAAACGGTCTTGTGGACAGATAAGACAAATATGAACATGTACCAGAGTGATTGCAAGAGGAAAGTCTGCCCAAGATACATACCACCTCATCTATGAAACATGGTGGAGGGGGTGCTATGGTTTGGGCATGTACTGTATAGCTGCCACAAGAACTGGCTTAACTTGTCTTAATTGATGATGTTACTGACAGCATGAGCAGAATGTATTCTGAAGTCTACAGAAACATTGTGTCCCCTCGAGTACAAGCACATGTCTCCAAATTAATTGGATGCCGCTTCATCATACAGTAAGACAATGACCCCAAACATATTGCCATAACAACTAGAGAGTTTTTCAGGGCCAATTGAACATGCATTTAAATTCCTGATGATACGATTTTAGGCCAAACGACACCAGGCCACATGAACAAGGTTCCAGTCATTGTGACAGGCGTGCCGCAGTAGGGATGACTCACACTGGACGTTGGTTTGTGCTGTGGAGATTTCAGTGGTGAGATGCTTGACCTCAACCTATCCTCTGTATAATTAATTCCTTCATTTGTTTTTAATTAATGACCAAACACTACATTTTCAGTGAGAGGTTATGGCTTGTCAAAACCATGGACAGGAAATTCAAAATGAGCACCATCACCCAGAACTTCACCTATGCACTAACAAGGTTTTCCAGCACACAGCTTTGATACCTGCTATGGTGCTGTATGTTGTTCTACTGTACAGTCCTTCAAACAACTTGTACTCATCATGGGGTAGGTTGCTTAGGATTCAAAGCTTCTCTCAAACAGCCTAATTCATACTCTTCACAGTGGTAATATGTGCTAACACCAATCGCCTGATTTATCCAAAGCGACTTTACATTGCAGTGAGTGCATACATTATTCAGTATATATGGTCCCAGCAGGAATCAAACCCACAACCTAAGCGTTGTTAGCGCCACGCTCTACCAACTGAGCCACAGAGGAGCACTATGTACACATGGAGTGACCATGATGTGCTCACCCTTACTCTCTTTGTGTGTACAGAGACCTACTGCATAAGCTCCCGGCTTGCTTAACCTTTGTACTGAAGTATAAGAACATTAGTTACCAAACTCCTTCTCACGGTTGGTTAAATCCTGAGGTTCCTCGGGTCTCCACCGGATTGGCTAAATCCTCTTTTCGTTGTGGTGCTCCTCACTGCAGTACAACCTGCAGAGTCCATTACAGGTTGGTTGTTCTGGTGCCGCTCGGGCAATTAACAATTTTGATCGCCGACCTCTTTGTTTTTCCTGATTGTGTTTTATAATGTTGTAATTGTGTATGATGTATGATTGTAAATGGAGTGTATGCAGGGCTTCCTTGTAAAAGAGACCTCGCTCTCAATGGGACTCCCTGCCAAAGTAAAGGTTAAGTCAAATGCTGCCCTAGGTCATCTGTGTATAGAGAAGTCTGAGTGTGAGCCATGGTTAGAAACTGGTGGGATTCTGGTGAGGTCACTTTGCTTTACTCAAACCCAAATGAAAGTCAATCAAGTGAAGAGCTTATTGACATGAGAGTCTCTTGAGTGGTCTGCCCAGCGTGGGATGGAGATGCCTGACCTTCATCAAGTATCCAGGGTATCATTATTGTCTTAGTGTGTGTCTCCTTCCCAGTGTTGAATTGTAATCAGTCTCTGGCCAGACCACAGCTTTGGGAAACCAAAGATTTGTATTGAAGATATTATTACCTGTGTGTGTTAATGACAACAGCATCCCCCTCATCGTTATGATTTGATGAGTGTGTTGTCATTGTGCGAGTGTAACAAAGAGGGCTGTGTGAAGTTAATGAGAACACTGATGACGCACATGCGCACACACACACACACACACACACATTAGCAGACATATTGTGTTGCAGTAATGTTTCCCTCTAATAAAGGCGATGCGATGATGTGATTAGGGCCCTCAATGCTCTCTGATGTGTGTGTGTGTGTGTGTGTGTGCGTGCGTGCGTGCGTGCGTGTGTGTGTGCGTGTGTGCGTGCGTGCGTGCGTGTGTGTGTGTGTGTGTGTGTGCGCACGCAGATTTACATACAATAGCCATCCTCTGCTTAACAACATAATCTGTCTGCTAGAGACAGAGAGAGACCTGGTCAGACACACACACACACACGCACACGCACACGCACACACAGACACACACACACACACACACACGCACACGCACACGCACACACAGACACACACACACACACGCACACGCACACGCACACACAGACACACACACACACAGACACACACACACACACACACACACACACACACACACACACACAGACACACACACATACTGGAGGCAGAACAACTTAGAGGGAATAAGACCTTTGGGGAAGCCATGCTCTGTAGGGCCTATAGCTGTGCACCCATGCCTGCCCAAGCCCATACACACACACACACACACACACAACACACGCTCTCCACACTCACATAACAGACAGACCGACA
>NC_139657.1:2082684-2085184 GCF_951799395.1 Argentina silus | reverse complement strand
TAAGACAGGCACATTCCTCAGATGACACATCCTTTATCAAGGTCTTAAACTGACCGATAGTCACAGGAGACTCAGTTTGAACTAAAGCGTGACCACAGTATCGACCTTGAATCCCAAACAGTGTGTCCCTGTGTGTCTGCCAGCTCACCTGAGGACCAGCGGTCAACTGCCTTCCTTCCTTCCCACTCTATTCCCAGGATGGGGAGGGGGTCGGAAACTAATTATCAAGTCCAGTCAACTTGGCTGAAGGTCAAAACTACGACCTCTCTCTGTTTCTTCTTTCACTCTTTCTTTTCCCCTCATCTCTTCTGCTCATCTCTTCCCTCTCCTTCCATCCCTCTCATCCCCCTCTTCTCTCTCTCCATCCCTCTTATCCCCGTCTTCTCTCCTTCCATCCCTCTCATCCCCCTCTTCTCTCTCTCCATCCCTCTCATCCCCCTCTCCCCTCTCTCCATCCCTCTCATCCCCCTCTCCCCTCTCTCCATCCCTCTCATCCCCCTCTCCCCTCTCTCCATCCCTCTCATCCCCCTCTCCCCTCTCTCTCTTTCCTCTCATCTCTTCTTTTCATCCCATCTTTCCCTCTCTCCTCTCCTCTCATCCCCCTCTTTCCCTCTCCCCTCATCCCCCTCTTTCCCTATCTCCAACCCCTTCATCTCTCTTTCCTCTCTTCCAGGGCAGTCAGGCAGTGTTTTGATGTGCAACCCAGTACCATAGAACATGGCTGAGTGTTTGATTTGTCAATATTGCACGCAAACACGTTTCGCTGAGAGCTTTCAGATGTTCTTAGCTGCGCCGTAATGGCTTGCAAAGTATCTCAGCACTTAATGACAAACATGGGAAAATGTGTATATTTTCTCCCTCTGTTGAATAATTTAAGAACACGCCAAATTAAAACACACCGTGCAGAAGGTTGACAGACTCTAAACATCACTTTAAAAAGAGTTAAGAGGAAAGAGTCTTTCATCTGGAACTCATCGTTTTAGAGCGAACGTGTCTTCGGATCTCGCTCCTAATAACGTCACGCTGCCATATATGTGCAATTATTTAATTTCCAGCCGGCTTTTTTAGATTGAGTCGTACCGCAGGCTAATTAATATGTGCTCGATAGCAACACAAACAACAGCCCCGTCCGTGCTCACGCCGCTCACGCCGCCTGTAGGAAATGCTGATATGACGCGCGCTAATCAAGGAGGACGGGCTTCGCGGGGGCCGATCTTTAAGAGTCAATTAGGCTCCCGCTCCCTCCCTATAAACGAGAACCAACGGCGTGTTTGTGGAGGTATCGCCATCTGTTCCCACGCCGTTGTGCTCAGATAATAGCTAGATTAGCGTGGCTAATTTGGAGCGTCACGTCAGTGTGGTATCCCTTAAGTAACGACGTCTCCAGCACTCAGCTACACAGCCACTTCCAGGTGGGGGGGGGGTGAGAGGTGGGGGGGAGGGGGGGGGGGGGGAGAGGTGAAACAATGGCGACGCTGATTGGTCGATGTTGATGTTCCATAGGCCGTTGTATATTCTCGTCGTTAGGTTTGACCTTTGACTTGTTTCCCTTCAGGCAGATAGGCCTGTATGTGTTATGAATAACTTGTCTCGTCTTGTCTGGAATAGCAGCAAGCGCATCGCAGGCGCGGTCAGCACCAGTAGAGGCTGGTGGAGGTAGAAATCAGAGGACGGGCTCGTCGTAATGCATGGAACGGAGTGAGGAACGGTACCAAACACACCGTTCCCATTTGATTCCTCATTCCGTCCCATGCTTTACCATCTGTACAGTACAATCAACGGACGTCTGTATCAAACTATGAAGTGATGAATGGATTGCTGTAGTGTGTGTGTGTGTGTGTGTGTGTGTGTGTGATTGCTGTAGTGCATGCACAGTATATTGTGCTTGGTGAAGGACTTCCAGCCTGTGACAGGGTGACATAGTTTGATCTACAGTGCGTTGACTAACACAATCTCATGTCTTGTCAAGTGAAACATAACATTAACTGGGACAAATAAAAGTGAACATAAAATGTGACGTTGTGTATGGATGATTAATCTGTGGGCTCACTGCAGCTATCCTCCTACTGGTCACAGAGGCATGACAAATTACCCTGCGCTGACGAGACACAGCAGTAGACTTCCTCCGCGTGGTGCTGCTGCTGCTGCTGCTGCTGCTGTGTGTGTGTGTGTGTGTGTGTGTGTGTGTGTGTGTGTGTGTGTGTGTGTGTGTGTGTGTGTGTGTGTGTGTGTGTGTGTGTGTGTGTGTGTGTGTGTGTGTGTGTCTGCGGGTGTGTGTGTGTGTCTGCGGGTGTGTGTGTGTGTGTGTGTGTGTGTGTGTGTGTGTGTGTGTGTGTGTGCGTGTGCGTGTGTGTGTGTGCATGTGTGTGTGTGTCTGCGGGTGTGTGTGTGTGTGTGTGGGTGTGTGGACTTGTGTGTGTGTGTCTGCGGGTGTGTGTGTGTGCATGTGTGTGTGTGCGACATTATTGAAAGGCGATATTTAATTACCACAGTGTTCATC
>NC_139657.1:2050184-2075184 GCF_951799395.1 Argentina silus | reverse complement strand
CGCGCCGCGAGACAACCTGCCTGAGACCCGGACCGAAGAAGACATGCTCGGTTAGCTCTTCGAGCTAATGTCTAGGGCTTGAGGTTTTAGGTCCGTGCCGTAGACCTGTGTTCGAAACCCCGTTCAGCCACACTTCGGTGGGTGATTTTGTGTGATTTCTACGGTCTTGAGTGATCCTCTTGAGGATAAACATCCATTATACAACACTTTTTAAGGACACATTTTGGTCCTCAGAGACTCTCCCCATCTCAGCTCTCAATCTTTGGAAAGATTTGAGTGTGTTTCAGAAGACAGATGTGAAAGATAATGATTATGTTTCTGTGCCTATGTTATTTGGTGCTAAGTCAAACAGCATTCAGGAGTGTGATTTTGAGACATTCTGAGGTATAATGTTATCTATGATGACTCAGTGTCTCTCTCTCTCTCTCTCTCTCTCTCTCTCTCTCTCTCTCTCTCTCTCTCTCTGTCTCGACAGGGTGATGATGTTCTGACTGTAATAAAGACCAAGGCCCAGTGGCCAGCATGGCAGCCCCTGAATGTGTAAGTACACAGTTATTACTATGTTATTACATGGTCATATGATGATGTTAAAGGAGTAATTACAGTGTTATTACATATGGCATTATAGCGTGTTAGTGTTATGTGTGACCAACTTCCTCTACAAAGTCCAACACTGCACAGAAAACACCCAGAGTTAAGGCTGGTGAGTTTCCTCTGTGGAGGAGGAGGTTTGACAGCTGTGCTCTGGGTGAGGGTTAGCAACAAAGCTTTATTAGCAATTAACAAGCAGACATGAATGAGAATTCGGTAGTTAAACAAGAAAGTGACTCTACCCCCTTCTAGAGGCCTGACATCAACATCCATCATGCAGCACATATAGTACAGGCTCACATTCAGGATAACAAAAAAAAGCATTTCAGAAGTGAGGCTCAAAAGACAACATTGTCTCGTTCATTATCAAACTAAATTACACGCTAAATTACACTTGTGTTAATTAAATGACTTGGTGTTACTACCAGACTATCCCAGATGTTATGGTATACAGTACCAGTCAAAAGTTTGGACACACCTTCTCATTCAATGGTTTTTCTTTATTTTGTATTATTTTCTACATTGTAGATTAATATTGAAGACATCAAAACTATGAAGGAACACATATGGAATTATGTAGTAAACAAAAAACTGTTAAACAAACCAGAATATGTTTTATATTTTAGATTCTTCAAAGTAGCCACCTTTTGCTTTGATGACAGCTTTGCACACTCTTGGCAAGGTGTGTCCAAACTTTTGACTGGTACTGTATTCTACCACAGTATGACAGATGTTATGGTATATACTACCAGACTATGACAGATGTTATGGTACTGTGTATATACTACCAGACTATGACAGGTGTTATGGTATATACTACCAGACTATGACAGATGTTATGGTATATATTACCAGACTATGACAGGTGTTATGGTATATACTACCAGACTATGACAGGTGTTATGGTATATACTACCACAGTATGACAGGTGTTATGGCTCCTCTGAGGTAAGCTGCTGTTTAGGGGTTTTGAAACAGTCCTACTTTTACCCAGAGGCACCTCTCTCACTTGAAACTGTTTCAGTAGCTAACGTTATGTCCTCCCACTCCCCCTCAACACATTACTGGTCGGGTTCTAGTCTGGTAGACATGGCCGCAGCCACAGCCGTTCATGACCTACAGTGTATCAACAGAATGCAAACCTAGACAGGCTATCACTCTGAGAACAGTCGGCTTTAAGGTCTATTATGTGGCTGACAAGTAAGTATTAGGCTGTTTGCAGGAAGGAGTGGATCCTGAACAACATGCCCCGGGTGCAGCCTTTCTTGTTTGTGGTACAGGAGCCCAACCAAGCTGCTGCAGCAGGAGTCAAAACTAAGTGTGCTGGAAAACCCGCTCAGTGCGTCTGGTCCTCTGTGGCTCAGTTGGTAGAGCAGGGTGCCAACAACGCTTAGGTTGGGGGTTTGATTCCCGCTGGGACCGTATGTACTGAAAAATGCATGGCCTCACTGCAATGTAAGTCGCTTTGGATAAAAGAGTCAGCTAAATGGCGTATGTTATATTTGTGCATATGTCAGATATAGTTATGGTGAATTGAATTTCCTGTCTTTTCTGGCGAGTGAAAACTCTAAGTATCTACCTCGGAAGAAGACATCAAGCCTACTCAAGTTTACGTTACATTTAGCAGACGCTTTTACCCAAAGCGACTTACAACAAGTACATTAGTCTAAAGTAAGTGAGTCATCTATACACCAGTCATCAGAAGCAGAAATCTCTGCTAGGACCAGGTGCCGTTGGCAGTCACAATGCTAAAGGAAGGAAGGATTACTTTTTATTCAACGTACGGTCGGCAAGTTATGTAAAGGATGTCGTAAAGTTCACAAGTCATCAAATTAATTAACATAAAATGAATGAGTTATTTGTGCAAGGTGTCGTAACAGGAGGTGTTAGGTTTAAGGTGTTATTTCACAGGTACAGTACAAGTTAGACACACACTGTTTACATTATATAACAGCCAAGTTTGTTCATGGCCAAGTTTTCATGTTTTAAAACCATAACTTGACGATAGCCAGTTATTTGTCTGAATATTCAGATGTTGTGTACTCTCTGTGACCCCTGCTTCCGATGGCAATTAGCGGATTGTCTAATTTCTAAATCTCCATACGCACATTTCCATAGCCTGCGGAAACTTCTTCAACTAAACATCTTTAATTAACACTTCTATTACAGGCTGCTGTTTATGATACAGCAGTCCTGAGGCTAATGAGCTCTAAATACAAAACCAATATTATTTATTTATTACACAAACATTATTATTATTCCTTTTTTCTTTTCTTTTTTTCTCCAAACAAATATGTTGAGCTGCTTTTGACAGGGATGGTTTTTTTATAATGATGTGTTTAGACATTTGTAGAAATGATGTGAATTGCACTGTAATGATGAATATTCATCCAACTGAAGTTTGTGAACTCATCAAACTTTTAGAGACATTTAAATGCACATAATTTGTACATCGTAGGTTGGCTGTATTGAGGAGGAATAGCAACATGTTGTATGTATGGCGATGCTGTCCGTTAATTATACACAGTACCAGTCACAAGTTTGGACACACCTTCTCATTCAATGGCTTTTCTTTATTTTTTTTATTATTTTCTACATTGTAGATTAATATTGAAGACATCAAAACTCTGAAGGAACACAGATGGAATTATGTAGTAAACAAAAAAGCGTTAAACAAACCAGAATATGTTTTATATTTTAGATTCTTCAAAGTAGCCACCTTTTGATTTGATGACAGCTTTGCACACTCTTGGCAAGGTGTGTCCAAACTTTTGACTGGTACTGTATATATATATATATAAGAAAGGAAGATCGGTAGTGAATAGGTGAACATTGATGTAGATGTCTATGATATAATATATACTGTATATATATATTATATCTTACGCGTCTACATCAATGTTCACCTATTCACTACCGATCTTCCGCCGTAGATTGAAGACCCGTCTCTTCAGGCTACATCTTAACTGTCCCTCCTAAAGACCTCTTCACCCCCACAACCCCTCTGTACAAGTTTCTCTCCTGTTAATAAAAAAAAGTAATTCTTCCTTCTTCTAGCAATGTGACTGCCAATAGCCCCTGGTCTGAGCATTGATTACTATCTTATGATGACTGTTAGATAGATGATTCACTTACTTAAACAAATGTATTTGTTGTGAGTCGCTTTGGATGAAGGCGTCTGCTAAATGGCATACATGTAAAATGCCGTCCGTTAATTACGGACTGAGCCAGTGGTTTCTGGATGGGAGTCATCCGCTGATGGACAACGGAGCTGACGAGGGTCTGTCCGTGTCTGTCTTTTTTATGGACAAAAAAAAGGTTTGAAGGAGTTGAACTTTCCAGAATCCGTTCCTCCGTTTAGCCAATCAGAAACAAGCTTTCCTATTGAGTTGCTAGGTTGCATTGTTCAGTTGCTAGGCTGTTTCAAAGCTCACGCCTCCATTCCATGGATCACATCGGACAGTGCTAACGTATACATTGTTAGACGTTGTTCTGATAGTTTGGTGTGAAGTCATTCAGTAGCTGAATGATGATGAATAACTTGTTTTTCTTTATCATCATAAGTCCTCACCTTTTCTGACCATAACCAGTCTGACCATAACCAGTCTGACCATAACCAGTCAGTCAGCATTCTATTACCCCCTATTCTCTGGCATTGATGTACAATAATCATGTACAGTGTCTCTACCTTGTATTAACTCTTTGTCTGCCTGTCTGTCTGTCTGTATGTCTGTCTGTCTGTCTGTCTGTCTGTCTGTCTGTCTGTCTGTCTGTATGTCTGTCTGTCTGCCTGTCTTTCTGTCTGTCTGCCTGTCTCTTTGTCTGTCTGTCTGCCGACCTGCCTACCTGTCTGTCTGTCTGTCTGCCTACCTGCCTGTCTGTCTGTCTGTCTGCCTGTTTCTTTGTCTGCCTACCTGCCTGCCTGCCTGTCTGTCTATCTGCCTGTCTGTCTGTCTATCTATCTGTCTTTCTGCCTGTCTGTCTGTCTGCCTACCTACCTGCCTGCCTGTCTGTCTGCCTGCCTGTCTGTCTGTCTGCCTGTCTGTCTGTCCCTAGGCGATCAGCCCCGTCAGCAGAGTTCTCCGTGGACCGTACCCGCCACCTGATGTCCTTCCTGACCATGCTGGGGCCCAGTCCAGACTGGAACGTGGGCCTGTCTCTGGAGGACCTGTGCACTAAGGAGTGTGGCTGGGTCCAGAGGCTGGACCAGGACCTGATCCCCTGGGACGCAGGCACCGACAACGGGGTCACATACGAGGTAAAGGGCCCCTGGAGGAGAATAACATCTTAAGCACATATACACTTTGAGAAAATATCAACATAAAATCATAATAGTATATTAACACATATTAACAAAAACCTGTATAAATAATATATATATGCACTGAGAACTTTATTAGGAACACCTGTACACCTTCTCATGGTGCAGGTGGTGTAATGGTGTGGAGAATGTTTTCTTGGCACACTTTGGGCCCGTTAATACCAATCAATCATCGCTTGAATGCCACAGCCTATTTGAGTATTGTTGCTGACCATGTGCATCCCTTCATGGCCATAATTTACCCATCTTCTAATGGCTACTTCCAGCATGATAATGCACCATGTCAAAAGTCGTCTCAAACTGGTTTCATGAACATGACAATGAGTTCAGTGTTCTTCAGTGGCCTTCCCAGTCACCGGATCTGAATCCAATAGAACACCTTTTGGGATGTGGTAGAACGGGAGATTCACAGCTTGAAAGTGCACCTGAAAAATCTGCAGGAATTGTGTGATGCAATCATGTCATCATGGACCAGAATGTCAAAGGAATATTTCTCACATCTTGTGGAATCAATGCCATGAAGAATTGAGGCTGTTTTGAGAACAAAGGGAGGCCCTACCCAGTATTAGTATAGAATCACAATCCCAATCAGAATTATTTTATTTGGCCAAGTATTGTGCACATACAGGAAATTGACTTGGTGAGGTTGGTGCATAAGACATAAAACAACAATATATAAGCAAAATATTCGCAAAAAAAAGTGCAAAATATTAACAAAATAGCCAAAAAAATGTACAAAATAGAACAATAAATGATGTAGGCTGTGTGAGTATAGTGTTCCTAATAAAGTGTTGGGTGAGTGTGTATGTGAGTGTGTATGTGAGTGTGTATGTGAGTGTGTATGTGAGTGTATATGTGAGTGTGTATGTGAGTGTGTATGTGAGTGTATATGTGAGTGTGTATGTGAGTGTATATGTGAGTGTATATGTGAGTGTATATGTGAGTGTGTATGTGAGTGTGTATGTGAGTGTGTATGTGAGTGTGTATGTGAGTGTATATGTGAGTGTGTATGTGAGTGTATATGTGAGTGTATATGTGAGTGTGTATGTGAGTGTATATGTGAGTGTGTATGTGAGTGTGTATGTGAGTGTGTATGTGAGTGTGTATGTGAGTGTATATGTGAGTGTGTATGTGAGTGTGTATGTGAGTGTGTATGTGAGTGTGTATGTGAGTGTGTATGTGAGTGTGTATGTGAGTGTATATGTGAGTGTGTATGTGAGTGTGTATGTGAGTGTATATGTGAGTGTGTATGTGAGTGTGTATGTGAGTGTATATGTGCGTGTATATGTGAGTGTATATGTGAGTGTGTATGTGAGTGTGTATGTGAGTGTATATGTGCGTGTATATGTGAGTGTATATGTGAGTGTGTATGTGAGTGTATATGTGCTCTCCGTGTGTGTTTGGATACGACCTGGACCTCCAGCCCCAGAGTCACGGCACCAGAGCACTTTATGGCCCCGGAAGAGTGTAATCCACCCAGGCGATCCAGCCGAAGACAGACAGCATTATACAGTTTAGTTTTGCTCTCCACAAAGTGCTTTCCTCTTTTCTGAGACGCAGGCCCCTGGTAATGGGGTCACGTACAGTACGAGTCGGGAGGCCCTGGGCTCAGGAAGGAATGTCCGCAATGGTATGCTGTAGGCTGGTATGCTCCCATGGTAATTGAATTCAGACACACACACAGACAATGTTCCAGACCCAGCAGTGTCTTCGCCAGGTCTTGCACCTGATGAATTGGATGTGCACATTGTTTGACATCATTACTTCTCATGTAGCCTTCACTGCGTACATGCTGTCCCTCCTGGGAGAGGCACACACACACACACACACACACAGACGACGTACATGCTGTCCCTCCTGGGAGAGGCACACACACACACAGACGACATACATGCTGTCCCTCCTAGGAGAGGCACACACACACAGACGACTCGGGACTCGTGTGTCTCAGATTCCAGGTGCAATGTCCTGCTGTTGTGCCCTTGAGCAAGGCACTGAACCCCAAAACCTGGACCAGGGGCGTCTGATCCTGTGCTTTCTTTCAAAAGAGGCACATGCCTTATGTATTGTTTTAGGATTCTAAGAGTCTAAATGTATGCTTTAAGATTCTAAGAGTCTAAATGCATACCTTAAGATTCTAAGAGTCTAAATGTATACCCTAGGATTCTAGGAGTCTAAATGTATACCCTAGGATTCTAGGAGTCTAAATGTATACCCTAGGATTCTAGGAGTCTAAATGCATACCCTAGGATTCTAGGAGTCTAAATGTATACCCTAGGATTCTAGGAGTCTAAATGTATACCCTAGGATTCTAGGAGTCTAAATGTATACCCTAGGATTCTAAGAGTCTAAATGTATACCCTAGGATTCTAGGAGTCTAAATGTATACCCTAGGATTCTAGGAGTCTAAATGTATACCGTAGGATTCTAGGAGTCTAAATGTATACCCTAGGATTCTAGGAGTCTAAATGTATACCCTAGGATTCTAGGAGTCTAAATGTATACCCTAGGATTCTAGGAGTCTAAATGCATACCCTAGGATTCTAGGAGTCTAAATGTATACCCTAGGATTCTAAGTGTGGTCAGGATGTCCACTTAAAGACCACAGCCTGTTATAACTCTCAAAAGCAGATCCCC
Organism: Argentina silus; assembly: GCF_951799395.1. Lineage (NCBI taxonomy): Eukaryota > Metazoa > Chordata > Actinopteri > Argentiniformes > Argentinidae > Argentina > Argentina silus. The sequence continues at coordinate 2,067,635 of NC_139657.1, read as the reverse complement.
TGCCCTCTTCATCTGGAACGAAAGGAAGCTGTTGGTCCTCCTTCCATTAATAGTGCAGGACCACTGCTTTATTTAGTTGTCGTTTAGGACGCTTGTGAATAAACAAACAGCCCCAAATCCTCTGCCGAAATGTGAGTAAATACACTCAGCTGAAAAACACTACGGACATTAAACAGCATGTTGACTTTAGCGAAGCGGCTGGCTCACAGACGGGTCTTCTGCCTCTACACAGCCAGTATCAGGGTTCTCCCCAGGAGTTTTTCTAACAAGGTGGCTGCTGGGATGCATTCTCAAAACCGACTCGTGTTTATTCATGTCAAAAAACGCTGAGGAACACACAAGCTCTTTCACTATTAACATACGGCATTTAGCTGACGCTTTTATCCGAAGCGACTTACATTGTAGTGAGTCCATACATTTCAGTATATATGGTCCCAGCGGGAATCAAACCCGCAACCTAAGCGTTGTTAGCGCCGTGCTCTACCAACTGAGCCACAGAGGACCACAACAACGATGTAATTGGCGATCAAAGATAGTTACTCTGTCATGACTGAATATCAGTTTAATTCGTTACGAAATGTTTACATACTGGCGCCGCCCAAGTTCACGTCATGGCAGCGCCATACATTCTACAGGGAGAACCCTGTGTATGTACGTAACATAGCATGTTGACGAAGTATTTTTGTTTACAAACTAAGGCCTGCCCCTCATTCTCTTCTTCAACTCACAACGAGAGGCAGGAGTCCACCAGGGGAGGCCGGTGGAGGTAGAAATCAGAGGACGGGCTCATTGTAATGCATGGAATGGAATGAGGAATGGCATCAATTTCCTCATTCCATTCCATGCCGTGTTTGATACCGTTCCCCATTCCGTACCATGCATTACAACGAGCCTGTCCTCCGATTTCTACCTCCACCAGCCTCCCCTGGAGTCCACCAAGTTGGAGTATTTGGATCTACAGTGCAGTGCCCAGTGCAAGAAACTGAGCACAATGTGAGAGACACTGCCATCTATAGGTGGGCAGAAGACACTGCGTGGCTGAAGACGCCTCAGTGGAGACCCACAGCTTGTTGTGGTCCACATGCTGCCGTTAACGGCCTTTAAAGGTTGACTCTGGGATAGGATATGACGTCATGCCAGGAAGTCACAGCAACATGTACCAAAGATATTTGAGGTAAGTAAAGATGGTCGCTCTGTGCGTCCAGGAGTTGATCGTCTCTTCTCGGTTCAAGATGGCGTCCGGTTTTGAAATGATCTGTGGTAGCGTAGCCCCGCTCTTTTCCCATTGACGTCACATCCCAGAGTCCCCCTTTAAACTTGCTCTGCGAATGGAATAGAATAGAATAGAATAATATATTGATTATTCTGCGCCATGTATGATTCACTCAATTGTGGCCTTATGTGGCGTATTTAGTGGGCTGCACACTGTGTGTGTGTAGGTGTGTGTGTGTGTGTGGGTGTGTGTGTGTGTAGGTGTGTGTGGGTGTGTGTGTGTGTAGGTGTGTGTGTGTGTGTGTGGAGGTGCGCTGCGTGAAAGATGATCCACACGGCCCCTCGCTGGGAACAATGTCATAAATCACTCATATAAGGATCACTGCACAACCGATCAATTATGCATATGGAGATCAAACATCCAGGGCCCTACCAGATGGCTTCTGATAGGACTGAATGGGACTGTGTGTCCATTCTCACAGACCCGATGTAGACTCCAGACTGTTGTACTGCAGTCTTTGCACGAGTTACACAATCCCTTCCCAGATTGACACTCATTCACAGCGTACGCAGATTTGAATCCCCATAGGCGTCTGCGTTGATGCATTGGTGCTTGATGCAGATCTATGCTGTACAGATCTATGCTGTGCAGATTTATGCCGTGTCTTTTTCGGGGAGGTCCGCTATTGCGTGAACCCTGCTCTCATTCAGCTTCACTGACTTGTGGTCATGAATCCATTCAGTTTCCATCACATTCAACACTTCTCAGGTTTGAATGACACACTGGTTAATTTATTATTATTATGATTATGATTATTATTATTTATACACTGACTCCAAGGTCTCTTTTTCAGGGGAGTCCTCCTTACATTAAAATACATTACGTGTGTGTGTGTGTGTGTGTGTGTGTGTGTGTGTGTGTACCCCTCCAGTCCCCCAACAAGCCCAGCATCCCCCAGGAGAGGATCCGGCCCCTGACCAGCCTGGACCACCCCCAGAGCCCCTTCTACGACCCCGAGGGAGGGGCCATCACCGCCGTGGCCCGTGTGGTCGTGGAGAGGATCGCCAGGAAGGTACTCTACCTGTCTACCTCAGGGGAGGCTGCCGGAGGGAGAAATCGGAGGACGGGCACATTGTAAAGCATGGAACGGATACCATTCCTCATTCCATTTCATGCATTGCAATGAGCCTGTCCTCTGATTTCTACCTCCAGCAGCCTCCACTGGTCTACCGTCTGTCTGCCTGCCTGCCTGCCTGTCTGTCTGTGTCTGTCTGTCTGTCTGCCTGTCTGTCTGTCTGTCTATCTGCCTGTCTGTCTGTCTGTCTGTCTGTCTGTCTGTCAGCTTTTTTATACAAATATTTTTCTTTCTGGAAAAATAAAGTTCATCCAATTCTGATGTTAGTTCAGTACAACTCTCCTCCCAACCATGAATGTACTACAGATATCTGAGATTATTGTCATCATACTTTCCATTGGATCAGTCTTTTATCAACCCAACAGATTGACTCAATGTTTGTTCCCTGAAAATTGGATTTGGAAAAATGTTCCATCATCATCTTCAATCTCTGACACCCAGATGTCACCCGGTGACCTAACCTCCGTCCGATAGCTGATTGGCCAGAAACAGCCCAGTACTCTGTGATGATGATATGAGTCATATGAGACTAGTGGTGGTCTGGAAGTGGAGAGTGTTATCTGGATGTCTGGTGTTGACCCCTGTCTTCCTGTCTGCAGGGAGAGCAGTGCAATATTGTCCCAGACAATGTGGATGATATTGTAGCAGACATAGCCCAGGAGGAGAAGGAGGAAGGTACGTGTGTGTGTGTGTGTGTGTGTGTGTGTGTGTGTGTGTGTGTGTGTGTGTGTGTGTGCGTGCGCAGGGGGGGTTTGTGAAAGAGTGTGTGTGCGCTTGTGTGTGTGTGTGTGTGTGCGAGCGGGGGGGTTTGGTGAAAGAGTGTGTGTGCGCTTGTTTGTTTGTGTGTATGTGTGTGTGTGTGTGTGTGTGTGTGTAAGACATCTGCTTTATCTAAAGCAATTTGCGATGTCCAATTTAAAAGCACGCTGTACTGTAACTGTTGATTAAGAAGGGTCTGCAGGGCTTAAACCTGCTAGTGTCTGTGTGCTGCAGACAGCCTATCAGGAGGAGTTTAAACCTGCTAGTCTGTGTGCTGTAGACAGCCTATCAGGAGGAGTTTAAACCTGCTAGTGTCTGTGTGCTGCAGACAGCCTATCAGGAGGAGTTTAAACCTGCTAGTCTGTGTGCTGCAGACAGCCTATCAGGAGGAGTTTAAACCTGCTAGTCTGTGTGCTGTAGACAGCCTATCAGGAGGAGTTTAAACCTGCTAGTCTGTGTGCTGCAGACAGCCTATCAGGAGGAGTTTAAACCTGCTAGTCTGTGTGCTGTAGACAGCCTATCAGGAGGAGTTTAAACCTGCTAGTCTGTGTGCTGCAGACAGCCTATCAGGAGGAGTTTAAACCTGCTAGTCTGTGTGCTGTAGACAGCCTATCAGGAGGAGTTTAAACCTGCTAGTGTCTGTGTGCTGCAGACAGCCTATCAGGAGGAGTTTAAACCTACTAGTCTGTGTGCTGCAGACAGCCTATCAGGAGGAGTTTAAACCTGCTAGTGTCTGTGTGCTGCAGACAGCCTATCAGGAGGAGTTTAAACCTGCTAGTCTGTGTGCTGCAGACAGCCTATCAGGAGGAGTTTAAACCTGCTAGTCTGTGTGCTGTAGACAGCCTATCAGGAGGGACGTTTATACAAGTTTAAATTCATCTCATTTGATGTCTCACCACACCCATCAATTACATTCCTCTGCTCCCTTTGATCTGCACCAAAGTGCTTGGTCTGATCTTTCTGTTTAGACGACACTGTTTGCTGCCCAAACAAGACTGTCATTACATTAGATTAGATTACACACACACACACACACACACACACACACACACACACACACACACACACACACACACACACACACACACACACACACACACACACTTCATGAACAGGACGCTGTGGTTATGTGACCTTGATGTGAACTGTGAAAGGTATTAGTAGTACTTACCTGACCGGCAGTACATTGTAAACCATAAGCCAGGATGACAAGGATCCATATTGGGGAGTCATTCATACTCAATATGTATCCTTACCATATCAGGGGAGGCTGGTGGAGGTAGAGATTGGAGGACTGCTCATTGTAATGCATCAGATGGAATGAGGTGTTTGAAACCATTCCTCATTCCATCATGCATGACATGACAATGCCCCCCTTTCCTATTACTTGTAGATCCCATTTAGCCGATCGACAAGTAACGTGGTCCTCTGAGGCTCAGTCGGTAGAGCACAGCACTAACAACACTTAGGTTGTGGGTTCGATCCCCGCTGGGACCATCTATACTGAAAAATGTGGACTCTCACTGCAATGCAAGTGGCCTTGGATAAAAGCGTCAGCTAAATGGGTAGATCTGTTACTTGTCAATCCATCTGTCTGATAGTTCTATCTTCCTCCCCCCTCTGTCCCAGACGACACCCCAGAGACGTGCATCTACTCGGCCTGGTCCCCCTGGTCGGCCTGCAGCTCGGCCACCTGTGACAAGGGCCGTCGTATGAGGCAGAGGATGCTGAAGGCCCAGCTGGACCTCAGTGTTTCCTGCCCCCACACCCAGGACTTCCAGCCCTGCATGGGGCCCGGCTGCAGCGAAGAGGGTGGGCACTCACAAGGCACTCACACAGCCCTGGTTCCAGTGGAGGCTGGTGGAGGTAGAAAATCGGAGGTCTGGGGGGCTCATTGTAATGTACGGAAGGGAATGCAGACTGGTATGATACACACGTCTTTGATACAGTTCCTCATTCCGTTCAATGCATTATGATGAGCCCCCGTCCTCCGGTTTCTACCTCTACCAGCCTCCACTGCTGATGACACAAACACAAACATTTTCAGCAGAGTTAGAAGGCTGGTACTGTATGAGCTAGCTGTGTCCCCTCACCTCAGACCTGAACACAGGTGTTTCTGCCCCCTCACCTCAGACCTGAACACAGGTGTTTCTGTCCCCTCACCTCAGACCTGAACACAGGTGTTTCTGCCCCCTCACCTTAGACCTGAACACAGGTGTTTCTGCCCCCTCACCTCAGACCTGAACACAGGTGTTTCTGCCCCCTCACCTCAGACCTGAACACAGGTGTTTCTGCCCCCTCACCTTAGACCTGAACACAGGTGTTTCTGTCCCCTCACTTCAGACCTGAACACAGGTGTTTCTGCCCCCTCACCTTAGACCTGAACACAGGTGTTTCTCCTCCAAGCAAACCGATAACACTGTAGTCTAATTTACAGCATATGGATTTTTTTATGTCTGTATTCAGAAAGTGTACAGTCCAGTCCCAGTCCAGTACAGAACCTCTGTCTGTGTATATGAAGCATCAATTCGGATGGTTCACATAAACGGTAGACTGTTTACCACAGAGACTATGGCACAGGAGCACGGAATGAGAAATGGTTGACTTTAATCTCCTCGGCGGAGTGAGTTAGTGATCCCTGTGTAATTGTCTACGTGTCACATTGACAAAGAGCAATCAATGCATCCAGGGTGTATGCAAACAGGGAGAACCTGAAGCTAGACAGGAGCAGTAGGGTTGTGTTTAAAGGTCCAGTTAGACAGGAGCAGTAGGGTTGTGTTTAAAGGTCCAGTTAGACAGGAGCAGTAGGGTTGTGTTTAAAGGTCCAGTTAGACAGGAGCAGTAGGGTTGTGTTTAAAGGTCCAGTTGGTAGATTTTAGCTTTACTGCTAAACGGCCATGATACATCGGTAGCCATCAAGGAATGAGATCACATGATGAAGAACGTTCAGTGAAGAGTGTTGTATTCGTCCAAACAAAGCGTTTTCTAAAAACTAGTGTCGGGCACTGGCCTTTCCGTGCCAATTTCACGTTTGGTTTGTTTACAAGGCAACGCACATGTTTGGTGCTATTAGGAAATGTAGCATATGCACGTTTTAAAATGTTCAGTATGGCCAGCAGGGGCAGCAACACGCAAAACTACTTTCTGGAACCTTTAAGAGATGAGACCTGATCTTACACATGAGGAGTAGGGTTGTGTTGATCTTAGTCAGGAGTGGGTTTGTGTTTAGGAGATGAGAGGTGATCTTAGTCAGGAATAGGCTTGTGTTCAGGAGCTGAGAGGTGATCTTAGTCAGGAATAGGCAGTAGTGTGTTCAGGAGCTGAGAGGTGATCTTAATCAGGAATAGGTAGTAGTGTGTTTCGGAGCTGAGAGGTGATCTTAGTCAGGAATAGGCAGTATTAGTGTGTTCAGGAGCTGAGAGGTGATCTTAGTCAGGAATAGGCTTGTGTTCAGGAGCTGAGAGGTGATCTTAGTCAGGAATAGGCAGTAGTGTGTTCAGGAGATGAGAGGTGATCTTAGTCAGGAATAGGCAGTATTAGTGTGTTCAGGAGATGAGAGGTGATCTTAGTCAGGAATAGGCAGTAGTGGTGTGTTCAGGAGCTGAGAGGTGATCTTAGTCAGGAATAGGCAGTAGTGGTGTGTTCAGGAGCTGAGAGGTGATCTTAGTCAGGAATAGGCAGTAGTGGTGTGTTCAGGAGCTGAGAGGTGATCTTAGTCAGGAATAGGCAGTATTAGTGTTTTTAGGAGATGAGAGGTGATCTTAGTCAGGAATAGGCAGTAGTGTGTTCAGGAGCTGAGAGGTGATCTTAGTCAGGAATAGGCAGTAGTGTGTTCAGGAGCTGAGGGATTAGAGATGATGCATCATCACTCCTCTGACTCCTCCGCCGTCACCAGACAGCAGGAAGCGCTCTGACACCATCGCTCTTGTTGTTGTCTTCTCACGGTTAACGCGGCAGATTAGACGCAGTGACACGCAAACAAACAAAGAAACCACGCTGGGGCTTTTTTTCTCGCCATTTTGAAACACAAAAAGGCAAAAAGCCGGGGACTTTGGAGACTAATCAAGTCACACAACCAGCCCAGGAGATCAAAGACATGAATATCGTATTCCACAAAACAGGCTCAGCCCCCGGTAAACAAGACGCGTAGATCTGAGGGCTGTTCTTGTCAGTCAGATGGGCATTAGCCTTGTCTCTCAGGCACCGCTTCTTTGTCCAATTGTCATCAAAGATGTCAATTTGGGCTCCTGCTTAGAGGCAAATGATCAGTCATGCAGAGGTCTCTCTCTCTCTCTCTCTCTCTCTCACTCACTCCCTCTCACTCTCTCTCTCTCTCCCTCTCTCTCCCTCCCCGCCCTCTCTCTTTCTCTCTCTCTCTCTCACATACTCTCTCTCTCCCCACCCGCCCTCTTTCTCTCTCTCTCTCTCTCTCCCCCCCCCTCTCTCCCCCCCTTCTCTCCCTCTCTCTCCCTCCCCGCCCTCTCTCTTTCTCTCTCTCTCTCTCTCCCCCATCTCTCTCTCTCTCTCTCTCTCATATACTCTCTCCCTCCCCACCCGCCCTCTTTCTCTCTCTCTCTCCCCCCCCCCCTCTCTCTCCCCCCCCCTCTCTCTCTCTCTCCCCCTCCCTTCCCTCCCCCCCTCTCTCTCTCTCCCAGGCCCTCTGTAGCCTCAGCTTTGATAAGTTTGATGAGTGGTTGTGGATTCTTCAAGGCTGTTGCTTCTCTCCACTGCACCCTTATCGATTACTCTGGACTGGCACGGCAAAGGATTTTTCGTTTCTTCACCGTCACTCCTTTGTTTTCATTTAATGGTCCGTTAACACAGCTCCGGAGTTGATTGATATTCCTGGGCTGAGCTTGGGAGGCCTGGTAGATAGCTCTGTTGTTGATTGATATTCCTGGGGAGGGTCGGGAGCCCCTGTAGGCATCATCAAGGCTGCCGTTATTTGCAGCTTTTATTAATGATTCACTTAGCTATGCTTCATTACGCCATGCTCACCGCTACCACTCACCCCTGCTGCTGCTGCTGCTCCTGGTCTGCTGGGAGGAGAGGAGAGAGGGATGAGGGGAGGAGAGGAGAAGAGAGGAAGGGAGGAGAAGAGGGGAGAGAGAGGAGAGGGAGGAAAGGAGAGGAGAGGGGAGGAGAGAGAGGTAGGGAGGAGAGGGGAGGAGAGAGAGGAAGGGAGGAGAGGAGAAGAGAGGAGAGTAGGAGAGGAAAGGAGAGGAAAGGAGAGGAGAGGAAAGACAGGAAGGGAGGAGAGGAGAGGAGAAGAGGGGAGAGTAGGAGAGGAGAGGAAAGCAGAGGAGATCAGAGGAGAGGGGAGGAGAGGGGAGAGAGGTAGGGAGGAGAGGAGAGGAAAGCAGAGGAGATCAGAGGAGAGGAGGAGAGAAATCAATGGAAAGTTCTCCAAAGTTAATCCGTCTTTGTTTCTCAAAACAAATCTATTCACAAGCCTTGTTCTCAGATAATTGGACAGTGCGGGCGAGATTAAAGCACGGGTCAATTATTTATTTTTGGGGTTATTTGTTGTTAACAGAGGCGAGTGAAGGGAGGCGCCATATTAGGGGAGGCTGGTAGAGGTAGAAATTGGAGGACGGGCTCACTGTACTGTAATGCATGGAACACAATGAGAAATGCCATCCTTGTTCCATTCCATGCATTACAATGAGCCCGTCCTCCAATTTCTACCTCCACCAGCCTCCCCTGTCAGGTAGCCAATAGCAATGGAATGGAATGGACAGATTGGTGATATGCCATATCAATAACCCTGTCCGACCTTTGACCCTGTTGCACTATTCTTAGAACACATCCTTCCTTCCTGTTTCCCCCATGGTCATCACAGATCTCACGCGACAGGGCGGGTCAAAGCAAGCCTCGCCGCTTCAGTCATCTCCTCGACGCAAGAAACGACGCATTTGAGTCCTATTTGAACTTTGACCTTTGGTTCCTGTGTTTGGTACCCCCAGAGCCGTCCACCTGTATGATGTCAGAGTGGATCAGCTGGTCTCCGTGCAGCGCCTCCTGCGGCATGGGGATGCGTTCCCGGGAACGCTACATCAAGCAGTTCCCAGAGGACGGCTCCCTCTGCTCCATCGACACCGAGGAGACGGAGAAGTGCGTGGTCAACGACGACTGCTGTGAGTCTTCACATCTCACAGCCTTCAGGGTCCACAGGCCACAGCCTTCAGGGCCCACAGGCCACAGCCTTCAGGGTACAGAGGCCACAGCCTTCAGGGTCCACAGGCCACAGCCTTCAGGGCCCACAGGCCACAGCCTTCAGGGTACAGAGGCCACAGCCTTCAGGGTACAGAGGCCACAGCCTTCAGGGTCCACAGGCCACAGCCTTCAGGGTATGAAATTGAAATTAAACTAAATTACTGAGGTTAAAGTAGAGCTTTCATTTGATGGCGTTTGTGCACATATTGGTTTCACCATTCAGAAATGACACCACTTGTTATGCATAGTCCCCCTATTTAGCTGAGAATCTCTGCTTTAACCTCATAGTACTTGTTTGATTTCAAATCCAAACTTTGGGAGTGTAGAGCCAAAAGAAGAAAACATGCTTCACTGTCTCATTACTTCCACAGGGGTCTGCGTATCAGTCAGGGAGATGTCAGTATCATGTTGCAGGTTCAAGTACTTAGTGTCGATTTTAGCTTCTTAGTGAAGACGGCTGTATTAGTCCAAACAAAGCATGTTGGCTTTGAGTCCCACTATACCACTGTATTTATTGATCTTCAGCCTTCAGGGACCAGAGGCAGTTCTATCGGTCAGGGAGATGTCAGTATCATGTTGCAGGTTCAAGTACTTAGTGTCGATTTTAGCTTTAAAATCCTGCTAAATGGCCATGAAAAATCGTTAGCCACTCAGGAATGAATTCAGTCAGGGAATGAATCATCACATGATGCAGAACGTTCAGTGAAGAGTGTTGAATTGGTCGAGTCTAAGCACTTTCTAAAATCTGGTGTCGGGTAGGACGCTGGCTTTTACGTTCCTAGTTCACGTTTGGTTTGTTTACAAGGATATGGAAATGTTTGGCGCTGAGAAAACATAACATACAGTATGCACATTTTCAGTGTTGCCAGAGGGGGGCAGCAACAAGCAAAACAGCATGATGGACCTTTAAGTGTGTGTATAGTCTTATCATTCAAACTCCATAGAAACATGCGTCTTGAGACCCTTTTTGAAACATAAACTGTGTGTGTGTGTGTGTGTGTGTGTGTGTGTGTGTGTGTGTGTGTGTGTGTGTATGTGTGTGTGTGCGTGTGTGTGTGTGTGTCTGTCCCATCATGTCCCCCAGCCCCCAGCAGCTGTGTGGTAACAGAGTGGGGGGAGTGGGACCCCTGCAGCGCCACCTGTGGGATGGGCATGAAACGACGCGAGCGCATGGTCAAGATGCCCCCGTCAGACGGCTCCCTCTGCAGGGCAGACGTGGTAGAGGTGGAGAAGTGCATGATGCCAGAGTGCCGTGAGTTACGCCCAGTGTGTGTGTGTGTGTGTGTGTGTGTGTGTGTGTGTGTGTGTGTGTGTGTGTGTGTGTGTGTGAATGTGTGTGTGTCTGTATCTGTGTGAGTGTGAGTGTCTGTGTGTGTGTGTCTGAACCAGACTTGTTGACACATTCCTCATCTGTATGTGTGTGTGTGTGTGTGTGTGTGTGTGTGTGTGTGTGTGTGTGTGTGTGCAGACACCATCCCGTGTATGCTGTCTCCGTGGTCGGACTGGAGCGACTGCAGCGTGACCTGTGAGAAGGGAGTCCGGACGCGGCAGCGCATGCTGAAGACCCCCCCGGAGCTGGGGGGCTGCGCCGAGGAGCTGGAGCAGCAGGAGAGGTGCATGCTGCCTGAATGTCGTAAGTGTCCCCAGCAGGACGGCAGGGCTTACAGCAGGGGAGGCTGGCGGAGGTAGAAATCGGAGGCTGGTGGAGGTTTGAAATCGGAGGACGGGCTCGTTGTAATGCATGGAATGGAATGAGGAATGGTAATCAAACACTCCTGCACACACGCACAAACGCGCACACACACACACACACACATACACATACACATACACATACACATACACACACACACACACACACACACATTGTAATGCATGGAATGGAATGAGGAATGGTATCAAACACGCGTTTGACGTTGACCATTCCTCATTCCATTCCTTGCATTGCAATGAGCCCGTCCTCCGGTTTCTACCTCCACCAGCCTCCACCAGCCTCCAGTGAAAGCGTTGTGTTCCTCTGGTGGGGTAATGAAGGCGCCCTGGCCCTCGGAGTGCTGATGAAACTGATGGGGCACAGGTCTGATGATGAAATAACACCCAGGGAGGTTTTATGCTGTTGGACTTGAGCTCCTGTATTATTCATACGTTCTCAGTAGCTGCCCTTTAAGTCAGCCAGTCAGCCAGTCAGCCAGTCAGCCAGTCAGCCAGTCACTCACTCATCTCTCTTATCTGTCTCTGTCTGTCTCTCCCCTCTGTCTCCATCTGTCCATCCCTCCCTCCCCCCTCCCTCCCTCCCTCTCCCCCCCCTCCCTCTCTCCCCCCCTCCCAACCCCCTCCCTCCCTCCCTCCGCCCCTCTCTTCCTCCCCCCTCTCCGTCCCTCCATCCTCCCTCTCTCCCTCCCTCCCTCCCCCCCCCCCTTCCCCCCTCCTCCGTCCCTCCATCCTCCCTCCTCCGCCCCTCTCCCCCTCTCCCTCCATCCACCCCCCCGACCCCCTCCCTTCCTCCCTCCGACCGTCCCCCCCCCTCCCTCCGTTCCCCCCCCTCCCTCCCTCCCTCCCTCCCCCTCCCCCCCCAGCCACAGACTGCATGGTGTCTGAGTGGTCTGAGTGGTCTGAGTGTAACAAGTCGTGTGGTAAAGGCCACGCCCTGCGGACCCGCATGGTGAAGCTGGAGGCCCAGTTCGGGGGCAGCGCCTGCCCAGAGACGGTCCAGAGGAAGAAGTGCAAGATCCGGAAGTGCAGCCGGGGCTCCAGGGCCAGCGGAGAGAAGAAGAAACGCAAGGAGGGAGGGGAGAGGGAGAGGGAGAGGAGGAGGGGGGGCGGCGGCGGCGGCCAGGGCAAGCAGGGGCGGGACGCGGCGGTGGAGGAGCAGCCAGGTGAGTGGGGTGTGCCGTTGGTGTCCGTCTTCATCATCGTCATCATCATCATCATCATTCTCATCACCATCGTCATTATTGTTAACATTCTCATCATCATCATCATCATCATCATTTTTATCATAATTATCATCATCAACATTATCATTCATCATCATCAATATCATCACGATTACAATCTTTGCAACTAATAAACACCACTAATAACCACTCTACCTTCCATCTTTATTACAACAGTTTACATTACAACAGTACATGTTATGTTGGAGTGTTCAAGTATACACACCTGCCAAATACACACCTGCCAAATACACACCTCCCAAATACACACCTGCCAAATACACACCTGCCAAATACACACCTGCCAAATACACACCTCCCAAATAGACACCTCCCAAATAGACACCTCCCAAATAGACACCTGCCAAATACACACCTCCCAAATACACACCTCCCAAATACACACCTCCCAAATAGACACCTCCCAAATACACACCTCCCAAATACACACCTCCCAAATACACACCTGCCAAATACACACCTGCCAAATACACACCTGCCAAATACACACCTCCCAAATAGACACCTCCCAAATACACACCTCCCAAATAGACACCTCCCAAATAGACACCTCCCAAATAGAGAACCCCAGCTCTCGGGCCCAGAGCAGGACCAGACCAGGGCCAGACCAGGGCCAGACCAGGGCCAGACCAGGGCCAGACCAGGACCAGACCAGGGCCAGACCAGGGCCAGACCAGGGCAAGATGTATGGCTCTGTTAGAACTGGAGCAATGTACCTGTTAGCAATGCTCCTGTTAGCTAAAGCCCTTTTAGGGCCGGACTGATGGTTCTGTTAGCAATAGCTCTGTTACTGGGGAGGCTGGTGGAGGTAGAAATCGGAGGACGGGCTCATGGTAATGCATGGGACGGAGTGAGGACTGGTATCAACCACCTGTGTGCTCCTTCCCCTCCTCTGTCAGTGTGGGAGTGATGGTTCTGTCAGAGTGACCGCACTCAGCACTAAGCAGCCCTGTCAGAGAGATGGAGAGACCCAGCAGGGTCCCAGATGGCCCTCCTGAGGCCCACAGCAGAGCAGGGCGAGGCAGGCTGGACAGCCAGGGATGCGCTGGGGGCTGGGGGCCAGGCCTGGAGCCAAGGGGCTGGGGCTGGGGCTGGGGCTGGGGCTGGGGCTGGGGCTGGGGCTGGGGCCGGGCCTGGAGCCAAGGGGCTGGGGCTGGGACTGGGGCTGGGGCTGGGGCTGGAGCTGGAGCCAGGGGTTGGGACTGGGGCTGGGGCTGGGGCCAGGGGTTGGGACTGGGGCTGTCCCAACCCCAGTCCCAATTTCAACCTCCACCAGGCTCCCCTGAGTGAGACCATAGCTGACCTGGAGCTAATGGGGGTGTAGTCAGTGATGAACAGCCCCCTGCTCTGACAGGTGGACATCCCTGACATCCCTCTTGCTCCACAATACCATAATACTGTTCCCATCATGCTTGTTCAATCTGCTGTGAATATGCATATTGTACGAAAATATCGGTCATGAAATTGGCTCTGGCACATTAATCATTTCACTATTTTACCTCACTTGGGCCTCTCACATAAATTAAACATGCCATATTCAAGTAGATTATGACTTATAATCTAATCACAGATTTGGCAAACTGAAGAAAGTGCACACCCCTCTCTCATCTCTCATCTTGGTATCTCCCACAGGATGTAAAATGCGCCCGTGGTCCAGCTGGGCGGATTGTACCAAGCACTGCGGCGGGGGGATCCAGGAGCGCTTCATGACGGTGAAGAAGCGTGCCAAGAGCGCTCCGCAGGTCACCAGCTGTAAGGACAGGAAGGAGATCCGTGCCTGTAACGTTCACCCCTGCTAGGGGGCGCCACTGAGCCGACTGTGTTTCTATGTGGTACGATTGATGCACTCTGTATTAGGGCTGGTGGATATGGGGATGGACAGACTCAGTGTTGTTGGTTGGTGAACCCAGGTTGTCTGCCTGTATGTCGAAAAGAGGAGAGGTGGAGGAGGAGGAGGAGAGGAGGAGGAGGAGAGGAGGAGGAGGAGGAGGAGGAAGAGGGTGTTCTCCAGGAAAGCCATTACTGTAGGCATTTAGTGGACCACTGGGCTGAAGACAAGACCAGTGTCAGTCTGTCAATTAGTCTTATAGTAGCCTCTGCAGCGGGCCCATGTATTACTATGTAACCAACACTATACAGTACCAACGTCACAGTCTCACACACACACACACACACACACACACACACACACAGACACACACACACACACACACACACACACACACACACACACAGACACACACACACACACACACACACACACACACACAGATATACACAGACACACACACACACACACACACACACACACACACACACACACACACACACACACACACACAGATATACACAGACACACACACACACAGATGTACACACACACTCACAACACACGAATAAAATGTTTTTTACAATGTTCATTTTTTTTTGTCTTTATATACTGTTATACGGTCGTATTGGCTTCACTAGCATTGGTCTCTCTCTCTATAAGCTCTGTCAGCATGTCTGTAACGTTCATCTCCCTCAGAAGACGCCCTGTTATTGGGTCTTACCCCGCCGTGAACAGCAGGGGAGGCTGGTGGAGGTAGACATCGGAGGACGGGCTCACTGTAATGCATGGAGCGCGTTTGATACCATTCCTCATTCCGTTCCATGCATTACAGTGAGCCCGTCCTGCGATGTCTACCTCCACCAGCCTCCCTTGTTGAATATAACGTAGGTTAAAAAGACTTCGGCCGCACAAAGGGTATGTAAGTATGTAGAACGAGCCACTTTAAAAAGCCCAAATCCCACGTTTTTACTGTAGTGAAAGGCATGATACAGTACAGGACGTGTCTCATGAATAGTCTCCTGCTCCGTTTCTTACCTGAGGATGAGGATGTTCTCCTACCAGATCAAGCAGCCATGGTATTATCAATGAAGTCGCCTCAAAGATCACAGCTGGTTGACACGTTGTACAAAGTAGCTCTGTTCAATATACAGCAAGGCGTTTTCGCCGAAAATCTGTGTGGATTATGGTGAAATGTTATTGAACTACAATACCCATCAGGCAATACATGTTGTTGAACTACAATACCCACCAAGTAATACATAGAACAAATTGTATCCTGTGGCTACTTCTCTAATTTGAAAAACTGAAGCGCAGGACAGTTATCATTCCAGTGTTTTGTATGACTTAGTACATTATCATTTTCAAGACAATAATCTGTTGTGATTTTTGTATTTCATTGTAATACAAGTAGAGGCTATAAAACTAGCAATGCCTCAGAGAGAGGGCAGATATTTTTGGTTCAACATTAGATTTGCTGTTTTGTTGTTGTCGTGATATTTTGATAAGAATGAGAATGAGACTCCTGACTCTTGTGTAGACATGTTCCCTGTCTTTCTCTCTCCTCTTGTTCTGTTCACTCTCTCTCTATCTCGCTCTCTCTTTTCTTCTCTTTTGCCTCTACATCATATTACTATTTTGGAATAAATCACCTTTACAATAAAAGTAACTGTGAGACATTGTTTTGTGAATGTATTTTTGCCCCATCTCCCGCTGGTTCTAAACACACAGAGCCTTGGGTCCTGTGTTCGATATTTGGCTGCACTCACGGTAGCAATAATAATAAACATCCACCAGAGGGAGACAGAGGAGGGGACTTAATAGAGAAAGGCTTTGCTGCGTCTTGCCACTCATAACAGTTGGGCCAGCTGCACTTCTTTATTCGGTCTGCGGGGGGAGCTATAACCTAATTATTCTAAGTTTCCCTCTCTCGGTGATCAGCCCTGTACCTCGGCTCAGACACAGGTAACCAAGCCCTGCTGTAGAACGATGTATGACGAGAAAACATTTGTGCTGAAAGTATTGAAATACTTATTGAAAGCCTATGTGCCTTTCTTTGTGAAAGGAATCTGTTCTGAATCTCAATGATTCAATACTACAGCTTTGATACTGACTGATTTAATATGAAACCTGTATCAGGGAAATAAACTGTTGTGATAGATGTTCTTTCTTGAATACCAATATAGCAATAAGCACTTGAGTTTTATTAAACAGAGCACACAGAAGATTGCCTCTATCAAAGCGCCCTAGCTGTAAAATAACCAAAGAGTTGATTTACAAAAAAAGGAATAAAATAAATAAACATACCAGTGCTGTAGCCATGGCAACAAACACAGACCTCCATGTCATGTCAGATGTAATGTGAAATGGGGTGGTAGAGAGGTGCAGATGCAGGAGCAGGGGGGGCTGGTGGAGATGGGTTTTGTGAATATTACTCTAGTTTCGACTGATGCTGATGTCATGAGGAGCCCTTTATTGGAGGCTCGACCATAAAGGTGTTGATGAGATGCTTCTTCCCTCACTTTTCTACCTCCTCTCTGCCACATCCCCCCCTTCTCCTTCCATTCTGCCACATCCCCCCTTCTCCTTCCATTCTGCCACATCCCCCCTTCTCCTTCCTCTCTGCCACATCCCCCCCTTCTCCTTCCATTCTGCCACATCCCCCCTTCTCCTTCCATTCTGCCACATCCCCCCCTTCTCCTTCCATTCTGCCACATCCCCCCCTTCTCCTTCCATTCTGCCACATCCCCCCCTTCTCCTTCCATTCTGCCACATACATCCTCCTCTTCCCCCTCCTCTCTCCCCCCTCCTCTCTCTCTCATCCTCCTCTTCTGCCTCCTTTCTCCCTCATCTTCCTCTTCTGCCTCCTTTCTCCCTCATCCTCCTCTCTCCCTCATCCTTCTCTTCCCCCCTCCTCTCTCCTTCATCCTCCTCTTCCTCCTACTCTCTTTCTCCTCCTCTCTCCCTCATCCTTCTCTTCCCCCTCCTCTCTCCTTCATCCTCCTCTTCCTCCTCCTCTCTTCTGCCTCCTCTCTCCTCATCCTCCTCTTCCCCCTCCTCTCTCCCTCATCCTCCTCTTCCCCCTCATCCTCCTCTTCCCCCTCATCCTCCTCTTCCCCCCTCATCCTCCTCTTCTGCCTCCTCTCTCCCTCATCCTCCTCTTCCCCCTCCTGTCTCCCTCATCCTCCTCTTCCTGCTCCTCTCTTCCCCCTCCTCTCTTCCCCCTCCTCTCTCCCTCATCCTCCTCTTCCTCCTCCTCTCTTCCCCCTCCTCTCTCCCTCATCCTCCTCTTCTGCCTCCTCTCTCCACAGTGACATGACCCTGACTCATAATTTCTTTGTAC
>NC_139657.1:2045368-2049984 GCF_951799395.1 Argentina silus | reverse complement strand
CTCTCTCTCCCTCTCTCTCTCTCTCTCTCTCTCTCTCTTTCTCTCAGCCTTTAGAGTCTTCAAGGCAGCTTTAGAGGTCACATGGTGCCTGCCAGAGATTCCGGACGTTCTTCTGATGGAACTTTCAAAGTGTTCTCATCCACAAAGAATGCTCGATACTTCCATTACCTTTTTGACCCAAAGGAAAGTGCCTTGCAAACATGCTCCAACAAAGCTATATATATATATATATATACATATATATATACATATACATATACATGTACATATACAAAGCTATATATACATCTACATATACATCTACATATACATATATATTTACAGAACCAGTCAAAAGTTTGGACACACCTTCTCATTATTATCTCTATTATTTTCTACATTGTAGGTTAATATTGAAGACATCAAAACTATGAAAGTTTTTTTAAACGTGGACTCATTTCAATTCAACTTACTGAGTGATTTGTTGACAAACCTTTGACTGGTTCTGTACTGTACACAACATACAGGCAACCTCATTATTTTGCACACACATCACCAGAAGACAACCGCATGTCACCTCATGAGACCCTGTTGGACGCCGAAGCCCCACACAGCAACTTCCTGAGGAAGTTCTCACAGGAAGAGACTGTTACCGTTGGTTACTGTGTCATAAAGATTCCAGTTGCACAGAAATATATAACTGCTTTACTTTATATTATATAAATACATAACTACTTCACTTTATATTATATAAATACAGAACTACTTTATTTTATATTATATAAATACAGAACTACTTTATTTTATATTATATAAATACAGAACTACTTCACTTACTTACTTACTTAATATTATATAAATATAGAACTACTTTACTTTATATTATATAAATATAGAACTACTTTACTTTATATTACATAAATATAGAACTACTTTACTTTATATTATATAAATATAGAACTACTTTACTTTATATTATATAAATATAGAACTACTTTACTTTATATTACATAAATATAGAACTACTTTACTTTATATTATATAAATATAGAACTACTTTACTTTATATTACATAAATATAGAACTACTTTACTTTATATTACATAAATATAGAACTACTTTACTTTATATTATATAAATATAGAACTACTTTACTTTATATTACATAAATATAGAACTACTTTACTTTATATTATATAAATATAGAACTACTTTACTTTATATTACATAAATATAGAACTACTTTACTTTATATTACATAAATATAGAACTACTTTACTTTATATTATATAAATATAGAACTACTTTACTTCATATTATATAAATATAGAACTACTTTACTTTATATTACATAAATATAGAACTACTTTACTTTATATTATATAAATATAGAACTACTTTACTTCATATTATATATATTATATTGTATTATATTATATTGTATTATATTATATTATATTATATTATATTATATTATATTATATTATATTATATTATATTATATTATATTATATTGTATTATATTATATTATATTATATTATATTATATTATATTATATTATATTATATTATATTATATTATATTGTATTATATTATATTGTATTATATTATATTATATTATATTATATTATATTATATTATATTATATTATATTATATTATATTATATTATATATACTTTACTTTATATGACTACTTTATACACCTTCATAAGCCTCTTATTAGGCCTACATAGCTCACCAATCATTTGACTACATAAAGGGTGTGGTAACAGGTCCTCAGACCTGGAGGTCTTTTCATAAATATACTTAAATAAATGTATTTGTTGTAAGTCGCTTTGGATAAAGGCGTCTGTTTAATGCCATAAATGTAAATGTAAATGTGATCAAGTTGCCAATTTAAGCATTAGTTGACTGATCAGTTTGATGAATAGATAAAACATGTTATCATCAAAGGGTCCCCCATTGGGACAAATGAAAAAAACCACATCCTAAGAGTGGAGCCTTGAATACAGCGGCTGCAGTGCGGATCCTCGTTGAAGCATCTCAACCTTCATCTCATCAACCCAGAGTGGATAAATTGACGGTACTTATAGTCGCTGATAATTATATGAGAACGATTTTCAGCCATTTTGAATGCCATGAGAAGAAGAAGACTCTTTATCTGGCCATGCAATCAATTCTCATCAATTGTAGGAATTTGACACGTGCACACCCCTCCCGAGACAACACACACACTGCACACCCCTCCCGAGACAACACACACACTGCACACCCCTCCCGAGACAACACACACCACACCCCCAAGGGAGAACAGAGCTCTAGGCACAGGGTCAGCCATATTCGGCGCGGCTGGAGCAGTTAGGGGTTAAGTGCCTTGCTCAAGGGCACAACGGCAGTGGTAGGAGATATGATGCCAGTAACCTTCCAGTTACCAGCTCACATCAGGCTCCCTCCTAGGGTGGGGATCTCTAACCTCTCTAACCTCTCTAACCTCGAGGCCACCTGCCGCCCCACATGCCGTATGAAATGTATTAACGAGCCGTTAGATAAAATGTACACTCACCGAACACTTTAATAGGAACACCTGTACACCTTGTCATGGTGGAGGAACACCTGTACACCTTGTCATGGTGGAGGAACACCTGTACACCTTGTCCTGGTGGAGGAACACCTGTACACCTTGTCATGGTGGAGGAACACCTGTACACCTTGTCCTGGTGGAGGAACACCTGTACACCTTGTCATGGTGGAGGAACACCTGTACACCTTGTCCTGGTGGAGGTGGTGTAACGGTGTGGGGAATGTTTTCTTGGCACACTTTGGGCCTGTTAATACCAACCAATCATCGCTTGAATGCCACAGCCTATTTGAGTATTGTTGCTGACCATGTGAATCCCTTCATGGCCACAATTTACCCATCTTTTAATGGCTACTTCCAACATAATAATGCACCATGTCACAAAGCAAAAGTCGTCTCAAACTGGTTTCATGACAATGAGTTCAGTGTTCTTCAGTGGCCTTCCCAGTCACCAGATCTGAATCCAATAGAACACCTTTGGAATGTGGTAGAACGGGAGATTCACAGGTTGAAAGTGAACCTGAAAAATCTGCAGGAATTGCATGATGCAATCATGTCATCATGAACCAGAATCTCAAAGGAATGTTTCTCACATCTTATGGAATCAATGCCACGAAGAATTGAAGCTGTTTTGAGAGCAAAGGGAGGCCCTACCCAGTATTAGTATAGTGTTCCTAATAAAGGGAGGCCCTACCCAGTATTAGTATAGTGTTCCTAATAAAGGGAGGCCCTACCCAGTATTAGTATAGTGTTCCTAATAAAGGGAGGCCCTACTCAGTATTAGTATAGTGTTCCTAATAAAGGGAGGCCCTACCCAGTATTAGTATAGTGTTCCTAATAAAGGGAGGCCCTACCCAGTATTAGTATAGTGTTCTAATAAAGGGAGGCCCTACCCAGTATTAGTATAGTGTTCCTAATAAAGGGAGGCCCTACCCAGTATTAGTATAGTGTTCTAATAAGGTGTTCGGTGAGTGTAAGTTTACTGTTAAACTGTTTCGTGTAGAAGAAACAGAAGAGGGGAGGAATTGAAGACAGAGCATGTGGAGAAGAACGGAGAGGAGGAGGAGAAAAGAGAGGTGTGATGTTCATGAGGTATTATTCAAACCCAACTGTCACTTCATACAGACAGACAGACAGACTGCGTTGCTACAGGTCTCCCTCTTCTATTGGGAACCGTAACTGAGATCAATCAGGTAAAATCATTTCTGACTACTACACACTTACATACTAGAGCTGTCAGTGGAATAAGAAAATGTGTTGTTTTATGTTGTCGTATTAGTTAATTAATCTACTGATTCATATCATGTGGAAAGGTGATTCATTTGTTTATTTTGCAATTAAGGTAGAGATTTTCTAAACATTTCTAGAAAAACAAACCCAGAAGTGGTCCTTTAACAATGAGTGGGGGAGTAATAGGGTACTTTGCAAGTTAACAATGAAATGATGGCCTCCAAATCAATGGTGCGAATTTCCATTTCCTTTCCCATAGATGAAGACAAATGAGTGCTAGTTGGTTGAACCGATCTCCCATGGTAGAGCACTCACATTAACATTGATACTAGTCACTCGGTTAAGCTTGTGCTTGGTCTGATACATAGAACTCCAATTTATTTTTTATTTTTTATAATTTTCAACGAAAGCATTAGACATAATGTAATACACTTTATAGTCCTATGACTCATGATCATACACAGTACCAGTCAAAAGTTTGGACACACCTTCTCATTCAATGGTTTTTCTTTATTTTTATTATTTTCTACATTGTAGATTAATATTGAAGACATCAAAACTATGAAGGAACACACATGGAATTATGTAGTAAACTAAAAAATGTTAAACAAACCAGAATATGTTTTATATTTCAGATTCTTCAAAGTAGCCACCTTTTGCTTTGATGACAGCTTTGCACACTCTTGGCAAGTTTGTGTCCAAACTTTTGACTGGTACTGTACATACTGGTATCTACAGCTAAATTAGTAGCAAAAGAGTATTGCTTTTGTGTGTTAATAATGTGTGTTTTAATAATGTGTGTATTAATAAAGTGCCTTCGTGCAAGC
>NC_139657.1:2027868-2040368 GCF_951799395.1 Argentina silus | reverse complement strand
CTGTATTGGAGCAGATCCAGTAGTTCAAAGCTGGCTCCACATCCCTAGGGACCGCTGTGCTTCCCGGGGTTTATGACTGTCTCAATGGAGACCATATGGTCACTGGTCCAGCACTGACAGGAATACTGTTGCCATGGAAATAGAATGTGACTAAACGCTGTAGATAGGAGGAGTAGGTATGACATCACAGGTAACAATGTTAGAGAGAGAGAGAGAGAGAGAGAGAGAGAGAGGGAGAGAGAGGGAGAGAGAGAGAGAGAGAGAGAGAGAGAGAGAGAGAGAGGGAGAGAGAGGGAGAGAGAGAGAGAGAGAGAGAGAGAGAGAGAGGGGAGAGAGAGAGAGAGAGAGAGAGAGAGAGACAGAGAGGGAGAGAGGGAGAGAGAGAGAGAGAGAGAGAGAGAGGGAGAGAGGGAGAGAGGGAGAGAGAGAGAGAGAGAGAGAGAGACAGAGAGGGAGAGAGGGAGAGAGAGAGAGAGAGAGAGAGAGAGAGAGAGAGATGCAATGCAAAGAAATTGTATATCTACGTAAGTACAGAGATAACCTTGTATACAAATGTGACAATAATTTTTCATCGAAAAATGTTACCATAGAAACTTTGTACAACACACACAGAGGTAAGACTAAAATGAACAATTCTATGTGTCTTTCACCAACAGCACATTACCATCCCTGCATTACGCTGTTGTACTCCAGGGGAGGCTGGTGGAGGTAGAAATCGGAGGCTCATTGTAATGCATGGAATGGAATGAGGAATGGTATCATACCTTTCCATGCATTCCTCATTCCATTCCATGCATTACAATGAGCCCATCCTCCTATGTCTGCCTCCATCAGCCTCCCCTGCCTCCACCAGCCTCCCCTGCCTCCTCCTCCACCAGCCTCCCCTGCCTCCATCAGCCTCCCTTGCCTCCACCAGCCTCCCCTGCCTCCACCAGCCTCCACCAGCCTCCACCAGCCTCCCCTGTCTCCACCAGCCTCCCCTGCCTGCTCCAGCCTCCCCTGCCTCCACCAGCCTCCACCAGCCTCCCCTGTCTCCACCAGCCTCCCCTGCCTGCTCCAGCCTCCCCTGCCTCCACCAGCCTCCACCAGCCTCCGCAGCCTCCACCAGCCTCACCTGCCTCCACCAGCCTCCACCAGCCTCCGCAGCCTCCACCAGCCTCCCCTGCCTCCAGCTCCACCAGCCTCCCCTGCCTCCACCAGCCTCCCCTGCCTGCTCCAGCCTGCTCCAGCCTCCACCAGCCTCCCCTGCCTCCGCCAGCCTCCCCTGCTGTACAGATCCTCTGGCAGTGGAACAGAGAGGGCATGCTCTCTGCATGATGACATCCTGCCGTGGAGCTGCAGTCCAGACAGTCTCCTCTCCTCACTTCCCCTCTGTGTGTTTTCCAAAAGAACCCATTTTTCAAGCACAATGGAACGGCGACCTGGCACAGAACATGAGATTTTCACTGACAGTTCATTTGAATACACAACAAACTAGACTCATTAAGACACAGTATGGGTATTCTTGCCTGTACATTTCAATGTACTTCATTACCAGGGGAGACTGCTGAAGGTAGAAATTGGAGGGCGGGCTCATTGTAATCAAGGAATGGAATCAAACGTACTTGATATCAGAGACTAGAATCCCTTTGGTATCAAGACATTATGCACAGTCTGACTTAATATGGTTGTGTACTTGCAGACTATACTATATAGTATAAATACAACCAGAGAGAAAACACACACGAACGCACACACACATGCATGCGCGCACACACACACACACACACACACACACACACACACACACACACACACACACACACACACAGACCCCCCCCACACACACACCCACCCACCCACACAGACACACACGCACACACACACACACACACACTCCCAAAGCTCTCCATGAACCCATCACACCACAGCATACCACTAACATTAGAGAGCTGCTCAGAGCCTATACAACATGTATGAGACTGCTGAAAGGAGGGGAACGCACACAACAACAACAACAACAACAACAACAACAACAACAACAACAACAACAACATCATCATCAACAACAACATCATCATCAACAACAACAACATCATCATCAACAACAACAACATCATCAACGACAACAACAACAACAACAACAACATCAATGACAACAACAACAACAACAACATCATCATCAACAACAACAACAACAACAACATCATCATCAACAACAACAACAACAACAACAACAACAACATCATCATCAACAACAACAACAACAACAACAACATCATCATCAACAACAACAACATCAACAACATCATCATCATCAACAACAACAACATCAACAACATCATCAACAACAACAACAACAACAACAACAACAAGAAGAGAATCCACAATGTATTGATTTCATTCAGGAAATGGGCACTACTACCAACATAGCCTACGATCCAGTAAAGATACTGAGATTCATCTCTCAGGGATGGATTGTATACAATTATACGATTGTACACTATATCACTATATGACTATATGACTATATATCACTATATATCACTAACCCTAGCCCTCCCTACCAAAATGTTTACATTATTATTATGAATATTATTGTTATTGTTGTTATTATTATAAACATTAGGAAAAAGCGAGTGGCAAAGATCATAGTTTCAGATGTAATTGTATCACGTTGATAAGAAGAACTATACTGGGACTAGTTTCCAGAAAGCTGTGTCCAGTAGCACTTACATCACTGGTGGTCCACTCTCAACAACTACAGTGGACTACAGTACAGTAGGCTTTCAGGAAGCTCAGCCCTGATCCCATCTTCCGGCAACTCACCCTGATCATTAGTGCCTGACAACAACCAGGGGAGGCTCGTGTGTGTGTGTGTGTGTGTGTGTGTGTGTGTGTGTGTGTACGTGTTTCATACCATTCCTCATTCCATTCCATGCATTACAATGAGCCCGTCCTCCGTTTTCTACCACCGCCAGCCTTCCCTGAGTCCAACAAAGGTGGAGGCAAGGCAACCAGTCCTCTAGCATGTGATGTAATGATGTAATGATGTAATGATGTAATGCTCCGCTGAGCTGGTGAGGGTTCCAGACAGACACAGCTGAGCTGGTGAGGGGTTCAGACAGACACAGCTGAGCTGGTGAGGGGTTCAGACAGACACAGCTGAGCTGGTGAGGGGTTCAGACAGACACAGCTGAGCTGGTGAGGGGTTCAGACAGACACAGCTGAGCTGGTGAGGGGTTCAGACAGACACAGCTGAGCTGGTGAGGGTTCCAGACAGACACAGCTGAGCTGGTGAGGGTTCCAGACAGACACAGCTGAGCTGGTGAGGGTTCCAGACAGACACAGCTGAGCTGGTGAGGGGTTCAGACAGACACAGCTGAGCTGGTGAGGGTTCCAGACAGACACAGCTGAGCTGGTGAGGGGTTCAGACAGACACAGCTGAGCTGGTGAGGGGTTCAGACAGACACAGCTGACGTTAACATCACCACTGCTTTGGTTTTCCTCTGTTAATGATACCACAATTAGTCCCGGGCCATTCCAGTGAGCTCCCATGGCATGTCAATAATATGCACACACACACACACACACACACACACACACACACACACACACACACACACACACACACACACACACACACACACACATACCCCCCCTCCACACACACACATATGCACGCACACCACACACATACCCCCCCTCCACACACACACACACACACACACACACACACACACACACACACACACACACACACACACACACACACACACACACACACACAGTTTATAAGGACAGAGTTGACAGACCTCTCTACACCATCTTCTTTAGAGAGAGTCCAGATGCTCTCTAAAGCACAGTCGACTGCATCTAGTCTCATGTTTCCAAACGGTGTAATCTAGCATTCAAGATAAAGGCTTCTGTATCTGAAGAAGGAGGAGATATCACATTAATACCCATCACCAGTGGGAAACCAGCCCCATTTAGAAACATCAGAGCAGTGATGGTCAGTTGTTGATTTCTCTCAAACATATCAGTCTACTGTTGAAGCACTTGAGGCCTTTTAACACAGGAAGTTAACACACAGGAGAAGTGGGCTGACTGTGCTTCAGGGGGTAATGATTCTAGGCTTCGTCCCATTAAGTGATTGATCATTTGGACAGAAAGTCAGTTTGGATCCAAAGACTTGTTTTCAATCCTTCAGTTAACCTGAACCTCTGGCAGAAAGCCTCTAGGCCCTCTCGGCCTGGGTTGTAGCATTAGCTTAGCATAACTCCTCTGCACTGCTGATCATTTCACCTGAGGCCGGGATTACCAGCGGATGAGTCTGCTAACGCTGACTCAGCTTGGAACACATAACCATTTACCAACCCACTCCATTATAACAGAGCATTACCAACCCACTCCATTATAACATTCAAAGTACATTACAAATAAATTATTATTTCATAGAGACCCAACAAACAAGCAAGCAGACAGACAGACAGACAGACAGACAGACAGACAGACAGACAGACAGACAAGCAAATAAGTAAAAACAAATAAACAGCTATAAGAAAGTGCATTTTTATACTCAAATTACACTGTTCAGTGACAGAGAAGTGTAACCAAAACTAAGTATTATTATTATTATTATTATTATTATTATTATTATTGTTATTATCATTATTATTATTCATAATACTCTTCTTCTTCTTCTTCTTCTTCTTCTTCTTATTATTATTCTTCTTCTTATTATTATTATTATTATTATTATTATTATTATTGATATTATTATTAATGGTCCTGATAGCCAAACTAGTACTTCAGTGCTGTGGTATTTTCACTCATTACCACCGAAACAAATTCCCAATATAGCAGCATTTGGACTTGCACAGCTGAAAACAGAGAGAGAGAACGTCTGTCCTCAGCAAGGGGTGACGCAATCACAGTCCATGAAATCATAAATTGTTTTAAATGTCATAAGAATGGATTCAGGAGCGGGACGGGACCAACAGGCAGGGAGAGATGTGCAGATGAAATGGAAATGTGTTGTGGATTACATTAGGAATTCCATCAGGCCATAAAATATGAGAAAAGCTTTTGTAGTCTCCAGTATGTGAGGTGGTTAATACTCATACAATGGGATCTGAAATAAAGGCAACGTGTTTATTATTGATAACCAGATGGATGCAGTGCTGCAGGAACAGAGCATGCCCTATTCATTTCAATCGGACGCCATTGATCTTTCGGATTCGATTCTTATGGCATTTGCTGTATTGTAGTCAATAAATTCCCACCTCAATTCAATCAATTGTAGAAATGGATTTCCAGGAAACATTTTTCTTCATAGGCCCCAGCATTGATGAAAGTGCGGATGTGTCGTCTTCAATGTCTTCAGAATGAAACGGAGGCAATGTCTGCATTTCAAATTGCATTTCAAATTGAATGTGTTTCAAATTGAACCCTAACCCTAACCCTAACCCTAACCCTAACCCTAACCCCAACCCTAACCCTTTCATGACGCAAGAGAAGGCTCATAGCATTGAGTTCTCCTGGAAAGCCACTGTCTGCGATTGCTTGATTCAGGCCTGCCTCCATCTGTTCTAATGCTTAGTGTCTCTCTCAATGTCCACACTCTTAGAAAAAAGGTTCTAGTTCGTATCCAGAAGAGGGTTCTTCATTTGACCCTGCAGGGAACTCTTTATAGTGCCATGTAGAACCCATTTGGGTTCCATGTTGAATACTTTCCACAGAGGGTTCTAAATAGAACCCCAAGGGTTCTACGAGGAACCCAAAATGGTTCTACAGTACATGGAACCCAAAAGGGCTCTTCAAAGGGTTCCTCTACAGGGCCACATTTAATGAAGCACCCTTTTGGAGCCCTTTTTTCCAAGAGTGCATTGCTAGATGTCATATCTGTTCAAATGTGTCATGTCCCAATGCTGTTGCAAGGCGAGGGAGCTCAGGTAAATATCAGAGCAGATATTCACACGCTGTCGGTTCTATTTATAACTGTGAGAAACTCCCCACAGGAGCTGTAAGGATAGCAGCCAATAAATGGGTCTGCTCTCATCAAAGCCAGTCAGAAGCCAGAGAAACTAGGAGGAGTTAAGAGTCGTCCAATAGGAGGACCACCACATGCTGTTTATGAGGTTGTGGAGAGGACGAGGCAGAGGGCAGGGGAGGTTGGTGGAGGTAGAAATCGAAGGACAGGCTCATTGTAATGCATGGAATGGAATGAGGAATGGTATCAAACACGTGTCCCGCCCTCCGATTTCTACCCCCAGCAGCCTCCACTGAGAGTGTGAGAGATCTGCTGAGTGCAGGGGAGGCTGGTTGAGTGGCTGTATGAGCAGTGTAGACATCTCTGAAAAGTATGAAGACTAGCTTGGGTCCGAAAACGCTGCTTAGACTAAACCATGACAGTACTGATGATGATGATGACGATGATGATGATGATGATGATGATGAATGAATCCTCTTATCCCTCAGTGTTCACGGCTGACAACATGATGAAGATCTGTGTCTCTCTGTATCTGTGTCTCTCTGTATCTGTGTCTCTCTGTATCTGTGTCTATCTGTATCTGTGTCTGTATCTGTGTCTATCTGTATCTGTGTCTCTCTGTATCTGTGTCTCTCTGTATCTGTGTCTCTCTGTGTCTCTGTCTCTGTCTCTCTATCTCTCTGTTTCTCTGTCTCTGTCTCTGTCTCTCTGTATCTGTCTCTCTGTCTCTGTGTCTCTCTGTCTCTCTGTCTCTCTCTGTCTTTGTGTCTCTCTGTCTCTCTGTATCTATCTCTCTGTCTCTCTGTCTCTCTGTCTCTCTGTCTCTCTCTCTGTCTCTGTCTCTGTCTCTCTGTCTCTCTGTCTCTCTCTCTGTCTCTGTCTCTGTCTCTC
This sequence comes from Argentina silus, assembly GCF_951799395.1. Lineage (NCBI taxonomy): Eukaryota > Metazoa > Chordata > Actinopteri > Argentiniformes > Argentinidae > Argentina > Argentina silus. Next base: position 2,033,506 of record NC_139657.1, on the reverse strand, counting down.
TGTCTCTCTTTCTCTCTGTCTCTCTGTCTCTCTCTGTCTCTCTTTCTCTCTGTCTCTCTGTCTCTCTCTCTGTCTCTGTCTCTGCTGCTGACCACTCACCACAAAGCTTCCGGATGAACAACACAGCCTCAGGCAGGACACGACTCAGGATCCCACCTAGTCCCCGACCAACACCGCCCCCACATGACAACCGCAAGCCCCTCAACATCACTACAAGTCGCTTGCGAACACAGCGCACAGCGCACAGCGCACAGCGCACACCGCTCACCGCTCAATGCGTGACCAACAGTCTTCAGCCATGACCTCACCTCACCACACCACTGGGCCCCTGCGTGAACAGCCTCGCCCCAGGCAGGGCGTGACTCCTCAGCCTCCCTCCTCATCCCCTTCATCCGTCAACACCCACCTGACGATCACCACTCTCCATCAGCGTCACGCCAGTCTCCATCAGCGTCACGCCAAGTCCCCGATCTCCAACACAACCCACCCTAACTCCTTAACTGAAAAATCTCCTTTTAGTATCAAATACAGCTGAACAATACCAGAACCACAACGTATGATCACATGATTCCAGGACTTGCGTCTCTGCACTGACTTCCTGATTAAAACACCGGCCCCGGGGGGGGAGCTCAGTGGTGTAGCACACTACCGCTCGAGCTTCCACTCCGCTCGAGCTTCCTCCCTCTCTGTTCTCATTCTTCTGGACCTGTCCGCTGCATTCGACACAGTAAACCACCTGATCCTTCTCTCCACCCTCTCAGAATTGGGCATCTCTGGCTCTGCACTGTCCTGGTTTGCATCCTACCTGGCCAGTCGCTCCTACCAGGTGATGTGGAGGGCTCTGTCCTTGGGCCTTTACTGTTCTCTCTCTATACCAAATCTCTCGGCTCTGTAATTTCTTCACATGGTTTCTCCTACCACACCTACGCAGATGACACTCAACTTTTTCTCTCTTTCCCCCCTTCTGGCTCACAGGAGGCAACACGTGTCTTGTTATGTCTTGCAGACATTTCTGCTTGGATGTCAGCCCACCACCTCAAGCTCAACCTTGACAAGACTGAGCTGCTCTTCCTCCCAGAGAAAGCCTGCCCTCTCCAAGACTTCTCCATCACAGTAGAGAACTCTACTGTGACCTCCTCCCATACAGCCAAGAACCTTGGGGTGATCCTTGACAACCACTTATCCTGTGTGGCGAACATCACAGCGACAGCACGCTCCTGCACCGTCCACTGGCTCCTGGTAGCAGCTCGCATCAGATTCAAGACCCTGGTGCTCACCTATCAGGCGGCAAACGGAACAGCCCCTTCCTACTTGCAAGCAATGGTTAGCCCCCGATCACTCCGCTCTTCTACCTCGGCTGCCCGCCTGGCACCGCCGCCTCTACGTGGATGCAGCGGCCGTGCCACTCGGTCACGGCTTTTCACTGTCCTGGCGCCCCGCTGGTGGAATGAGCTTCCCACCACTGTCAGGACTGCAGAGTCACTACCGATCTTCCGTCGTAGATTGAAAACCTCCATCTCTTCAGGCTACATCTTAACAGTCCCTCCTAAAGACCTCTTCACCCCCACTACCCCCCCTGTACTAACCCTAACCCCAACCCTTGAGACCTCTTCACCACCACTTCCCCCCCTGTACTAACCCTAACCCCAACCCTTGAGACCTCTTCACCCCCACTACCCCCCTGTACTAACCCTAACCCTTGAGACCTCTTCACCACCACTTCCCCCCTGTACAAGTTCTCTCCTGTTAATAATAAAATAAAATAAAAGGAAAAAAAAATTGGCTTCTGGCATTGCGACTGCCAATGGCCCCTGGTGTGAGTATTGATTACTTTGTCTTATGATGACTGTTGGATAGATGATTCACTTACTTAAACAAATGTATGTAAGTCGCTTTGGCTAAATGCCATAAATGTAAATGTAAAATGTAAAAAATATATTTAAAAAAAACTAAAACGAAACACCAGCCTGTTCAGCATCACACCAAGTCCCCGATCCCCAACATGACCCGCCTGACAATGACAAGGCCCTCGGCCGGGCTCCGTCCTGCCTCTACCTGACTGGAGAAGAATCCCCCTGTGGTTTGTGTTGCGTGTCTTTATTGCTGAGGGTGGAACGGAAGCTCCCGAGACGGTGAGACGGTGAGACGGTGAGACGGGGCCTGCTTCATATCTACCGCCTGGGGCATCAACACTCCAGCATCAGAGACTCCTACCCCTGTCTCAGAGCAACATGATTACCTCATCTAATACCACAGGTGTGTGTGTGTGTGTGTGTGTGTGTGTGTGTGTGTGTGTGTGTGTGTGTGTGTGTGTGGCTGTGTGTGTGTGTGTGTGTGTGTGTGTGTGTGTGTGTGTGTGTGTGTATGTGTGTGTGTGTGTGGCTGTGTGTGTGTGTGTGTGTGTGCGTGTGTGTGTGTGTGTGTGTGTGTGGCTGTGTGTGTGTGTGTGTGTGGCTGTGTGTGTGTGTGTGCGTGTGTGTGTGTGTGTGTGTGTGTGTGTGTGTGTGTGTGTGTGTGTGTGTGTGTGTGTTGGTCCGTGCGTGTGTGTGCGTGTGTGTCTGTCTCACCGCATCATGATTACGTCCTACAGGCCCCCAGAGGGCAGCATATTTATTAGTCATGAAGGAAATAAAGAGATTACGGGAATGCACTCTCATAATGTTTCATCTGAGGTCTACGAGTGGTCTCTCTGCTCACCCACACACACACACACACACACACACACACACACACACACACACACACACACACACACACACACACACACACACACACACACACACACACACTCAGACACACACACACTCAGAGACACACACACACACACACACCCAGACACACACAGACCCAGACACACACACACTCAGACACACACACACACACACACACACACACACACACCCAGACACACACACACCCAGACACACATACACACACACACACACACACACCTGTGGTATTAGATGAGGTCATCACTGTACATATTGTATGAAACGCTCCCTCTGCAAACATCCACTCACTCCCTGCCTCGAATCTCACATCCCTGCACGAATGCACACACTCAGCACGATTGCACACGCACACACACACACACACACACACACACACACACGCACACACACACACACACACACACACACACACACACACACACACACACGCACACACACACACACACACACACACACACACACACAAATCCCCTCAATGTACTTAAACGCTCCCCTGCACACATTCACTGAACCACTGCCTCTGTTGCTAATTCGATCAATATGAATAGAATGTAAACAATCAATAAGCAGTACTGTATGGTATATGTTGTAGGCTACATACCAGGACCTCAGTCATGTAATCACTGCAGTAGCTGTGTTGTATTTCAATAACAACCATGCTCACATACTGGACTGAAAAGCTCTCTCTGCAAACATCCACTAACTCCCTGCACACACACACGCACGCACGCACACACAGACACACACGCAGGCACACACACACACACACAGTTCAATAACAGCCATTCCCTCATATGACACAGGAACGCTCCCTCTGAAAACATCCACTGACTCCCAGCCTGGATCAGAACACGGCTCCTGAGCTGTCTCCAATGAGCACAGCCCAGCGTGGCGCTGTGGGACACACAGGTCTTCATTCATGTAGTTACTGTCAGCGTTGCATTTCAATGGCTTTTCAATGTGCTGTAGAGCTCCCTCTGCAAACATTAACACAGCCACGGCCTCCATACTAACAGCACTGCTAAGCTGTCTCCCATGACCAAGGTTTTGTTAGCGGATTTATTCATTCAAAATGTTGACTGTTTTTCCGGGTCCTTCGTGGTGATTTCTATCTATTGCTTTTGTCTGTTATCTGCATTGCTGTTTTAATCTAGGTTGTGCTGCGACCCCCTAAGGGTTTATATCATTTTTGTTATTCTTTTTTTTTTCTTGTGTTATTAATTATTTTGTAGTTTTCAAAAATGTTTCCCCTTCTGCTTTTATTTTGTGGAAATATTGTGTGATTTTGTCAGTCTGGATGTTTTTGTTTTTTTGTTTTTTTAAATCACCTGGGCTCTTCTGTGAAAGAGACTCAGGTCTGTCAGATCTCCCTGTTTAAATAAAGGACAAAAAAAAAACTGAAACAAAAAACATCTCAGCATGATATTGTATATATATATATATATATACATACTACACAGGTCCTCATGCACCACATTCCACATTGGTTTACTCTTCAGCGTCTGATCAGCCAGAGGAGGATTGGTCCCCCTGGAGTCTGGTTCCTCTCAAGGTTTCTTCCTCTGAGGGAGTTTTTCTTTGCTACTGTACCCTATATTTTTCTCCTTTTCCTTCAAGTTTTTTCCTTGGCTTACTCCTGGGGGGTCTATGATTTGGTGTTAGATCATATTGTTTGTATTGTATGCATTGTTTATATAGTTTAGTATTATTTTGTTGTGAAGCACTTTGTGACATAGAATCAGATCTGAGAGTATTTCATTAAAACATGACTCCTGGCACCATTCCAACACCAAGACCTGTTTTATAAACAACATCTCTCAGCATGGTATGTACAGTACACACTAACACACACACCACACACACACACACACACACACACACACACACACACACACACACACACACACACACACACACACACACATACACACACACCAACAACCAAACACACACACACACATACACACACCAACAACCAAACACACACACCAACAACCAAACACACACACACACACACACACACACACACACACACACAAACAACTCGAACCCCCCAACCCCTGTACTAGATCAAAACCTCAGCGAACAGCACCATTCTGACTTCTCGGTGGGTAATTGCATCCTTGTCTGTACAGATCATTATTCTCCCGGGTGACAACAACAACGTCTGCATGAGGCTGTGAACACACCACAGACAACAACCACGTCCCGTCTCTCTATTTCCAGAGGTGACTAACAGCCAGCATACCTGCTGAAGGCAGAAGCCCCGCGGCGTTTTCAGCGGCAGTGTTGGGTGGATGGTGGAACCAGGGGAGGCCAGCTGAGGTAGGAATCGGAGGACGGAGGCTCGTCGTGATGCATGGAACGGAATGAGGAATGGTAATATCAATAGCCATTCCTCATTCCATCCCATACATGGCGATGGGTCCGTCCTGCGATTTCTACCTCAGCCAGCCTCCCCCCCACCCCCCCGTGTGGAACATACCCTGGTTCGCTCCCAAAACAACTGCTTCTTTCATCCCTCTGTTGTGAGTTCAGTGGAGGAGAGAATCACACGTTGACTTTGATTCATGATGTCCATGGACGGGGTCGTGCTTCAATCAGCTCAGTGGCCAATCGCGGGTCTGTATGGCCGGGACTACCATGGGGGATGACTGCTGAAGGAACAGGCAACGCCCTGACGCTGACTCCCTGACAGCCGACCCCCCCAGGCTCCCTCCAGAGAGGTCAGTGGAGAAGAATCACTAATTGGTATTGACTCTGATGTATTGTGGCTAGAATGATACTCTGGGGAGGGTGGTTGTTTTTTTCTGCGTTCAAAAATGGTCAGGATGTCAGTGCAGGACAGGCCCATCACATCACATCACATCGCATCACAACTCACACACACACACACACACACACAC
>NC_139657.1:2015368-2022868 GCF_951799395.1 Argentina silus | reverse complement strand
TTATAGGAGATGTGCAGACCGGAGCTTTCGGAATAGGGGTTTACTTAGGCGTTATAGTAGCGGAGTTGACTGGAGCTATCGGGATAGGGTTGAACTTAGGCGTTATAGGAGAGGTGCAGACCGGAGCTTTCGGAATAGGGGTGTACTTAGGCGTTATAGCGGCGGAGTGGACTGGAGCTGCCGGAGAGCCCATCCACGCAGAAGGATGCTGGAGGGAAATGACTGGAGAAAGAGAGGACGAGATTTGTCGAAAGGCGCTGGAACTCCTGTCGGACCTCTGCTCTAAAGGCGAAGTGGAAAACGACAACTGTGTGGATTTCATCTACTATTTTCGAGATCTCGCCAGACCGAGATACTCAGACTCAGGTAAAGCAATGGCATGTTGTAAAAATGTATGACAGCAATTAATTCTTTCAAGAAATATGAAAATAATAAAAACACAATCGAATTAATTGAAGTCGTTGAGATAAACTTCTTGCAACAGTAGCCTAATACCGTATGCGTAGCTCTAATTCCAATTCAGAAGTTTATTAGATCAATAATCGTGTACCTTGTTGAACAGAGAGCCATAATTACACTGCTCTCACATCTTCAAGACACTTTGCCGCTGGTCGGGTGCAGAGCAAACTTGTTGCGTCGGCTCCAGCAACGTTTTTACGATGTTTCAAGCAAAATGTTATCGACGCAAAAAGTGTAGAATTCATTCATGTGCACGTCCTCAGTGTGTATCCAGCAGCACGAAAGCAATGTGTTATTTGTCTTGGGGCCCCACCCATTCCACACAGCACTGGTAATACGGCTTTGAAGAACATATGACAAATTACTGTGATAGACTTTTGCATTTTCATTAGACTGGTAGTTACTAGTTAGCCTAAACTAAGTGGAATTTGTTGTTCAAAAGTGCTTTTTAGTGTCAAAGGGTTCACATTGAAATTGCATGCATACCCTCAGTCCAACTAGCCTGCTACTGCAGTCAGAGTATAGTGGTGAGCCATATATTTTCTTTGGGCTGTATATAAATATCAGCTGCGCTTGAATCATGCGTTTAAACATGTTACAAATGTCATTAAACATGCATGCGGAACTTCTGCAAACAGATCTGTTCCCGAAAGGCCTTCTGACCCACTTCGCTGCACGTTGTTCCACATAAACAGCGTTCCATCTACGCAACATGACAACGTCACCCGGGAGACGGAGGCGGCTAGTTTTGACCAAGCCGTCCCTTGTTGGAACCCACAGAGACTTGGAACCCGGAGTGTTCTAGTTCTAATTCTATGTCGGAACCCATGTTTGTGTCATAAAGGAGCACAGTGCAACATGATTGGTCCCGTAGTCAGATCCAGTGAAAGACTGGCGGTGTGAGGGGGGGAGAGACATGTCTGGTCTGGACGCTCGTAAATCAGATTACTAGCGGAGAACTAAGTGGCTGTAAAGCTGTGTGAATTGCCAACATGAAATGCCGAAGGTCCTACTTACAAGAATATATACACTTGTGTAGCAGAGGTGGTTTGGAATCACACTGTTATGAGGTAGCCCTGTAAATACGAAGGCCGAGGATGTCCTCTTGATATAAAGGTTTACGTCTGTGGCATCCATGCAAGACGTCCCCAGTTCAAACCCTGCTGGTTACACTTGTGGTCTATACAGTGCCTTCAGAAATTATTCAGACCCATTCACTTTGTTCACGTCTTGTTGTGTTATAGACTCAATTTAAAATGGATTAAATTAAAATAATTTGCCATCAATCCACACACAATACCCCAAAAATTCCTATGCAAGATTCCTATGCAAATCAGAGACTTTATAATAATGTTTTTTTAGTTTTTGAGCGGACATTCCCTTTTCCTTTGATACGTCCATCTGTCCTGCACCTGATACATTGTAATATATATAATAATAATAATATATATATATAATATATGCCATTTAGCTGACGCTTTTATCCAAAGCGACTTACATTGCAGTGAGTTCATACATTTCAGTATATATGATCCCAGCAGGAATCAAACCCACAACCTACGCATTGTTAACGCCATGCTCTACCAACTGAGCCATAGAGGCCCATAGTGAGCCATAGAGGACCATGCTGAGCCATAGAGGACCATAGTGAGCCATAGAGGACCATAGAGGACCATAGTGAGCCATAGAGGACCATAGAGGCCCATACTGAGCCATAAAGGACCATAGTGAGCCATAGAGGACGATACTGAGCCATAGAGGACCATACTGAGCCATAGAGGACCATAGTGAGCCATAGAGGACCATACTGAGCCATAGAGGACCATAGTGAGCCATAGAGGACCATACTGAGCCATAGAGGACCATACTGAGCCATGGAGGACCATACTGAGCCATAGAGGCCCATACTGAGCCATAGAGGACCATACTGAGCCATAGAGGACTATAGTGAGCCATAGAGGACCATAGAGGACCATAGTGAGCCATAGAAGACCATAGTGAGCCATAGAGGACCATAGTGAGCCATAGAGGACCATAGAGGACTATAGTGAGCCATAGAGGACCATAGAGGACCATAGTGAGCCATAGAGGACCATAGAGGACTATAGTGAGCCATAGAGGACCATAGAGGACCATAGTGAGCCATAGAGGACCATAGAGGACCATAGTGAGCCATAGAAGACCATAGTGAGCCATAGAGGACCATAGTGAGCCATAGAGGACCATAGAGGACCATAGTGAGCCATAGAGGACCATAGAGGACTATAGTGAGCCATAGAAGACCACATTGGATGTGCAAAACTTTTTTTAAATGTTTTTTACCGTAGCATTGTAACATGCTGCACTGTGTGACAGCTGACAAAAGATGCATCACATCCTGTTATTGCCACAATTTACTACTGGCAAACACATTACAGCATTCATCACGTCAAAGAACAGATTAGATTACACTATCTCATCTCTCTCTCTCTCTCTCTCTCTCTCTCTCTCTCTTTCTCTCTCTCTCTCTCTATCTCTCTCTCTCTCTCTCCCTCTCTTTCTCTCTCTCTCTCTCTCTCTCTCTTTCTCTCTCCAGCTTGCGTGCGTGCGTGCGTGCGTGCGTGCGTGCGTGCGTGCGTGTGTAGAAATTCAGCTTGGACTTGCCCCCGTCATGGATGAGTAGTGACCCGATAGAAACAACACAATGAGACTAATAGATGTGCCTGGGGCGTGTGTGTGTGTGTGTGTGTGTGTGTGTGTGTGTGTGTGTGTGTGTGTGTGCGCGTGTGTGTGGAAGTCCATGCAATAAGACCAAAGATCAATGTAATAATCGACAAAATAATACCATTAAATACCAATACCATTAAAATCCTCCTAAACCTACTGATTGTTGTGGATGTGATGGTTACTAGGTGACACATACGGTGGTCTAACAAGGGTGATGTCATCCAGTCATGTTAGGCATTCATCTAATAAGAATGAGATACTTCAACAGGCCTCTTTCCCTCTACCTGTGGTTCAGGGGAGGCTGGTGGAGGTAGAAATCGGAGGACGGGCTCATTGTAATGCATGGAATGGAATGAGGAATGAGAAGTTTCTGGGCATAGAGGCATTCATTCCAGCCTAGCACTAACACACCTGTTTCAAACAACCAGCCAGTCATGGTAAGATAAGAATCGTGGGAAGCAGTCTATACAGGATGCAAAAATGGGGACTTGAGGCCACCGGTTCACCTTGTTTTACATCAGGGCAGATGAAGGAGAGGCCAGTTTATTGAGACACACCCACCCAACCACTAGGGTTGGACACCGCAGACCAAGAGGTTCACCAGGGTGAAAACCCGTCTTCATGAGCGCTGTAGGGTGTGTTTGAAATGAGAAGTGCCATTTTCAAGGCCAGATATTTGCTAGAGCAGTGGTTCCCAAACAGTCATGTACCCCCTGTCGGTTATTTTGTAGCCTAATTGATATTCTATGAACATTATCCCTTACATATTAGACATTGTGATAATATTATTCTGTTGGATAGGGTGCATGCATTTATTTTTGGTACTGAGACTGCAGTCGGCTATTCAACAGGACTGTTTGGGAAGGTAAATCACAGATTTATTTTGCATACCCTCCTAGATCGATCCACGTACCCCCGGGGGTACGCGTACCCCACTTTGACAATAGTGGTGTAAGAGCATACAATGGCACTCTACCTGCTTAATGTCGTGAACACGCCTCTATTTACCTCTACTTCACCCCAGTGAGGGCAGATGAGACATCGCTCCTCTGGTATTTCCACCAGTTACCACCGACCCAAATTTCCAAAACCCCTGCTTTTGGACTTGTGCCCAATCTCGTGATGTTGCACTCGGCTGAGGAGAAGAGTAGCAGTCGTATCAGGCCAGATATCAGATATTAATAGCTCTCTACTCTCACACTGGGTAAAAACACTGGCAGCCAAATCCCTGATGCCCTCTGGGTAAATGAGTTTGTCACTTGGGTCAGTGAACCGTGCTCACCTTAGACCTGCTCACCCTCCCTGTGGTTGATACTTGTCCTCCCAGCGCCAAGCAACAGCACAACAACAACCAACGCAACGCAGCATTGTTGCCATGGTATTGTACTCTATGAGTTGCATCAGTCCCACCTGACGCTGCATTGCATTGTGGGTCTGGCTCCATGGAAGCTGGTGGAGATAGAAACGGAGGCTGGTGGAGATAGAAACGGAGGCTGGTGGAGATAGAAACGGAGGCTGGTGGAGATAGAAATGGAGGCTGGTGGAGATAGAAATGGAGGCTGGTGGAGTTAGAAATGGAGGCTAGCGGAGGTAGGAATCAGAGGACGGGGTTGTTGTAAAGCATAGAATGCAATGAGGAATGGTATCAAACGCGTGTGTTTGATACCATTCTATGCGTCACAGTGAGCTTGTTCTGCCACAAGCCTCCATTTCTACCGCCACCAGCCTCCATTTCTACCGCCACCAGCCTCCTTTTCTACCGCCACCAGCCTCCATTTCTACCTCCACCAGCCTCCATTTCTACCGCCACCAGCCTCCATTTCTACCGCCACCAGCCTCCTTTTCTACCGCCACCAGCCTCCATTTCTACCTCCACCAGCCTCCATTTCTACTGCCACCAGCCTCCCCAGTTCTGGCTCTATTCATCATTGGTAATGTATAGCACGTCCTGTGCTCGTATTGAGATTATAATCCAACATTGTGTTCACTAATCTTCATATTCAAATCTGTCGCTGTAGGGCTCCTTTTTTGTGTCTGTCACAATCTTTCTGAATATTATACGTGTGGAAGTGAGGAGGTTTGATTTCAGCATGCATGGAAAGCCGGTGGACAGCTGACACCAAATAATTCAATAATCAGAGAACTGAGAAGTCAGTCAACTATCACACATTCCCATGTTCCCCAGTCAACTATCACACATTCCCATGTTCCCCAGTCAGCTATCACACATTCCCATGTTCCCCAGTCAACTATCACACATTCCCATGTTCCCATGTTCAAATGTACCTTTTTCATATGCGCACGCACACACACATACAGAGACGATCGCGCACACCCACACACACATACACATACACATACACACACACACATACACACACACACACACACACACACACACACACACGCATATATAGAATATATGGAGACAATCTCACACACACACAGGCTCACACCGGCACACACATTCACCCCTGATGGAGTTCACAGTATATGAATATTCCACCACCAAGTGATCTCAGACTGGGTAGACAAATCTCTTGATGCCATTTGATTCAGCAGGAAGCCCATATGGCTGTGTGTGTGTCTGTGTCTGTGTCTGTGTGTGTGTGTGTGTGTGTGTGTGTGTGTGTGTGTGTGTGTGTCTGTGTGTGTGTGTGTGTGTGTGTGTGTGTGTATGTGTGTGTGTGTGTGTGTGTGTGTGTGTGTATCTGTGTATGTGTGTCTGTGTCTGTGTGTCTGTGTATCTGTGTCTATGTATCTGTGTCTATGTATGTGTGTGTGTGTGTGTGTGTGTGTGTGTGTATGTGTCTGTGTGTCTGTGTATCTGTGTCTATGTGTGTGTGTGTGTGTGTATGTGTGTGTGTGTGTGTGTATGTGTGTGTATGTGTGTGTGTATCTGTGTCTGTGTGTATGTGTTTGTGTGTCTGTGTATCTGTGTGAACCCCCTCCAACCCTCTACAAACAGCATTAATAAGTAAGAGTGCAGGCATCAAGGCCTAGGAGGAGTCTAGGACCAGTCTTCAGGCCTGACAGACGGGGGCTTGCTGAGAGGGCAGACATGGGAAGAGACATGTCTGTCCTGTACAGTCTGGACTGTAGCACAGCTGCATGTGCCTTTGAATCAGAATCAGAATCAGAGTCAGAATCAGAATTCTTTTTATTTGGCCAAGTATATTTGCAGAGGAAATTGACTTGGTGAGGTTGGTGCATGGGACATAATAAAACAATAGCAAATATTGACAAAAGATTTACAAAATAGCAAAATATTAACAAAATAGCAATTTCTTTTTTTTTTTTTTTTTTTTTTACAAATTTACAAAATAGAACAATAAAACAATACATTGAATGATTGAATTGCCACGATTTGCCCATGCTGTAGACCGTGTGGAGTCTGTGACTTGAGATTTCCAGAACATCCGTGGCACATACATGTTGACACGTAGGAGAGGCTGTGGTGAGCGTGACCTAAAGGCTGGTACGTGTGACCTGTTTTAAAGAAAGAAAACACTCCGAGCTTTCAGGTGAAAATGAGAGCTCTTATTAAGCCTTTTCATCTTAAAAACGTGCCCTTCAACTCAGAAGATCAATACCGATGGACATCATGAAAGATTGGTTTGAGCGTCATGGCAGCCTTGGGCTCCATTAGCGAGTTATTGCAGTTTCGAAGTGTTGTGTCATCATCGTACTGTGATGGACAGTGCTATCTGCTTACGTACTGTGATGGACAGTGCTGTCTGCTTACGTACTGTGATGGACAGTGCTGTCTGCTTATGTACTGTGATGGACAGTGCTATCTGCCTACGTACTGTGATGGACAGTGCTATCTGCCTACGTACTGTGATGGACAGTGCTGTCTGCTTACGTACTGTGATGGACAGCTGTCTGCTTACATACTGTGATGGACAGTGCTGTCTGCTTACGTACTGTGATGGACAGTGCTATCTGCCTACGTACTGTGATGGACATTGCTATCTGCCTACGTACTGTGATGGACAGCTGTCTGCTTACATACTGTGATGGACAGTGCTGTCTGCTTACGTACTGTGATGGACAGTGCTGTCTGCTTACGTACTGTGATGGACAGTGCTGTCTGCTTACGTACTGTGATGGACAGTGCTGTCTGCTTACGTACTGTGATGGACAGTGCTGTCTGCTTACGTACTGTGATGGACAGTGCTGTCTGCTTACGTACTGTGATGGACAGTGCTGTCTGCTTACGTACTGTGATGGACAGTGCTGTCTGCTTACGTACTGTGATGGACAGCTGTCTGCTTACGTACTGTGATGAGGACCATGTGGACCATGAGGACCATGAGGACCATGAGGACCATA
>NC_139657.1:2007868-2010368 GCF_951799395.1 Argentina silus | reverse complement strand
GACAGGATAGGGCAGGAGAGGAGAGGAGAGGAGAGGAGAGGAAGGGAGGGGAGAGGACAGGACAGGACAGGACAGGAGAGGAGAGGAGAGGAGAGGAGAGGAGAGGAAGGGAGGGGAGAGGACAGGACAGGACAGGATAGGGCAGGAGAGGAGAGGAGAGGAGAGGGCAGAGCAGGGTTTGGTACACAGGTAGGCAGTTCAAAAAGGCAGGCAGATAATCCGAAAAGGGGTAGGCAAAAAGGTCAAAGTCAAAAACACACTCGGAGATCAAAAACCAGGAATACTTAACACTAGGAAATGCTGGGACGTACGACACGAAGGTACAAAGACAGAGACAGGGGAACACACAGACTAAACACAGAGGGAAGGATGATGAGGGACAGGTGAAGCCAATCAGGGCGGGGTAGACAATCACAGAGGCGGGAAACACACAAGGGCAGGTGGTGAAGTGTCTGGAACGAGAGACAAGGTGAGGAACACGAAAATAAGCAGGAAACAATAAATGAAACAAAGACAAACATGAAGTAAGAAACAGGACGAGACTTTACACATTCAACAAATATTTGAATAACTACTTTACGTTATCGTTCTCCCCAGCACAGCTGCTGGTCTGTTAAATGGGCAATCATCTATAATTATAAGTGAAACTGCTGCCAATTAAATTCATCACCAAAAAATGTTTATTCTGTTTATTTCAACTGAGGTGATTTCAATTAAAGAGAAACTCAATACCGAGTTGCATTATTTCCATATTAAGCATATTTAAATGGTTTATACTCTACCTGGTGAACATTAATAACAGCCTTCTCTGCCCGCTGCAAACACAACTCTATCCTCCTGCATTATTCTCATGGTTGATATTGGCTTCATACATCTTGGTAACTGTCTCTTGATAATTATCCTCCTGTAGACTATTCCCATGGTTAATATTGGCTTTATACACCTTGATAACTACCCTCTCCCTCATGTAGACACAGCTCTATCCTTCAAAACTGTCTCCTCTCTCTCTCTCTCTCTCTCTCTCTCTCTCTCTCTCTTTCCTGTAGGCAAAACTATCCTTGATAACCGTCTCCTCCCTCCCTCTCTCTCTCCCTCCCTCTCCCTCTTTCTCTCTCTCTCCCCCTCTCTCTCTCTCCCCCTCTCTCCCCTTCTCTCTCTCCTGTAGACACCACTCCATCCGTCGCCAGATGAACCTGTCCAACCCGGACTTCAACATGGCCCAGTTCCAGAGGCAGGAGTCCTTGTCGGGCCTGGGCCGGATCAAGCCGGAGCTCTACAAGCAGCGCTCGGTGGACACGGACGACGACCGCAGGGCCGACAGCTGCGGACGCATCCACTTCGTCCTGAAGTACGACTGCGACCTGGAGCAGCTGATCGTCAAGATCCACAAGGCCCAGGACCTGCCGGCCAAGGACTTCTCCGGAACCTCCGACCCGTACGTCAAGATCTACCTGCTGCCCGACCGCAAGACCAAGCACCAGACCAAGGTGCACAGGAAGACCCTCCAGCCCGTGTTCGACGAGGTCTTCCTGTTTCCCGTGGAGTACGCGGACTTGCCCGCGCGGAAGCTCCACTTCAGCGTCTACGACTTTGATAGGTTCTCGCGCCATGACATCATCGGTCAGGTGGTGGTGGATAACTTCCTGGACCTGGCGGACTTCCCGGCGGAGACGAAGCTGTGCCGGGACATCCAGTATGTCACCACGGTGAGCGGCTCACGCTTTCTCTCTCGCGGTTGGTGTGGTCACCAGGGGAGGCTGGCGGAGGTAGAAATGGGAGGACGGGCTCGTTGTGATGCGTTGAACGGAATCAGGAATGGTATCAAACGCACTTGTTTGGTAACATTCCTCATTCCGTTCCACGCGTTACAATGAGCCCGTCCTCCCATTTCTACCTCCACCAGCCTCCACTGCAGTATATGGACACCATTCATTAGCACATTAAAGGGATGCTCCACGTTTGTTTTTGTTTTAAACTCGCACTAGCAGTAATCGACTACAACTAATGCAAGTTGAAAAAATGTAAAAATGTGAAAACATCTCTTTAACTATTGTGACTTCAATTGGGGAAGTCAGTGAGGGGAGATTCTCTGAGAGAGTCTGAAGGGAGATATACTAAGGGAGATATACTATGGGAGATATACTATGGGAGATATACTATGGGAGATATACTATGGGAGATATACTATGCTTCACATAAGGAAGGACATCTAGAAGAGTTGGCAGAGAACACGTTACAGTTCTGGCTGGTTCCCGGTCAGTTTTAGACAATGCATGAACGAGAGAGAGAGAGAGAGAGAGAGAGAGAGAGAGAGAGACAGAGAGAGAGAGAGAGAGAGAGAGAGAGAGAGACAGAGAGAGAGAGAGAGAGAGAGAGAGACAGAGAGAGAGAGAGAGAGAGAGAGAGAGAGAGACAGAGAGAGAGAGAGACAGAGAGACAGAGGGAGAGAGAGACAGAGAGACAGAGAGAGAGAGAGAGAGAGAGAGAGAGAGAGAGAGAC